>NC_056737.1:329732485-330072485 GCF_019279795.1 Protopterus annectens
TGTGTGGTATGATATGGAGGAAACCATCACATTATGCAATTGGTGATGTGGAATCAGGTGAAGAGAGAGAAGGAGGGGAAAACAAAAAGATAAAAAAGCAGTTGACAGTGGCAGCTCATGTGAGCACTGTAGTATAAGACGTTACACATCAGTGCGAACATTTACTGAGTGCGTCACCTAAAGACTGAGATCTGGAATCAGACTGATGATTAAGCAGCTGTCATATTAGTGCCATAGTGAAGCTCAGTTGGTATGTCAGGAAAAATTACGATATGTGGAGCAGTTGCAAGAATAAGGGAAAAGGGACAAGTTAGGATGTTTGAACAATTCGGAGGGTGTTGTGGTCTGAGTACTGCAGACTTGGCTGGTGTACAGAGATGTGGTCAGGAGGATAGTGAGGTAAAAGATGGAGGACAGTATAATAGATGGAAGAGAGAGGGCAGGAGGAAAAAATATATGAGAGGAGGGGATACAGAAAGGTAAGAGAATGAATATATATGGATTTGGGAGAGGACAGAGAGAGAGAGTGTGAGTACAATGATTGGTTTTGGTATATCAAGGAATAGGTTAATTAAAGAAAGTGAAGTGTGGGAGAATGGTGAGAAATGGAATAAATGAAGAACATGAAAAAAATGTGATGTAAATTAAATAATAAGGACATCAAGGAGAGATGGTTATGCTGATTTGGAGCAGATAATGAGCAGGTGGTATGAGGAATAGAAGAAATGAAAAAACTGCTGTTAATGACACACACTGCTTGAAAAGGAAAATTGCTAGGGTGAGGAAGTCAGGAGATATAGAGAAGATGGTAGAATGCATTATGCAGGTAGGGAGGAGTGAAGGTAATAAAAACTGGGTCAAAAGTGTATAGAAGAAATAGGAACAAAGACAGCAAAGGAAAAGGAGGAGTATTCAACAAAGAGTGAGAAAGAGAGAGAGAGATGAGAAGCATGAGCATGAGCATGTAAAGAATAGGTTGAACACAAATAGAAATAAGCCAAATATAAAATATAATATATATAATTACCTGAAGTAGTCAACAACTAAATGTCTTCCATTTAAGATCGAAAGCACAAATGTGCCCCCTACAAGCACTAACTGTGCGATCTCGCGTACCTGTAGATGATCTATTTAGTGGACCAAATGCAGTCGATCAAGCAGATGTCATCCAAGCATAATTTTGACCAAAAACAACACACCGAAATATATAGATAAAAAGATAGATCAATAGATATTCATTGATAGATATACACAAATACGCACACACACACACACACACACACACACACACACACACACACACACACACACACACACACACACACACACAGACACACACACATATACACATATATGTATACACATACACACAAGTGGATGTGAATTTTGTAGTAAACATAGGTCTAATTTAGGCTTGGCTCAATGTTGATGTGTGTGTGCTGAATATAAAGATTTTATAGTAAAAAAAAGTTAGGTTGATATGGTAGGGGTCTTTTGTGCAGCATATACCCTAGGGTGGATGCTGCACAATTAATGAAGTATTTAATGGGAAATAAGATATTTCTGTAACACTCAGCTAAGAGTCTGACCTCAAGGTACATCCTGACTGTTTCCTTCTGAAGAAGATTTGCCACATATTGATGTCCTGTAGCCTTCTGTAGGAGATGAGGAGAAATTCAAATTGAGGGTGCACAGCAGGGAAAGGGCAAGAAACAGTGGCAACCCTGACACAGGTGATGTTGCAGAGTGATTGACCAATGGGTTCCCATATGAACGAGCAGCAGATAAAGCAAACTGCATCTATAGATGATATGTCATAGGCAGATGTTCTGGAACTTTCTGTAGAATACTTACAAGAAACAGATATCAAAGAATATGCTATCAGTCCAGAAGAAACTTATCCTAGGGAAGATGTGTTGAATTTAATAGAGATGGATAGACACATTCAGAAATATTAAAAAATAGATTGCAGAAAGTAAATAAGACTCACAGTTTTAAAATATTAGTAAAACAGATAAACACAGAAATCAGAATTAGAGAAATAAAATGGATATATTACTGTGCACTAAACTAATAATGGATAATTTGTTATCACAAAAACATACAGTAATAATGGAAAGGAATGGAATAAATAAAATACCAGCACGGAAACATTGGATTGAAAAACCTATAAAGCAATAAAGAGAAGAAGGCTAGATTCAATAAACCCTGCACAGCTCACTAAAACAGTGTGCATGTTGTGGCACCAATTTGTATTCAGCAAGCAGCTGTACATGGTATTTTGAGCCACGCAAACATGAACATGGTGGCATGCTAATTAGAGTATAAGCAGCTGAATTGTATGCTAATCAACCAATCCAAGATGGTGAAGCTATTAAACAAGCTATAAAGCAAGCATGTACACTTAGTGTAGGTTTTGGCCTTGAATTCCCAAACCTATTAGAATACAGCCACAGAAACTACACTACATGGAAAGAATGTTAGGGGCTGCTGCTGCTCTTTTGCATGTGTATGTGCAAGAGGCTCAACCGTATGCTGCTGCTGCTGATAGACCCCAGCCAAGAAGGAGAAGGCTGTTTTTACCCTGTTTAACTTTTCAAGGTCTGCATGAGGCGGAAATATTAGAGTGCAGGGTGGATAGAGGCACACTTCAGGAACTCAGCAACCTATGTTGTCTTTAACTGAGACCAAGGGAAAACCGAAGGCAACTAATACCCGTGGAGACTGAGGTATGTGTAGCACTCAGAATTTTAGCTACAGGAACTTTCCAGAGACCAACTGGGGACATGCTGGAGATGTCACAGGCATCAGTATCCAGGATCCTACATCAATTCTTGAATGCTATGCTACAGCATGCCAGTGAGTTTATATATATATTTGCCCACTACCCTGAGGACAGAGCCTCAACTATGCAATATTTCTACCACATACCACACTTGCCTGAAGTCTTGGTTGCGATACACTGCATACAAATTGAGATTAAATCACCATACTGAGAACACGGAAGGGTCTACATAAACAGAAAGTGCTTCGACTCCATTAACTGCCAGGGCATGTGTAATGCTAAGCAAATCATCCTGAAAGTGTGTGCTGGCAACCCTGGCAGTTACCACTACTCCCATATCTAGCACAACACACAGCTCTACCAGAGGTTTTCCGGGGGGGGGGGGATATCCCACAAGGCCATTTACTGGGTGCTGCAGGGTATGCACTCAAACCATGGCTGATGACATCCATCAGAAATGCACATACACCCATGGAAGAATGCTATAATGAGGCACATACTCAAACACGAAATATCATAGAGTGTGTGTTTGGGCTGCTGATCTCACAGTTTCAGTGCCTAGATACATCAGGGAGGGCTCTGCAGTACAATCCCAGTACGTGTGCCAATATTTTCACTGTATGAGCTATCCTACAAAATATTATCCTGAGAAAACAGCTGCAATTAGGAACACCAAGAAGAAGGGACACACATTCCAATATCACTGGCTAGGCCACCACAGCCACATGCAGATAAGGACTCAGAGGGGGGGAACCACCAGCCACTGTGGGTGTAGGTTGACATAGGCATACACAATAGGCCCTTGCCCTGGCCAAGAGGCAATGGACAGCACACATGCTGACCACCTAAGGGTGTACAATTTTCATCCTATGCACATACATACAGTAACATTGATGCCAGGCAATGCTCACAACCTTTTCTTCCCCATGTAATGGCTGTGTACTGCTAGCATCACACAGACTCAGTCCTGAATTATAACAGTTGTAACTGCAGGACTATCAAGGTAAGTGTTAAGCCTGGAACAGGAAATTATACGGGTAAGAACACAAACGAATGACAGATACTTGCATACTGTTACTTGAAAATGTACCTAAGTAGCATGTGTATGAGTTGCCAGCAATAACATCAATATGTGACAGCACTGACTTATGTTTATACATTTCTGCTGTTTTTCACTTGACAGGCCTCATGTGTTGAAAATACACACAACACAACAAGCAGTCCAAAGTCTCTGAATATCCCTACCTTCTCACAAGTGGAGCAATAAGCCTTACTGAATCCAAAAGATAGAAACAAGGTGAGGGCACAGTTATTTGCATGGGGTGTTGTTTTGGGGGGGCAGGAGGCCAAGGCTGACACAACAGTAGTGAGTGCATCTGAGTAAGACAGACAGGCAGGCACAAATTTAGTTAATTATCAAATGGTCACTGTGAAAGAATGACCTGCAAGACTCCTGAATGCCTCATGTACCTGTTTTGTGTATGTGTCTGCGTGGGCACTCAATATGAAATGTGTGTGTGAGTGCCTGCATGAACACAGCCAAACTCTGTGCTAGCTCTACTTTTTGGTATGTCAGACAAGTGTGAGCCATGCATGGTAGAGGTAACAATTCATTGTCCTTGCCCCAACCATGAGAACTGGTTCTGCCAGGAGTTGTACTGGCATGTCCATTTCCATTGTTAGATGTGCTGGTGCTACATGAATGTCAGAGATATGTCCTGGATGGGCTCTCATCATGACTACGCCCAGGTCGATGTCCTGGTGGCCTACCATGTCTGAGTGTGCACACCTTAACCACTGATGGAGCAGTGGACTTAGTGCCACTATGGGAGTGGGATTATGTATGGTCATGTAGGCTAACAGCAGATGATGCTGCTGACCTATGGCCATGTAGATGCTGTTCCCCTCTCAGCTGATGTTCCATCACAGACACTGCCCATTCCATTGTGTCATTCATCCAATCCACTGAACTGGCCACATAGCAGAGGCAGTCAGGCATGTCAGCTTGAATTACATCTAGAGCCCTAAGCATGTCCTCAGAGGCCCTAGTGGAACATACCTGTGCCTCCATGATGGCCCCAGACATATGTCGAGTGGCACACAATGAAACACCAGGATCAGGTGGAGGGTGGACAACAGACCTCCTCCAAGCACCTCGCTCACACTTTAGCTATGGTCAGAGTCAACTAACACTAAAGCTGTAGTAACCACACTACCCTGATCGAGTGTGTTACCCTCAGCCTGTCTAATATCTGTGGGTTCGGTGGAATGGGTATGTTCATAGGTTTATATGTGTGTACTAGGCTAATGGCCCTGGAGCCTCTACAAGCCTAGCCCATAGGATTACCCTGGCATCATGCCACCTGACCTTACTTCCCAGTGCCGCTGTCAAGTAGAGCCACTACAGTGATCTCCAGGGTGAATTTTCTATTTCCCATCCACTCATCAAGATTTCTCTTGAAGAGGGCCAGTGAGTTGCTCTGTTTGACATGTATGGGAAGTCTATTCCATAGCATGAGCAGTCTCTGGGTTATGAACCTGTCCCTCCAACACGTTCTGTTGATTGTGGTAATGAGTTTGAGGTCTCTGGGGTATGTGGTGCAGAGGGATTGGGATTTCTCTAGATGTAGCATTTCTAACAGAGCTGGGTCAGACATGGCTTTGTAGGTCAAGCAGAGATCGCCTCTAAGTAGGCGATATGAGATAAAGAATAGTTGGAGTTTTTTGATTCTGTCCATATAGAACAAGTGTTTAAGGCCTAGAATCCTCTTTGTGAGGTACTTTTGCAGCCTCTCCAGTTGTTGCAGGTTTCTAGTGAGGTACATGCCAAATGGGGCACTGTACTCGATGAGTGGCCTAATGAGGGAAGATTAGAAGGAGACAATGACCTCTTTCTTCCTGGATGCAAAACCCTTAGTAATGAGATGTGCCACATAGAAGGACTTTCTTACCACAGTGGCAATGTGGTGGTCAAAAGAGAGGTTGCTGTCAACCTGTGTTCCCAGATCTCTTAAAATGGCTTCTCTGTTCAGTGGACTACCATTGATGTGGTAATTCATGGGAACTGGGTTTTTCCAAAGGGGATGACGACACATCTTTTGGCACTGAGCTTAAGGCTATGGTTCTGACACCAGTTGTTGGTCTCAGCGAGGCCATTCTGTAGGAAGTGAACATCACTTCGAGAGTTAATAATAGCTCCCAACTTGCAATCATCTGTGAACTTTGTCAGCTAGAGTCCCTTTGTGTTGGCCTGGACTTCAGAAAGGTATATACCAAATGGGAGAGGACCCAGGACTGAACCCTGTGGGACTCCACTCATGGCTGGTCGGCAGTCTGACTTGGAGTCAGCTATTTTCACACTGAGGGTTCTATCTGTGAGCCAGTTTGCAACCCACCTAGTGATATAGGGGTTGATGCCTAGCTTAGTGAGTTTTCCTATGATTCCTGAGTGGGAAATGGTATCAAAAGCCTTGGCCAGATCAGAGTAGGCTGTATGAACCACCTTGCCTTCATCCCCAGCTCTGATGACTAACTCAAAAAAGTTGACCAAGTTGAGCAGGCATGATCTACCCTTTACAAAACCAAATTGTGTGGGATCCAGAGTTTGGAGATTCCCTACATCCTTATTTATTAGGTCCATGATGATGTGTTCCATAGCTTTGCATATCAGACTTGTCAGGCTAATGTAGCGATAGTTCCCAGGGTCTGTAGTCGCTCCTCCTTTGTGGAGAGGGATGACTGTAGCAGTACACCATTTCGTAGGGACAAAGCCTGATGTGAGGCTGTGATTGAACAGGACACACAGGTGAGGTGCCAGTTCATTCTGTAGTTCATGTAGAACACAGCCAGGGATATTGTCAGGTCCCATAGAAGCTGTATTCTTGGCCTTGGACAGTGCTGTTTTAACCTGTGCAGTGGTAATGCTGGGTGCCTGGCAATCTACTGTTAATGTGACAGGTCCTTTGGGAGGGGAGAGGGTGTAAAGTTGGCACTGAATCTGTTGGTCAATATATTGGCGATATCTGCTGGCTCAGTATAGGAGGTACCATTGTGCAATAGCTCAGAGCAAATCTGGATATTGCCATGGAGATTCTTTTCATAACTACAGAAGGTCTTGTGGTTGTATTTACTATCTGCTGTAATTCTGTTTTCATAGCTAGCTTTAGAGGATTCGATGAGGGATCGTGATTAGTGTTGTGTTGTGTTGTGGTGGTTGAGTGCATTTCTGCCTTGGAAGTCTCTCCTGTTTGGATAGGTTTCTATTGAGAGTCTCCAAAAAGGTGGGTGTGTGGTTTGTGCTGGTGTGTGTTCTGGAGGGCTATGTGTTCCATGTGGTGTGGTGCAAGTGTTGACCTTCTCCTCTTGACCAGCTATTCCGGTCTTGGCTGGAGAGTGCGTGGCTTCCAATTTAGATATATAAGTGCATCTCTTGCAAGTCTGAGCATTGGGAGGTAAGAGGAGAGGGTTGTCTGTGTACATGAGGCAGTTGCTACATTGCCACAGGATGCCCAAATTCACCAGGTTAATAGGAGAAAGGCCAGGAAACTGACCTTTAGACATGCCTGGAGGGGTGGGCATTAATAATAAGCACTGGAGCTGTTTTCTTGTAGAACATTTAGTGCTGGTAGCACTTTTGTGTGCTACAATAATTGCTACAAGAAGTCTGGTAAAGTGCTAGACTAATAACCTAGTAAAAGTGCAGTAGAGGAGAGAACTAGCAGATTTAAGGAAAAAGTATAAGAGAAGACTTTGGCACTGCTCAGAAGCATACAAACAGTCCTGGCTACAACAAATCTGTATCTGGGCTAGACTTTTACAGGAAAGGTGGGAAACAAGCACAAACATGAGCTTTTAAACCAGAAAGTTGTAATAGATGGAAAGACTGCCCAAATGGCCAATAAACTACAATTTCTGGGCCAGAAACTACTCCTCTTGTGGTAGATAGGCTACCTAGTGCTTACCACTCCCACTGACAAGCTAGAAGGCTTCCCTCTGACACAGAAAGGCTTGGGAAGCTCAGAAGCTTACAAACAGTCTTGGATTCAGCAAATCTGTATCTGGACTAAACTAGTTATAGAAAAGGTGGGAAACAAGTGCAAATGCGGGCTTTTAAACAGAATGTTGAAAGAGATAGAAAAACTGCCCAAACGGACAGTAAACTACAATTTCTGGGCCAGAAACCACTCTTGTGGTAGATAGGCTACCTAGTGCTTACCACTCCCACTGCTAAGCTAGAAGGCTTCCCTCCAACACAGAAAGGCTTGGGGGGCTCAGAAGCTTATAAACAGTACTGGGTACAGCAAATCTGCATCTGGACTAGACTAGTTACAGGAAAGGCAGGAAACAAGTTTAGATTTTTTTGTTTGTTTTTTGTAAAGGGGAAAGGGAGAAAGGAGAAACAGAAGATAATTAAAATTTAAAGAACTAAGTGGCTTGCCCTTCTCAAATGTTCTCTCTGTATTAGGTAGAATGAGCTAGTGATACTAGAATGGGATAGAGCTGGGATACAGCTGAACAGATGGGACTGGTAGGTGTGTCTGAAGTCAAAATATGATCTCACTGTACTCAGTTGAGTGAGCAAATGAGATAGACTCAGGAGGAGTGTTCAAACACAAATTTACAGGAGGGGAGGTCAATTCCAAAGCCATCAAGATTAATACCAAAACAAGAAAAGGGAGGGAGTGTGGAGAAATTAACTGGAGAGAGAGAGAGAGAGACCACAATATTCTATGAAACAAATAAATAGAAAAATAAATAACTACAGAGAGACACAGACACAATATTCAATGAAACAATTGGACAGAAAAATGAAATGCAGTACAATCTTTAACAATGCAAGTTTGTACTTAACTCAGCTAGTAATGCAATTGATTGTAGGTATGTAGCAGAAGCCAAACAACTCAGATATTGAGCAGTAATAAATTCAAAGATATGTGACTAACACTTATAAACAGAGAGAAACCCTCTAGACTAAGAGTTTAACACTGAATATCAATCAAGTGAAACACAATAACCCCACTTACTTCAGAGAGAAAGAGAGATTGAGAGAGAGAGAGAGATCACAGTATTCTCTGAAACAAGTAAATAAAAATATAAAGGAAAATCCAGGGGATGGGTGAATCACAACCTCAGTGTTAGAGTCACCCTCTGCACCCCTGACTGTGCCTCCATTTGGCCCCCATCATCATCAGAGCCTACTGATACTCCATCAGGTGGTAGGGGTCCTATACTTGCACTGTCAGGACCACTTGTGATAATAAGGAACAAACACAAGAATAAAATTATTACTACCCTAAATATTAATCCAGTTTATATGAAAAGAAAGTAACACTGGTAACACATTCACTGATGGTACAGCAATGCATACACTCATTGCACATTTCTCACACATACCGATAATTTATATCTGTAAAGAATAGTAACTAATGTTTACCATGTGCAGATGTCTCCACACTTTGTGGGGAGGTTGGTCTTGGAAGAAATGAAGCAAGGAAAGGATGGCAATTAACCATCACAGTAGGAATAACATGGGGGGACAGGGAATACACAACTGCCTATATGTCCTGTAAGAAATAGCTGAAGCTGAAACTTGCCTGACACGTCAACTCACACTCATCTGTACTGAACAACATTGTGGGTATAATTCTATTAACTCATCAATAGGTACAGAAATAAAAAAATTTCACTGGAAGTATTATTCAAATTATATATTTTAGTATACAAGCAAATATAAACCTTGCCATATGTAAGCTTACCTGGAAGCTTCTGAGACACATGTTCTCCCAGGCACATTAGCACTGACATCAACACACATTGTGCAGTTTCCACTGAGCTGTCGGGATCTCTGACAATGGGCAGGAACTTTTTATTTGGTGTCATTTGGGGCTCAGTAGCAGGACCCCCTCCCTCAGTAGCCAGCTGTTCTCTGGCAACTTTAGCTGCTCTCCTCCAAGCTGATGAAATCATATCAGTGGCCTGATGATGCACCTGATTGTAATTCCAGCTGTGACCTCCTACTGCATTGACATCACTGACTAACTTGTTCCAAATCTCCATTCAGGCAGCCATATTCCCCACATCTTCTCTCAAGCAGAAAGGCACTGTGGCTCCTCAAAGGCTGTATTAGCACCTCATTTTCAGAG
Source organism: Protopterus annectens (assembly GCF_019279795.1). Classification (NCBI taxonomy): domain Eukaryota; kingdom Metazoa; phylum Chordata; order Ceratodontiformes; family Protopteridae; genus Protopterus; species Protopterus annectens. The sequence continues at coordinate 329,742,413 of NC_056737.1, forward strand.
TCACTGAAAGGGGGTTTATGTGGATTTGTAGGGTTGGGTACCATAATCTTATGTGACTTAAAACAGAGGAGAATAAAACCCATTCATATTACATAACTAATGTCTTGCTTATGTACATATTTATTAACAGTAATCACTGGAAACACAACTTTCATTTAGTAAAACTGAAAGTTATGTGGTTGTCCAACCTCCCCTCGCACACAAACCCAGGAATACCACTTTAGTAATGTATTATGTTTCCTATTGAAATATCAGGATGCCTACACATTTTCATCAGAAAAGCATTTGAAACCTTGTGACTAATACATAAAATTAATTTTCAATATTAAAACTGTATATACATACATACACACACACACACACACACACACATATATATATATATATATATATATATATATATATATATATATATATATATATATATATATATATATATATATATATATATAAATAATGAAAAATAAAAGGTATATAATAATATAATTCCTCCTTTTTCACTAATTGTATAGCTAGGTTTCTGTGGCTGTAGTGATACAGGGTGAATGTTGGACTATATGTGCATGGAATTATGTGATCTTATTCCCTGAGCTACATACGTTAATGTTGTAGAGGTGTGGTCATAAATAAAATTGCTGAAGTTTGGGGTTTGTGGATGGAAAGATTCTGGGAGGAAGTGTAGTAGTTTGATGAAGGTACTGCTGGACCTGGGTTTTGGTGTACGTCACCACAAAGATGTAAAATATTGTGAAGGAGGTATGGTAATAAACACTTTTGCTTAGTTTTAAGATAAACATCTATTTTGTGTGATCTAGAGAATTGGTTATGTTGAATTATTCTGAAGATCTGGGAGACAATGGTGTTGATCAAGGCAGTGGTTACTGATAGGTATATATGTGTGGTATTGTGGTTGTCTGTGAGTGTTCCTGAGTTAGATAGGTGAAAGGTGAGTGGAGCATGGAGTGCAGATATAGAGGTTGTCAGCATAAGGGAGAAAAAATGAATATAATACATGTTGTGTAATGATACTAGGGATGACTGGAGGGTAGAATCTACACAGGAGCAGTGGCTATGTGAAAGAAGTACAAAGAGGAGGTTTGATAAAAAGATCCACTTCTGTAACTACAAGGTGGGGGGGTATAGTATAGTGTTGGCAAACAGGAAATTAAGAAGTGTGTACTAAGGAAAGTGGAGGGTTTTATAGTAAGAGCAGCTTAGGTTTGGAGTTGTAGTGTTGGAGGACAGAATAGAAGGAGGTAGGCATATACCTGCTTATGTTATAAAGTTATAGGGCTACTGGAGGAGACGGAAGTGATTTACATAGTGAGTAATGAAAGAATGGAGGGAGTAGCTGAGTTGCTGCAAGTGATTTGCACATGTTAGAAGAGATGGAGAGATGGTCAGGGATAGATTAAACTTGAGGGAAAGTGTAAGAAAAGTGATACTGAGGTTACTCATTGGATATATGTGAAGAGGGAGGCGGGAAGTATTGATAAAAGAGTTCTACCTGGGCATGATATTGAGAGTGGGAGGAGTTGGTAGAGCTTAAATGTAGTGTAGGGGGGAAGTTGGTGGGAAATGGAGGCAGGGTAGGGAAGTGAAGAGAACTGGAGCATAGTGAAGTTGAATGGGTTGGGCTACCCACACCAGAACATGCACTACTTTAGAACTCTCTCAGTGAATGGAGTCCATTGAACATGTAACTAGTGTGACACCATGTTAAGCAGCACAACAGATTAAAGGGAAAGGGTTATACAACAAATTGAGTACAGGGACTTAGAACTTGAGATTGGCAGAAGTTTTAGAGCTGTCCCTCAGCTGTAACATTTTCCCATTTAAAGATCCATGAGCACATCTTTGGCAGAAGTTTTAGAGCTGTCCCTTAGCTGTAGCATTTTCCCATTTCAAGATTCCTGGGCACATCTTCAGTCAATAGAAATAACATACACTTCACAGTATTAATTTCAGTGATGGTCATTCTTTCAGGACAAGATTCCAAGCATGCTGTAGCTGAACAAGTGGGACTGGGTAATAAACAGTGAAGAGCTGGGCAGGAGTTTTATATTTCTGATGATGGAACTGAAAGAAAAAAATATATAGCTAAGTTAGGAGACACTGAATACGTGAAATGGTAAGAAAGTTACATTTTCTGAAGAGTATATTAAGCAGTGGAATAAAAGCTAGGGATGGACTCGGCTTCTTAGTGCAGCTGGATGCTTACTGTGTTGTGTGAAAAAATAAAATAAAATGACACATAAGACAACTAGCAGTGGAAGAAGGAGAGAGTGTTAGACACTCAAAAAATATGATTTAATGCTTTAGTTGCATTTAACATCTGCAGTCTTTTTAAGCAAAATACGAGTGCAGATACAGCTAAAAATAACCCTATTTGATATGTCACTATAAAATAATCAGTAAGTCTGATGCATTTCTATGAAATGTGTCAGACTACATGCTTGCTTAACTCACCTTGCACAATGTTAATTTGATGTTATTATTTGCTTACTATGTCATATTAGCATTTTACATTTTAGGTTGAATTATTTGTTTGCAATATATACTGGCTGCAACAGAATATAGCATATATACAATGGTAAACACTACCCTATGCTTTAGAAGCAAATCAGGTAGAGAGAGTAATAACTATAGTTGTAGATGTTGATCTAAGTTAGAGAATAGCCATGTAGACTCACTGCAAACGGGCAGCAACAACAAACAATTTAATTCACTACAGCATGGTATATGCACTAAAAATAAAGCTACAAAGATAATGTTAACATCTAAAGCTGTAGAAAACAGCCTGCTGACCTTATAATTATAAAGGAATATGGCAGAACTACATTATTAAGCACATGAATTACAATTCTTCTATACATACTTACTTTACTTGGAAAAAAACATAGCAGTAGTGACACATGCTAAAGCACTACTATCACTAATAGGAATATTATATTATTAAAATAAAATAATATAGGATTATTATATTATTATTCTATTTATAACAAGACATCATTATTGGTGAAGGAAGTATTCAACTCTGGACCAGAGCCTTAACTTCCATCCGTGGCATGTCACCCTGAATGTCCCTAAGGGCGTAATATCTCATGTCATTTACTCCTACACAGGCTACTGCCATGTCATAGGCATATTTGCCCAGAGAAAGAGTCTTTAGGCCCCTTGCAATTTCAGAGATTCTGGCAACCCAAAAAGGCAACTAATAACAGCCCTATCTTTACCCTACCTTGTATGTGGACAATCTGTATGTCTAACAATTAATTCTCCAATCGCTAAGACATTTTTGCTTGTAGAGTGCTTAGTAGTACAAGTTTGGGAGCAGTTTGACACTTGCTTTTATAATATTGTGGGTGTGCATGGAGATAAGCTGGAGAATTTCTTCTGAGCACTATTCTTATTTGCTCTAGGATGCTTTGGTAGACATCTTTTGATGGCTTCACTGGATGGCATTTTAAAGTGATTTTGTCGAGAAGTGGTGGAGGTAAGTTTGAGGTAATGTTCACTGTACAGACTTTAGGAGAGAGAGAGAGATGTTTGCGGATTCATTATTTGCATCTCTCATAGATGGAGTTATTTTTTTTTGTCATGTACGAGTTCATTATCAGTATAAGGCAGTTCCTACATTGACAGAGGACACTAAGTAGTAAGAAGCTCATAACAGAAAGGGAACATTGGCTGACCTTCCATAATGTGCAATACTTCAAGTATTAGACAGAGAATGTGCCCAGATAAGACAGATGTGACTTAGTGCCTTCACTGAATCTAAATTTTGGAGAAGTGCATAGGGTAAACTATTTGTAGGAGTAGATGTTTTTGTGGGGAAAGTGCACAGTTTCAAGTATTTGCATTTAGTAAGTGATGGAAGAGAGCATCTGGTGGCTTCAGAGTTGTGGACTATAGCAGATTGTTTTAATAAAAGCAGCATATCTCATGTCATTTATTCCTACACAGGCTACTGCCATGTCATAGGCATATTTGTCCAGAGAAAGAGTCTTTAGGCCCCTTGCAATTTCAGAGATTCTGGCAACCCAAAAAGGCACCTACAACATTCTAGTGCCACTCCACACAAATAACCAGCACTTGTTGGTTGTTAGAGCACTGCTGGTGTTCCACAAAGAGAGGGGAGGAGCTAGGTACAATTAGTAGAGGGGCAGTAGCTCGAGGCATTGAATTTATTTTATTTTTATTTATTTAACATTTGTTTACCAGGAAAGTCCGATTTGGAACAAAGCCAATTTTAAGCGGAGGCCCGGGGAGAAATGCTCCAGATGCATGTCTTTGTAATGTGGAAGAAAACCAGAGCAAACCCACACAAACACAGGGAGGACATGCAAATTCCACACAGAAGGCACCCCAGCTGAGAAACGCTACCGCTGCACCATTGCGCCATCTGAATTTCAGCACCTAGTTCAACTTGAGATGCGGAGGACAAACTCAAAAATTTGGGGGAGGATAGTACAGATAGTAGAAAAAGAGTCAGATCATATCACCTGCAAATATATTGTGCATGTGGTAACACTGCTGTAACACTGCTGCACAGAGTGTAGCCCCCCCCAAAGGTACAGCAAATCTGAAGCAAGTGCAAAGACCTCCAAAAAAGAAAATCTCAGAATAGCAAATACATTTATAAGGTGCCTGCAAATGACCAGAAATCTTGAGCAAACCTGGCTATTTCTTCTCTCACTAGAGAAAAGGGATTTAATTATAACAGCTAAACCACTTAAAAGCAAAATACAGTGCTGTTATTAAGTGGAATTTGTCAAAATAAAAGCATAAAAGAACTTTAAGCTGTTAATCATTATAGGTTATAAATGAGGACAATGATAAACAAAATAGTTTAAATCAGTTATAGTAAATAGCTTAAGCTAACACAAATTGATGGAAAAAGAACTTGAATTAGACAAAAAAATGCTAAAAATAAATTGAAAGTGACAATTCACAAAGAAATAACAAGGAGAGTTTATTCAGTTGTTTTAAGCATTTTAATAAAGTTGAAGCTGAAGACTGCGTGTGTTCGAAAGAGGTACATAAAATTGTCATGTTATACATCAAGTATTCAGTCTTGTACATCATTACAGTCTAAACTGACACAAGTAAAATGTTGTCCTCCATAATAAAAAAGGATGCTAGTGCTTCACCCAGAATGCTTCAGTGTCAGAACAACTATGAGTTTAAACTGTATGGAAATGTAAAATTATAATGTATAAACACCAAACCTAAACAATCAGTGGCTTATAGTCTGAATTTTTTAGCTAAAACTTGAATTACACTTCTGCCATCATGACTGGAAATACTGGAACACAAGGCTGATGGGATTCATTTTACCAGACCTCCAATAGTTTCACAAAATGACTGCTTGAGCTTTCAGACTAACATGAGTTCTTCATTATGGGTTAATAGGTTATGTAGAGTATTTTAGTACCCATTGGTACTTACCTTCTTCACAATAGATATTCAGGTGGCTTGTTCTTGATGACAGAAACATGCTGGGTAACATAGGACTGCCCTATACTGGTACAGACCTAACCTAATACACACCATTAGGTTAAGGACCAAAATACCCCTTGTCAATATTAGTGCTGCTCTCATTACTGACAAAAGCAGTTACGTGACTCAAAGGTATTTATCCAGCAGGACATAACTTTATCACAAACAACATGAGTAGAGAACATGTATGCCACCAGTGGATCAAAATATTAAATGTAAAAGACTTCAAGAAACAATGGAGAGTTGCCATTCATTCAGACTGTAATTTTGGTAAATGTCATGAGAGATGAACATGGATGATATGCCCAACCGGCAGGTGTATTATTAGTGATTCTGTAATAACTTTTGATGGACATTAAAGCCACCAGTCAGTGCATCAAAGGTCTGTGATAGTTAATTATGCCATTGCACACATATTCTAGTTTATAACACCAGTTGGCATGCTCACCAACTGCAGTGACTTGTTACTTATTAAGTTTGTGTCACCACAGCTGGCCTACCTGCTATGCCCTGCTTGCAGTGTTGCCATGGGTGTTGCATTGTGATGTTGACACAGAGATAAGATACTGATAATACTCAAACACTGGAACTTCTAATACAACACAAGAGGCACGATCCTTTGCAGAGCTACCACAGGCTATTTACCACTCTTAGTGTGCTTACTTTGGCTGCTGCACAACTTAACACCTCTTTTTGTGCATCTCTAATGTACAACCTGCTATGAAAACTGCTATAAGTTGGCATGATGGTAACATAGAACCAAAACTTGGATGAGCTGAACGCTGGATAAACTGCTCGTACACAAGGATGAATAAATTTATTTTCACACAAATACAAAGTAGTTATACTGGTTAAGCACTTTCAACTCTAGATCCCAGTCTTCTTCAGAATAATTATTACTGAGACTTTCTCCATTTTATAGTCATCTGATCAATTAATTATGTGAAAAAACGCCAAAAGCCTTAAAGATGTACATATCCATGCTATAACTATATATATAATTTACATATTGATACATAAAATACTTAAAACAACTACTAAGAAATTAAAAAATGACTAAAACTAATCTCACTAGTACATATATGTATATTATGTATGTATGGATGTTAGAATGAATGAAATGAATAAAATTGAAATATAATAAATTTAATAACATATATGACCTTATACTTATACATCTATCTACACTAATACTATACGTTCATTATATCCGAATATGAAAACAATTGTTATGAAAATTCTTATAATGTAAAAATTATATTCATTATAATAAATAATCAATTAATATCAATTAATATACATAAATCATTATGAAAGAGCTAAAAAAGGTTTAATGCTGATAAAATCATTTAATCCAGGCCGTCTAGTAGAATCATTATAGATCTGCCACCTGCTTTCATATTGTGCCAAAATCATTTTCCAATTCCCTCCAAAGGGTATATTGGTAATCTGATCAATAATTGCAAATATAAAACCATGGTCTTTCCCTTTCTCTAAGATATGCCTATATAGAGCATTTTTAGTATCACACTTCTGTATTTTATATTGATGCTCGTATATTCGTTTTTTCAGCTGTCTTTCCGTTTTTCCAATATAATATGCAGTGCATTTCCTACACACAGCTACATAAACCACCAGTTTACTATTACAATTCCCTAACTTACATCTAATGACAGTATGATTTATATCATCTAACCTGATGGTCTTAGCTTCATTAATATATCTACACTGCTGACATCTTCCGCATTTGGATGTACCTTTAAATCTATCCACATTTTCATGTTCATGGCTGGCTCTTTCTAGTATTCTCTTCAAATTAGGAGCAGTCTTAATTACACATTTGGGAAATTTACCTAACTTTTGCTCTAAGCCAAGTGTTGTTATAACTTCCCAATGTCTTTGTAAAATTTCTCTTATTAACTGTGTATAGGGTGTATACGTCAATACGCATACTCTCCTACAAAATTCTTTTCGTGTTCTATTTGGTTGTCCATGTTATAATGGCCTAATAATGGTATGTACTTCCAACCCCACTGTTCCTGTACATATTTAGTAATGTCGTATACCATATTTTCTGGGTAATCACGACTTAAAAATAAATTTTGTATGATCCTTAGCTCAGTCTCCATAAATTCCTTTGTGGATGACATTCTTGCAGCTCGGATACACTGTCCTTTTACTACATTTCTGAAAACATGGGGGGGGTGATTACTAGTGTAGTGAATGTAATAATTTGAAAACGTAGGTTTTCTATATACTTTTGAGGTAAAACCTTCATCATTATGGCTAAGTAATACATCTAAATATGAAATTTCTGTGGAACTAAAATTGTGTGTAAGTTTTAGAAACTCCATTGTACTGTTTAGGAATTCCATAAATTCCTGCATTCTATCCACAGATGCATTCCATAAAATAAATATGTCGTCCAAATACCTAGCGTAGTATACTATATCAGAGAAAAATTCACTTTTGAATAAAAATTCCTACTCCCATTCCAACATAACCAAGTTCGCGAAAATGAGAGCACAAGCTGCTCCCATAGCCACTCCCTTGGTTTGTCTGAAGTATTCCCCTTGAAATACTATGTAATTATGGTCCAATACCAAGGACATCATGTCACAAATTAGACATATCTTATCCCAAGAGAAACCTGAATGTTTCCTAAGGCTATTTACAAAGAATTCCAAACCTTCATATTTTGGGATGCTAGAAAACAAATCCACAACATCGATAGTAAGGTAAATTAAATTGGAATTCCATTTATCCTTTGTGAGTTCTCCTAAAAAATTCCATGAATCTTTCATGATGTGTGGAATTCTATTATAAATGTGTTTTAACCATCTATCTATTAGCTTCCCTATGTTGAAAGTTTTAGACTTAGATCCTGAAACAATAGGTCTAAAAGGTGGGTTCTCCATTGATTTATGTACCTTAGGGATTCCAACTATTTTCGCTAACACTGGATGGTCTATTTTCAAATATGAATATGTGTCATTAGAAATCCTATTATCTATTAAATACTCTTCAATACTCAAATCTATTCTCTTATGTCCAATATTGATTTGATTAATTGATACACTTTCATAATTTCCTGATTCATTGAGGAGATTATAAATACCCTGGTTGTATTCATTAGTATAATAAATTACAACCCCACCCCCCTTGTCAGGCTTCATAATTCTTATTTCCTTGTTACACATAATCTTGTATAGGCATTCTCTTTCTTTTCTTGAAAGATTATCATTTATATTATTCACATTTTTCCTATCCTTTCTCAAATTATTGTGTAACCAATAAATATCATTGCAAACCAATTTTATAAAATTTAAAACTTTTGGATTGGACACAGGGATATATGTGCTCTTCTTCATTAGATCCGTGCCCACTATACCAATACTTCTCTCCTCATTTTTATCATTCTTGTCAAACTGTATAGCCAGGTTTAGTCTTCTACAAAACATCTTAACTTCCTTAATATTATCCACTAAATTCAATCCGACCGTAGGTATAAATTTCATACCCTTACTCATAAGTTTGACAAATTCGATGTCTACCTCTACCTCAGTGTAATTAAATATATTAAATCCATCATATGTGGTTAATATGGGTCGTTGGATAGCAATACACTTGTCTATGGAGCCAGATACATCCTTATTGATTGTACTTACATCCATGGAATCAGCTAAATAAGACTCCTTTAACACACATTCTGATATGTGTTCAACACAAATCTTAGCTTGTAGTAACAGCTCACTTATATTATTAGTTAGACCCTGTTCCACTGTTTGTTGGTGTTCCGTGCAGGAAAAAAATCTGCCCCCCTGAAATTTTTTTTCCCTCGAGGAACTTTTAGATTGTTTCCTCAACATCTTATGTGTCTTTGTATGTTCCGAAATTCTATTAGATGGCCAAATATAAGCTCTATCATTTTTATATAAATCTAAATCACGTGATATTTTCCTGTTTTTTCTCTCTAAAATAGTATGTGTCTTATTATCAGCAATAGTATATTGTTTAATATAAAGCTCTTTCCATATTTCATAATCCTTATGTCTTGTGATGGTATTATTCATGTTTTCCAACTCATTAACCAATTTAATAAGTTTTTCATCTTGATATTTGATTAACATTTTAATAAATGAAAATCCAAACCCATCAAATATAGCATTAAAATCCTTTACTGTATCTGGTCCATAGGTTATACCTAATGGAAGTTTAAAAAATCTTAAACCTTTTGGTACAATTTTTAATTTTAAACATTTAGACAAATAATTACTATCAATTTTTGTGTTCTTATAAGACACTAATTTTTTGCCAAAGTCATAGATTAATTCTTTTAAAGATGTATATACAAATTCTGTACTTTTAAATTTTTCATTAAAATTTATATTTCTAACATCCACATCAAAAAAATAATCATAATTATCACCTAAAAACTGTTCCATTAAACATTCCTCATTATAAACTTTTTCATTTCGCTTATTGTTTATCACCTTGTATTCAAAGTCCATTCTCCCTTGTTGAGCAAAAGTCTTAGATTTACAAGGGCTGGAAACAATATGAAACACAGTACCTTTTGGGGTTGAAATGGCCTTCTGCTTGGTATTGCCATATTTTTTAACTGGTGGTAATTCCTTCGGGCGGGCCCCTGTTTGTTGGTTATCCTGTCGTATTCTGCTAAAGCTAAAATCGAAGGTGAAGTCCTGTATAGGTGAATTGCAAAGACGTTCATTTATTGGAAAATGTTCTTCCCCATTGTTAGGTGAATCAAAACAATCCACTGTGGTCGCTTTCCGTGTATCCGGAAGGTCAATAATATAGTTCGAATTATGGACATCTTCTGTGTCTCGTAGCTCTTTCGGAAAGCCACAATCCGGTGTATGCAGTATGTCAGAGCCATACTGCCCTGTAGGTGATGTTATCGCGTAGGCACATCCATCATTACACTTGTCTGTATCAGACGCCTCTACTGGCTTACGTATTACTGCATCGCCTGCATCGGGAACTGTTGTAATTTTGCGTGCCTCTCCGTTTTCTCCATTCATAGTCACTAAACTAGTGACTAGATTTAAAAGTCTGTGCAATTCTTCTTGTAGGGCTGTAACATCAGCTCTTAACAGAACAAAATCATCCTTCGACAATGAAGCTGGTGATGTGTCCAACGAGTCCGCCATCCAAATAAAATACCCAACACGATACAAATGAACTCCAACTATAGAACCAAAACTTGGATGAGCTGAACGCTGGATAAACCGCTCGTACACAAGGATGAATAAATTTATTTTCACACAAATACAAAGTAGTTATACTGGTTAAGCGCTTTCAACTGTAGATCCCAGTCTTCTTCAGAACAATTATTGCTGAGACCTTCTCCATTTTATAGTCATCTGATCAATTAATTATGTGAAAAACCGCCAAAAGCCTTAAAGATGTACATATCCATGCTATAACTATATATATAATTTACATATTGATACATAAAATACTTAAAACAACTATTAAGAAATTAAAAAATGACTAAAACTAATCTCACTAGTACATATATGTATATTATGTATGTATGGATGTTAGAATGAATGAAATGAATAAAATTGAAATATAATAAATTTAATAACATATATGACCTTATACTTATAAATCTATCTACACTAATACTATGCGTTCATTATATCCGAATATGAAAACAATTGTTATGAAAATTCTTATAATGTAAAAATTATATTCATTAAAATAAATAATCAATTAATATCAATTAATATGCATAAATCATTATGAAAGAGCTTTCATAACAATAGTTTTCATATTCGGATATAATGAATGTATAGTATTAGTGTAGATAGATTTATAAGTATAAGGTCATATATGTTATTTAATTTATTATATTTCAATTTTATTTATTTCATTCATTCTAACATCCATACATACATAATATACATATATGTACTAGTGAGATTAGTTTTAGTCATTTTTTAATTTCTTAATAGTTGTTTTAAGTATTTTATGTATCTATATGTAAATTATATATATAGTTATAGCATGGATATGTACATCTTTAAGGCTTTTGGCGGTTTTTCACATAATTAATTGATCAGATGACTATAAAATGGAGAAGGTCTCAGCAATAATTGTTCTGAAGAAGACTGGGATCTACAGTTGAAAGCGCTTAACCAGTATAACTACTTTGTATTTGTGTGAAAATAAATTTATTCATCCTTGTGTACGAGCGGTTTATCCAGCGTTCAGCTCATCCAAGTTTTGGTTCTATAGTTGGAGTTCATTTGTATCGTGTTGGGTATTTTATTTGGATGGCGGACTCGTTGGACACATCACCAGCTTCATTGTCGAAGGATGATTTTGTTCTGTTAAGAGCTGATGTTACAGCCCTACAAGAAGAAGTGCACAGACTTTTAAATCTAGTCACTAGTTTAGTGACTATGAATGGAGAAAACGGAGAGGCACGCAAAATTACAACAGTTCCCAATGCAGGCGACGCAGTGATACGTAAGCCAGTAGAGGCGTCTGATACAGACAAGCGTAATGATGGATGTGCCTACGCGATAACATCACCTACAGGGCAGTATGGATCCGACATACTGCATACACCGGATTGTGGCTTTCCGAAAGAGCTACGAGACACAGAAGATGTCCATAATTCGAACTATATTATTGACCTTCCGGATACACGGAAAGCGACCACAGTGGATTGTCTTGATTCACCTAACAATGGGGAAGAACATTTTCCAATAAATGAACGTCTTTGCAATTCACCTATACAGGACTTCACCTTCGATTTTAGCTTTAGCAGAATACGACAGGATAACCAACAAACAGGGGCCCGCCCGAAGGAATTACCACCAGTTAAAAAATATGGCAATACCAAGCAGAAGGCCATTTCAGCCCCAAACGGTACTGTGTTTCATATTGTTTCCAGCCCTTGTAAATCTAAGACTTTTGCTCAACAAGGGAGAGTGGACTTTGAATACAATGTGATAAACAATAAGCGAAATGAAAAAGTTTATAATGAGGAATGTTTAATGAAACAGTTTTTAGGTGATAATTATGATGATTTTTTTGATGTGGATGTTAGAAATATAAATTTTAATGAAAAATTTAAAAGTACAGAATTTGTATATACATCTTTAAAAGAATTAATCTATGACTTTGGCAAAAAATTAGTGTCTTATAAGAACACAAAAATTGATAGTAATTATTTGTCTAAATGTTTAAAATTAAAAATTGTACCAAAAGGTTTAAGATTTTTTAAACTTCCATTAGGTATAACCTATGGACCAGATACAGTAAAGGATTTTAATGCTATATTTGATGGGTTTGGATTTTCATTTATTAAAATGTTAATCAAATATCAAGATGAAAAACTTATTAAATTGGTTAATGAGTTGGAAAACATGAATAATACCATCACAAGACATAAGGATTATGAAATATGGAAAGAGCTTTATATTAAACAATATACTATTGCTGATAATAAGACACATACTATTTTTGAGAGAAAAAACAGGAAAATATCACGTGATTTAGATTTATATAAAAATGATAGAGCTTATATTTGGCCATCTAATAGAATTTCGGAACATACAAAGACACATCAGATGTTGAGGAAACAATCTAAAAGTTCCTCTATGGAAGAAAATTTTCAGGGGGGCAGATTTTTTCCTGCACGGAACCCCAACAAACAATGGAACAGGGTCTAACTAATAATATAAGTGAGCCGTTACTACAAGCTAAGATTTGTGTTGAACACATATCAGAATGTGTGTTAAAGGAGTCTTATTTAGCTGATTCCATGGATGTAAGTACAATCAATAAGGATGTATCTGCCTCCATTGACAAGTGTATTGCTACCCAATGACCCATATTAACCACATATGATGGATTTAATATATTTAATTACACTGAGGTAGAGGTAGACATCAAATTTGTCAAACTTATGAGTAAGGGTATGAAATTTATACCTACGGTCGGATTGAATTTAGTGGATAATATTAAGGAAGTAAACCTGGCTATACAGTTTGACAAGAATGATAAAAATGAGGAGAGAAGTATTGGTATAGTGGGCACGGATCTAATGAAGAAGAGCACATATATCCCTGAGTCCAATCCACAAGTTTTAAATTTTGAAAAATTGGTTTGCAATGATATTTATTGGTTACACAATAATTTGAGGAAGGATAGGAAAAATGTGAATAATATAAATGATAATATTTCAAAAAAGGAAAGAGAATGCCTATACAAGATTATGTGTAACAAGGAAATAAGAATTATGAAGCCTGACAAGGGGGGTGGGGTTGTAATTTATTATACTAATGAATACAACCAGGGTATTTATAATCTCCTCCATGAATCAGGCAATTATGAAAGTGTATCAATTAATCAAATCAATATTGGACATAAGAGAATAGATTTGAGTATTGAAGAGTATTTAATAGATAATAGGATTTCTAATTACACATATTCATATTTGAAAATAGACCATCCAGTGTTAGCAAAAATAGTTGGAATCCCTAAGGTACATAAATCAATGGAGAGCCCACCTTTTAGACCTATTGTTTCAGGATCTAAGTCTAAAACTTTCAACATAGGGAAGCTAATAGATAGATGGTTAAAACACATTTATAATAGAATTCCACACATCATGAAAGATTCATGGAATTTTTTAGGAGAACTCACAAAGGATAAATGGAATTCCAATTTAATTTACCTTACTATCGATGTTGTGGATTTGTTTTCTAGCATCCCAAAAGATGAAGGTTTGGAATTCTTTGTAAATAGCCTTAGGAAACATTCAGGTTTCTCTTGGGATAAGATGTGTCTAATTTGTGACATGATGTCCTTGGTATTGGACCATAATTACATAGTATTTCAAGGGGAATACTTCAGACAAACCAAGGGAGTGGCTATGGGAGCAGCTTGTGCTCCCATTTTCGCGAACTTGGTTATGTTGGAATGGGACTCAGAATTTTTATTCAAAAGTGAATTTTTCTCTGATATAGTATACTACGCTAGGTATTTGGATGACATATTTATTTTATGGAATGCATCTGTGGATAGAATGCAGGAATTTATGGAATTCCTAAACAGTACAACGGAGTTTCTAAAATTTACACACAATTTTAGTTCCACAGAAATTTCATATTTAGATGTATTACTTAGCCATAATGATGAAGGTTTTACCTCAAAAGTATATAGAAAACCTACGTTTTCAAATGATTACATTCACTACACTAGTAATCATCCCCCCCATGTTTTTAGAAACGTAGTAAAAGGACAGTGTATCCGAGCTGCAAGAATGTCATCCACAAAGGAATTTATGGAGACTGAGCTAAGGATCATACAAAATTTATTTTTAAGTCGGGATTACCCAGAAAATATGGTATACGACATTACTAAATATGTACAGGAACAGTGGGGTCGGAAGTACATACCATTATTAGGCCATTATAACATGGACAACCAAATAAAACAGCGAAAAGAATTTTGTGGGAGAGTATGCGTATTGACGTATACACCCTATAAACAGTTAATAAGAGAAATTTTACAAAGACATTGGGAAGTTATAACAACACTTGGTTTAGAGCAAAAGTTAGGTAAATTTTCCAAATGTGTATTTAAGACTGCTCCTAATTTGAAGAGAATACTAGAAAGAGCCAGCCATGAACATGAAAATGTGGATAGATTTAAAGGTACATCCAAATGCGGAAGATGTCAGCAGTGTAGATATATTAATGAATCTAAGACCATCAGGTTAGATGATATAAATCATACTGTCATTAGATGTAAGATAGGGAATTGTAATAGTAAACAGGTGGTTTATGTAGCTGTGTGTAGGAAATGCACTGCATATTATATTGGAAAAATGGAAAGACAGCTGAAAAAACGAATATACGAGCATCAATATAAAATACAGAAGTGTGATACTAAAAATGCTCTATATAGGCATATCTTAGAGAAAGGGAAAGACCATGGTTTTATATTTGCAATTATTGATCAGATTACCAATATACCCTTTGGAGGGAATTGGAAAATGATTTTGGCACAATATGAAAGCAGGTGGCAGATCTATACTGATTCTACTAGACAGCCTGGATTAAATGATTTTATCAGCATTAAACCTTTTTTAGCTCTTTCATAATGATTTATGTATATTAATTGATATTAATTGATTATTTATTATAATGAATATATTTTTTACATTATAAGAATTTTCATAACAATTGTTTTCATATTCGGATATAATGAACGTATAGTATTAGTGTAGATAGATTTATAAGTATAAGGTCATATATGTTATTAAATTTATTATATTTCAATTTTATTCATTTCATTCATTCTAACATCCATACATACATAATATACATATATGTACTAGTGAGATTAGTTTGTCATTTTTTAATTTCTTAATAGTTGTTTTAAGTATTTTATATATCAATATGTAAATTATATATATAGTTATATCATGGATATGTACATCTTTAAGGCTTTTAGCGGTTTTTCACATAATTAATTGATCAGATGACTATAAAATGGAGAAGGTCTCAGCAATAATTGTTCTGAAGAAGACTGGGATCTACAGTTGAAAGCGCTTAACCAGTATAACTACTTTGTATTTGTGTGAAAATAAATTTATTCATCCTTGTGTACGAGCGGTTTATCCAGCGTTCAGCTCATCCAAGTTTTGGTTCTATAGTTGGAGTTCATTTGTATCATGATGGTAACATAGCCATGTCTACTGCATTACAGTTTTTTGTGTCAGGCCATGGCAACAGTTAAAAAATACATTTCCATGAGAATTCTAGACCAGTTTCAATGTATAAGTAGTTTGTTTACATTTGGTTTATTGAAAGATTCATTATAGCTAAGCAAATTGTTATCACATCTAACAGTTCAGTTAGAATGTACTATAAATGACAAATTCTTTCATAGTGTGCATAATGAGGAATTCACCATATCCTCACAGATAATACAAAACAGAATCATTTGCAGAGCAAAAACCACATTGCAGGAAATATGAATAATACTACAGTAATTTCTTAAAATAAAACCAAAACTAAAGAAACCAAGTGAAGTAGCTGGATTGGACCAACTCAAAAGTAAAAATAGATCAAAGACTCTGTTGTAGTAAACAAAATCTACTTTATTCACTCCACAAAAACACATGAATTGTTCACCAAGGATAAGTGCTTTTGTCTAGAAGATCTAGACTTCATCAGATAACTTATCACAAGTGAGAACTTCCTTATATACAAAGGAAGTGACTTATTATTACTTTAAATTAATTTGATTCTTTGTTTTATTGCTTATGTCACTTCCTGTTGTACTTGTATATAAGGAAGTTCCCACTTGTGATAAGTTATCTGATGAAGTCTAGATCTTCTAGACGACAGCACTTATCCTTGGTGAACAATTCATGTGTTTTTGTGGAGTGAATAAAGTGGATTTCATTTACTACAACAGAGTCTTTAATCTATTTTTACTTGTGAGTGGGTCCAATCCAGCTACTTCATTTGGTTTCTTTATTTCTGTTTTGGTTTGTGCTTGTTCTTCATTTTTTATTAATTTCTTAAAATATACAGGATTTGAGATTAGCTTACACTGTACTATAATGCCCATTAAGTACTAATTTTAACAAGCAGTCTGATTTCGTACATAAAATTCTGAAAATGGTTTGCACAGTCTCATATTTCCTCCCCACTGATGCACACAAGAAAACAGCATAAGTTTAGTAAAATGTGGCTTTAACTTGCAAAAACATAATTTAGTTATTTATTCTTTATTGACCACACTCATCTACTAGCCTCTTTTTAGAATAAACCTCCAGTGGCATTTATACTTCCGGAGGAAATTTACCCTTCTCTTTTCAATAGCTGTGTGAAATCTTTTACAGCCACCACCAACTCAAGCAGATGTGTCCTCAGTTTAAAATTTCTTTCAAACAACATCGCACACAATACTACAGCAACTGGTCAACCTGGTGTGGGAATAGAATCCACAAACTTCTGCATGCATGACAAGTGTGCTACCTGTTACCCTACTGAGACTGCACTTGCAAGCAAATCCATTTCATCTCCTGAAGTAAAAAAATGCTGCAGCAGCTGTTTTTATCACTGCAGTTTGTAAAGATGTACTGTAACTAAATATATTATATAAATTAGAGTAAATCAGACAGAAACTACAATAACACACCAGAAACTGCATTTTATTAAAAAAGTATTCCTAATTTCACATCAGAATTATACTTTCACTTTTCTCTGATTAGTCAACCAAAATTAACAATATTAAATAATAAATATATCTCACTGTAAACATGTTGAACACATAATTTTATAAATGTAAAGAAAATGAATATAAGGCCCTGCACAATTACAGTATGGTCTAGGAAATAAATAAATAAATAAATAATAAATACATCATAATAGAAAGGACATTCAAAATTATCAGATAGTTTGGAAACGTAAATGGTAAACAGAATGACCACAATAAATCAGTGATATAAGTCTTACAATGAATCAATGAATAAATATGTCAATAAATAAGTAAATAAACAGTAAACACAGCAACCAAAATGAGTTACATAATTTAAACAAATAATAATAGGGCAAATAAATAGTAAGCACACAGCCAAAATCAGGGACATAATTTAAATAAGTATTAACTGAAAACTGATCAGTAGACTGAATTATTTGCAATGTTCCATTTTTGCAACACATTTCAGGTGTTCATTTAATAGCTTAAGAATACTGGAAAATATTTTGTCAGCCACACATCTATGGGAGCCCTGTAAGAAAGTAAAAGTAGATTTAGTACAACACTTTCAGAAAAAATATTTAAACTGATTCAATGTAGGTCTTTAACAAATATTTTATACCTGTGTGTGTGTGTGTGTGTGTGTGTGTGTGTGTGTGTGTGTGTGTGTGTGTGTGTGTGTGCGTGTGTGCATGTGTGCGTGTGTGCGTGTGTGTCTCATTTTATCTAAAACTCAACTTATTTAAACACGCTTATCTAAACTCATTTCATCTAAAACAGCAAAACTTAAAACTCAATAAAAAAATACAGAACAAATGTTTTTCCACAGAGTAAAATGTTTTGCTGATCAGTAGTACGAGTTTCCTAAAGATGTATAAGCGATATTGCAGTTTGCTTTATTACAGTGTGTGTATTGTGCACTGGTTGCCCACTTCCAGGGATTTTTCCCTGTTTTCCATCAGAACACCACCATAGAGTTGTAATGGATATGTTAGTGAGGTGAAGGACAGAGCCTCTCACATGGGGGTACAGGAAATCACACTTACTTTTTTCAGAGCTGAAGGTCGCACATTTAAGAGTCATGAAATTCTAATGAGATATGAGAGTACTATATTAAATTATACATTAATTAATAGGGGAAATAGGGGATTTAGTACTTTTCATCCACAACTAAGGCTATTGACAACTAACATATCTGACTGCATTGATTTTTTATTATCTGAAATTATAACAAAAGTAAGTCATGGTAACACAGGTTTAAGATAAGTACAAAATGAAGGCAACCCACTGATACCTAATCAAAAAAAATATTCAAAACTTTAAAAACTAAATAAATAAAAATAGTCAAATGATCATATCTTTCAGCAGCAAGCAATGATACTTAAATCCTTGTTAACCATGATCTGGCCAGTTCATGGAGTACAGGCTGTAGTGCACTGTGTTATCATAATAAAGAAAGGTAGTACAGAAAAAAGTAAAAGACAAAATAAATAAATAGAACAAGGAAAATAGTTTTATGAAAAAGGATGTTCCCCGGGCACTCCTACACAAAAGCCTCTGCTGTGGTATCAAGTAACAGAAACCAAAAAAAACAGAAGAATAATCCATTTGTTATATCTAAGACTAAGAAACTAAACTTGAAGTGAATGGCAAAGAAATACTCCAGAAGATGGACTTCAAATGACTTTTATCAGTTTATTGCTTGTACATGTTGCTCTGTTCTGTTCTGGAGGATAGGAAACATTATTTCCTTAAACTGTTGGTAATTTCAGAACATTGCACACTAGTGAATAATTGGTTCAGATGACAGAAGCGGTTACTGAGAATGTTCTGTCTCATTAGGTTGGCCTTGTTTCCTATGAATGTGTTCCTTTTTTCTAATAAAGCGCATTACTCCTGTTTTCAATGTCAGGGTTGGTAGCATGATAATCATGTGACCTTAGAAGGTATGCTCTTCATGAGCACTAAGCCTTCCTGTCAAAAGCAGATAGGAGTCCAGAGGCAACTCATCAAATAGGAGGGTACAAAAACATGCCTGCTGTCTCCTTTATTGGTAGGCATCCTACTCTACCCAGGGTTAGGCAGTAATATGGCCTTAGTTTTACTTATGTTACCTGTCCATTATTTATGGTGACAAAGAACCAATTAATCAATCATTAAGCTATAGTGTTGGTGGGACTCATCTAATCCACTGATGGCACTGGCTGATGGTTTCTATATCAGCAGAGCATCAGAAACTGGCTTCTTAATTGTTTATAAACTGGGAAAAGAACAATGCTGCAAACTGATTATTGTACAACTATCAAAATGTCGCCCATCAAGACCTATTCTCTTAAAAAAAATCAAACTACCTTACCCTCACAAATAAAGCACACAGAAACATCCCTGACAAAAATATTCCTCAAAGCATTAAATGAAAATAGCAGTTTTGCAAAGGTTCAGGTATCTCACAGCCATCATGTGGAGGGCTGTGCCCTCTGTCATAACAAGTTACAAACTAATTATGAGGTCATATAACTATAAATTAAAGAGACTAAAATCTGCCACTCACCATCCTCCATACTTAATCAGTATCATTCCATCACAGCACAATGAACCCACACAAGCAGTCTGCAAATAGCCCATGCTTTGGATGAAGTCTCACAATGAAATGGCTACTTCAATAGAATGATAAATTGGTGAATACACACTTAGAGAAATTTCACTCAGAATTAGATATAAGGATGCTTGGTGCCATCCCTGTACTGATCCTTCAGCTGTATCTAAATGGATACAGGAGGGACCAAACAAAGACAAGCTCACCTTAAGCCTGAACAATCCATCTCACAGATAGCTTTAGAACCATTTGATGGCATCAGACCCAAAGGTCTCCTAACTGGTATTCAAAAGAAAAATATTATTAACCAGTCAAAGGCTTATACCAGATATCGAAAAGTGTTTTGTGTATGATGACCACTGTCTATGTTAACCATGATAGAATCTGTTAACTGTAACATAGTTACTATACTCCAAACCCACCTGAAACCATATTGCTAATGTCGTAATAAAAATTTGTTCATCTAGCTATCTCCATATACATATATAGAAAGCAACAAGTTTATCACAAACTTTGGCAAGGAAGAATAGAAGTGAATTTGTTGATAATACCAGTTGTATTGGCACCTGATTTTTTTAGAAGTGACATAACAATGGCATTTTTTACAGAGAATAAATAGAACCATTTGTAAGTGTAACATTAAAAGTTGTGTTACTGACTTTACCAGAAAAGAAGAATATGTTCATAGGAACCAAGATACAAATTTATCAGCACAGACGTTCTTTGCCCAAAAAGCATGTCAAGAAGGTTTCTTACCCACTTATATATCCATCCATCCATCCATCCATCCATCCATCCATCCATCCATCCATCTATCCATCCATCCATCCATCCATCCATCCATCCATCCATCCACAACCCCCTTTTCCCTCTTTTGCACATGGGGTCAGGGTGTCACTTTAACAGTGCCAATTATCTAGAACCAAGGTTTATACCTCCAGGTGGCTAGATAGTTCCTCAAAATGGATTAGTGTAAATAAACAATATATTGATTCATTATAGTGAAAAGTAGAATTTTCAACATAAGTACTACCCAATAAATGTGTATTAGCAAGGCTATTATGAGCAGATAGTTTCAATTACAAAACAGCCTGGAAGTTAGGGCAAAATCTTATATGACTTTTTATGTACAATCAACAATATTACAAATTATGCAAGTTTTAGAGAAGGGAGACACAGAAGCAGGTATGTACCTCTCCTATTAATTCTCTTCACTTCAATACAAAATCTGTGAAGACTAGAGAACAGACTGGCCTGTGGTGAAATTTGTGCATTTTGTCACCCAACTGCCTGCCTACAGTGAAGCTCAAGAGATGAATCATAGTATCCATGTTGAGAACTTCGCATTGGCTAACCACTCATAATTCTATGTAGTGCATTGAGCTTTATCTGCTTCATGAACTGCAAGTTACAGTAAAAAAAATAAAACACTAATTACTGGGGATTGAAGATCCTAAATAATGGCATACATTTAGGTTTCAGACTTTGTATCCTTCAAAAAATCAAGCAAACACACATCCTGTTATTTTAATAACGTTCAAAGTTTAGAACAGGAGTCAGGGAAATGTTATCGATGGACAGCAGGCAGAAACAAATCTTTTATTCTGCCACTGTCTTTGCTGGTTAATACTGGCAGGTTTTATTGCCTAACCTAAGACTTAACAACTTCACCAGTGGGGTCAAGTCTTGTGCCACTCTGGAGCTTAACTGATTTGTGGGTTTTCAATGCCAAATAACTAAATGTGATACCTTAAAAAAGTCGTACATTACTATTTTGTTATCAACTTCTAACTGCATTTGCTACCAAAAGGTTAGCTACAATAATATTAATAATGGATCACAGGCAGATTCAATACAACTTTTTGAAAGTTTGAAGATGACACCTTAACAGGAATTATGCAGTGAGTGAACTATTCAACAGCTGTCTGTTATGCCACACTGTCATAAGCATACGACAGAATGTTGCCAGAAAAGCTAACACAAATTATGGTTTGTCTATTTAGAAAGATTCCTACCTATTTCTTATTCTGTCCTTTTTCTGTACTAAAAATGTTTTAAATTAGTTAACTATGATCAGTTTACTACTTCTGACTATATATATATATATATATATATATATATATATATATATATATATATATATATACAGTAAGAAACATCAGTTTTTTTTCTCAGTCAAGAATAGATATGCAATGAAATTACTTCTACATAATATTTACTAAAATGGGATTAACATCATGAAAGAATACACAAATACAATGAAGAATAGTATATAAAGTACTTCAAAGAACAATAAAGTACAAAAAACATTGACTTTGGTTGTGGGCAAGGACTGCTTTCTCCACTTAGTCTCATGTGTTCCCCTATTTGCTATATAAGATAAAGGCTGGTCACTTAGCCTTTTTATTCTCCCACATGTCAAAGGAACTTCTATAATCTGTCAGTATTCCTGACCCTATCTCAGCTTTAAGGGAGTAGTTGCACTGTTCAGCATTATTTTTGAAAAAAATATATCATGGGATTTCTGCTGATCTTTCTGGTTGTATATTCAAATTGTAGTGCTTTATTTTTACTTTTTTGTATTTTTTGGTAGAATTTGTATATTTATGAATGCTGGTACTCGCCTGAACTCTGTGTATTTAGTGTCTCATTATATTCTGTTGTAGAGTATGCACTATGCTTTTGTTCAGTCTGAACTACTGCTATCCTGTTCTATGTTCTTACAGTTGTGTTATCCAGGAATGTACACACGCCTATAGATTAGATTTCACAGTAATCTCAAAAGAATTATGCTACTTATGATACCTCTTTGTATGTCTCCCTTACATGTTTATGTTTAGATTTAGATCATCTGATTGTCTATATATGAATAATTCTACTTTTGTTATTACTGCTTCCACATCAGTTATTTGGTCCTTTTCCTACTTTTGACTTGTTAGGCATTTTATTAAGCATATTTTTACTATGAATTTAACGTACCATGTCAAGCAATTTTCCCAATATTGTTAGCCAATTTTCATTTCTTACACCTTTTTTTATTCAGCAAGGGTGGCCACGGTGGTGCAGTGGTTAGCATTGCCGCCTCACAGCAAGAGGTTCTCCGGTTCGATCCTCAGCTGGGGTGCCTTCTGTGCAGAGTCTGCATGTCCTCCCTGTGGTCGTGTGGGTTTCCTCTGGGTGCTCCGGTTTCTTCCCACATCCCAAAGACATGCTGCAGGTGGATTGGACACTCTAAATTGGCCCTAGGTGTGCGTGTGAGTGTGCCTTCTGTGGAAGGTCGGGCGCCGGGCTGGCAACTCGACACCGTAAAACTCCACTGCCATTCAATGTGCGGACAAGGTGATCCGCTGTGGCGACCCCTAACCGGGAAAAGCCGAAAGAAGAAGAAAGACACCTTTTTATTCATCAACCCCTCTGCACACTTATGTCACCAGTGAGAGTTGCCCTTCTCCTTCTAAATCTTCTGTGATGTCACATACAAAGACAATGAAAAGGACAGGCCTTATCAGTGACCTCTGTGTTAGTCCACCAAAAGCCTCCTTTTAAGCTAAGTGGATCTCATTTATTTTAATCTTCTGTATTCAGTTTTTAGACACCATTTGTACCCCATCAAGTTTTAGTAAGTAATTTCATGTGTCTGACTGAATATTTTATATCTGTGACAGGGGCCTGCTGCTCTCTACACATGTGCCTCGGCTAATAATAGTGCTACCCTAGATAGTCTGCTTCATGAAATTCCATGAGGTACAGACATTTTTACAAAATCCCAATGATTGGATCAGGTATTTTAAGCACTAAATTAAAAGAAAAAAGTCATTCTCGCTCTCTGAATTCACCACATATTAAAGACAAGGAGTGTCAGTCCTGGAGATGATTATAAGCTTTAACACAGGGTATTGTGAATGTGGGGGCCAGTTCCCTCTGCAGAAAAAGCTCATTCCTAATTCACGCACTTATGTATTATAATCTTACGATGTCTGTTTAGTTATTTGGGTATGAAATGTTTGCATTTTTGTCTCAGACTGAATATTTGAAAGATACCCGGACTGCTAATCTTATATACTAGATAAGAGTTTTACTGTATAACTTGACACTGAAATGTGTCCAATTCAACCATTACTTAATAAAAAAAATGCCAGTTTATGTATTGTACTATTTCACTCTTCTTAACATTAGAAAGAGCTTCACATTTCTAATATGCATTTATTGCAATCACTTTCATTACTGTAATAACTATATTATTCACTAACCATTTGGCTAAGATGATTTTTCCATAGCTCATGTGCAACTTTACTTGTATACTGGTTTCTTTGCATGGGTTGCACCTGTGAATACATGAATAAAGAAAATATTACCAGTCTTCAATAATACATTCATATTTAATTAATGATTGCTTTAAATTTACA
Source organism: Protopterus annectens (assembly GCF_019279795.1). Lineage (NCBI taxonomy): Eukaryota > Metazoa > Chordata > Ceratodontiformes > Protopteridae > Protopterus > Protopterus annectens. Next base: position 329,767,178 of record NC_056737.1, read on the forward strand.
CGTAAGTTAATAACTCTAAATAAAACTGAAAAAGAAGTAACACATGAATATACATATATATGCGTTAAGTGGAAATTTGAATGATAACTGGAGCTGTGTATTAAATCCCTTCAGTAATAAAGAGTTTCATGAGCTGCAGTAGGTATAACTTTGATTATTCTTTGTGTGTGTGTGTGTGTGTGTGTGTGTGTGTGTGTGTGTGTGTGTGTGTGTTTACTGATGCCAAAAGAACGTTTCCATATACACATTTTAACGATAGTGATGCACTTTGACAATGTTGCACGCCGCTTCATTTAAAAATGTATTAATTTCTCATGAATCTGTAACTTTAGCATAATAGCTCTCAACTTTGCATTTCCAAAATGAGGAACATTACCTCTCATAATGTGGAACAAATTGGCAAAATGTGGAACACTTACTATCGGCTTTCTAACAACTCAACTAAAGCTCACAGATGTTTATATTGTGACCGTTTATACTTAGAAAAAGTTCTTTTGGTGCGTTAATATGATTCATTACTATTTACCATGGATATCAGCTAAAAACATTTCTATTATTAAATGAGTGACAGACCCTTTCAGTGTAGAACTTCGAGGAACATGGGCTTTTTAAAGCCTAAAATGAAGAACGTTCCTCTTAATGAGGTACACTTGAGAGGTATGTATTTTTTTCTGATAATGCAGCCTACCTTGCCGTGTTTGTATTTGTTTTATTTATTCGGCGTTTTTAACATGCATCTTCACCAACTTATTCAGTTAAACTGACATAGTGATCCAGGAGTGAAGCTACCATTGGCAAATAATTTAGGCAACCACCTCCCATTCCCTTCTTCTTGTTTTTATATAAGCGGCCCGGTCCCTAAGATTATGTTGAGTTTATATAAAAATGTGTGACAAAAGGTACAGGGATTGGATTAAGATGATCTCTTAGAAAAATCAGGATTCACTTCTCAAAATAATTCCTGCTGTCAGCAGTAGAGGTCCATGAATGAAGGGTAAAAAAAATCTAATTTTGTTAAGGGCAAGAATTATAACATATCTTGTATAAAACACAATATATGCTGTTGTGTCTTTCGGCCTTTCCCGGTGAGGGGTCGTCATATATATATATATATATATATATATATATATATATATATATATATATATATTGGTACCAGATATTTCTGAATATCTTACTCACTGACTTTTGTGAAGTATCATTTTTAATGCATAAGGAAATGCTAGAAGCTGGTTTGTTGTTTTGTCGGGATGCATACATCATGTATACTCCAGTTATCCACCGTGTGTCGTGAAACTGAATTTTTGTGCCTTTCAACAACTTCTGTCATGCAAAAAATCTTCACCCCACCATCCACCTGCGGCCTGCCTATCTATCTATCTATCTATCTATCTATCTATCTATCTATATTTATTGATATTTTTTTCGATTCCTCCCCCAAAATACCATTTTAATACAACGAAAAAATAACAGTTCGGTATTGAGCAGTGTGTTTTTCTTGAATTTGTCCAATTCAAATGGCAACATGGAGATAAAAAGAAAGGAGCTGCAGTTTTAGACAGTTTGTACACTTTGTACACTTACGCAAGTATTCAGATCTTTCAGAATTTGTTGCAGAGTTTCCACTTGTTTTCCTGGTTTTAAAATCGTTGCTTGTAGTTTGGCTTCAGTGATGTTGCATAGAAGTTCAAACTCATTTTTTACAACTACAAGTCTTTGCGAAACCTGTAAGTGCATAAATAGAAAATAATGTTAACAGTGGTAATGTAAGCGAGGATTTCATTTTTGCAATAAATCTCTGTTCTACAGCTCCACATTATAGCAACAGGTTAGTAATACAAACAGTTTCATCTTTACAGCTACAATATCATTTCACACAATCATTTCACGTGTAACTAAAGTTTATCTATGTAGTCCTGTCCTGTGACATTTTTAACGAATCCGTTGCCTTTTGTTCAGAGTAATGGCGACATCATGATATCAGGGACGATTATAACAAGCAGCAAGGACTGTCTGAGCCTCAGACCCATAATTTTCCAGCTGCGCCTCTTTAGGCGGGCAGTCACTATTTGGATAGCTGCGCCCTGCCGGTGGGGGAAGACATGAGAAAATGCCATATGTTCTGAGATGTTTAGAATAAAATTATATTTTTTAAATTTTTTTAAAAATTGCACAAAAATTTATTTGCTTGTGAAACTTAATAGTATCAGAAGCTAATCAAATTCTACAAGTGACCTTTCGTTTTGACTAAAAAAGTAAGTCCAGAACTTTGTAATGGTTATGGGTACGGTTTGTCCCGTGAAATCTTAACGTCTCCATAAAAATGCCACATTGTGGGGACTTGAAAAGGTGACAACCCTATATAATTTAGTCTGGCTTATTCATGAATTACAGTTGAAACTGAATTCTATGCAGCTTGTAATAGTTTATAATGAGCTTTGTTAAGTCTTTATTGCAAAACCCTTACCAATTAAATACAATTACCTTTGCCTCTTTTACAGTTAATGATCTGTTAACGTACTAGCTTCCTAAAACCCAAAGACATAAATATGGGGAAAAAGCATACATGTAAAAAATAGATATAGATTTGTGTATTAGTGTCATGTGGGGAAAGAGGTCCTTAGCATAATGGATGGTTGGGAATAGACATTCGCCCTGATGATGCATATCTCTCAACAGCCTAGAATGTTTCATAATGTCCACATTTTTTACCTCTTATTCGTGACTTACTCATAAAATCTGCGGTTTTATTGCTAATAATTGAAGACTGAGGTCACTAAACGACATACATTTGAGTTTCAGACTTCATATCCTTCAGAAAATCCGTTAATACAAAATCTGTTACATTAGCAACCTTGTAATTGTATAAGTACAATATTTAAAATCTGCCTCTGCTCTGGCCTTTGTCCCCCTCATTATAGCTATTAGTGAATCGGGGGACAAATCTCAACACAGTTAGGGACAAAGCCAGAAATAATAGGGACACTTTTAAAATATTGGTACTATTAACTTAGGTTTGCCACTTTTTCAAATGGCCAAAGTGGGACATTTTGGTACAAACATCTGATTATACAGGCCGACACATACCCACGGTCAGTACAAAGGATATAACTTAACTTTTTTGCCTAAATAAAGGCTTATTATTGTAGCATTTTAGTTGCTTATTCTGTTTCTTATAACATTTAGGTATTTTAGATACAGAATAATTGTTTTATGCAACTATTACATAAAATATAGGAAATGATTTTGTCCTAAAATCTCAGGACATTTGCCATTTTTTAAAGTTTTTGTCAGGACACAACTGCCCAAAGAGGGACTGTCCCTCGCAAAGTGGGACAGGTGGTAACCCTATATTAACTGGAGACGTTGACAGAATAAGAGAATGTGTATTAATATACATTTTCTGAAGAAAAACTTTTTAACTCTAATTATTGCCAGTATTTATTGTGTAATCCATCACCTTTTATCGCGGGTTACCAGTTTTTTTTTTTAGGTGGGATTAAGAGGAACAGAGCTAAAATTTCACAGTTCAGAGTATGCTGTTATTGTTGCCTCTGTCCAGACTTCTGCAGATTGAAAGGTATGTGATGATGTTACTTTGTATGAACCCTAGCGGATCAGCAGTCAGAAATGTCGCCTTTACACTTATTTATTTGGTTACGTATTTGGATACACTGAAGTCTTTACAAAATGTACAAGGTCTGGTTAATCTTTGTAATACCTTAAAGGAAAAGAATGCAATCCCATTAAACATGACTGACAGGTGCGCGTCAGCAGACAAATTACTAGAAAGCATAGACAAAAGAGTATGACGTCATCAGCATGTTAGTGCAACATGAAAGTATTAATACTGAAAGAATACTTACTTGGAGCTTCTTAAAAATTTCGTCAGGAACCAAAATCTCTCCTGAGCAAATTCGCCTAGGGTGCTTCTTTCTCTGTGAAGTAACGTTAATTTGTTAGGAATGTCAACAAGTGTAACACAAAACACGTTTTGTTTTCTGCATCCGGCATTATTAAATCAAACAGCTAGTACCTAGTACAAACAGAGTACCTAAGTTTTAGAAAGAGACAGAAAGGTGTGTGTGTGTGTGTGTGTGTGTGTGTGTGTGTGTGTGTGAGAGAGAGAGAGTGACAACAAAACAAAGGTAAGAATCACTGTCTGAGACGGATTCATGCAATTAATGAAGTAAGATGTTTTAGAGTCAGAAGTATATTAGCTATATTAACCAGCTCTACTTACATATTCGTCTGTTAGCTCTTGAAAATGCATCATTTCATCTTTGGGCATTAATTTGTATTTTGATAACAGAGTGCGGCATTCGGGCGTTGGTGAAATTATCCCAGGAAGAGACATTTGTAAAGTCATCAGCATGTTTCCAGCCAGGAGCAACACAATAAGCGACTGCATTTCTGTCTTTTAAAAATAAAAGATTGCTAGTTAACGTGGTCGTAAACCAAAAATATAACTTTGATTAGACGCCAATAACATGAACTATGAATCCATTTAACTGACTTATTTTGCTTTATGTAAATTGTAAAGCATTAAAAGTAAATGAGCATTTACATTTACCTTTGCCTTTTCTAGCTTAACCGCCTCCTAAAGAAAACTTGCCCTCATCAGTACTGCTGTACCTTTTATATCTTTCTTACCTTTTCTTGCATCTGTTTCATTTCCACTCTTTTTGACGAGTGGACAGTTTCTCATAATGTGGAGGAAACCCAAAGTGTGGAAGACAGGAGAATCCGACACGTTCCGAAAGTGAATGAACTTTAATCACCAGAAGCCATTCCGCTATAGACGCCAGGCTATGGGGAAATGGTCAAACCTCGTTCACCACTTTCTCTGAAACAACAACCACAATGGCAAAATAAAAAAAAAAGGTTTATCAGCTATGTCAAACCGACTGACTCAGCCCGCAGAATAGCATTGTAGTAATTTCCAAATTCAGACCGAGCAGCCCCATAGCTACTACCCCCAATATCTCTCCAATATCCAGATTTTTGCAGAATACCCCTGATTGTGATTCATATTTTTCCTGTGCATCATAAAACGTTTGTTTCTGTAGTAAATCACTAAGTATTACACTCAGTAGTGCCAGGCATTTGAGTTTCATTCTTCTTGCTGAAAATGCACATTGATGCAAAACCTATTGTTCTACTAACTTTTAAAAGTGAATCACTGTAATATTTAAATGTTGTCCCTGATATGACCCTTTGTCTGCCCTCAACCCCATTAGTTTGACTTTGTCCAGAATTACTGAGTAAAGAAGTTGAGACGATTGCAATCACTTCTTTCGGCATAGTCTCTATAAATCCAGGTGCTGTGTTTCATCCCTTATATTTAAATAACAGTGAAACCAAACCTTTATTTTTTGCAGTGTTAGTTGCATAGTTTGTCTTTGGATAGGGTTCGCTAGATGGATAGCTCAGTTTAATGTTTTTAATTTGTTAATTGGGTGAGTCCAGTATGTACAAGTGTCACCATCCATGTAGCCTCTACTCTGACTTCCATTAGGAAGAAGTATAAAATGTAAACCACGTTCCCCTCTCTCAAATCTGTACAATTATATATATATATATATATATATATATATATATATATACCCCGTTTCTCTAGTTGTAAAGTATACTGTTTAATACACATTTTCCATGAGTTATCATGCATTAGTTAGCAACAACCATTTTGAAATGTCTTCAACTCTTTATTAAGCCTGTAGTGAACTTATTTTTAACAGAAATTCAGATCTTTTCTTGCATTCAGGAATCTCAATGGCACAGAGTCTAAGTGAAGTGAGTTTGGAGAAATAAGACATTTAATGCAGGGTTCGAATGCAGTTAAATGATAATTTGGGTTTGGTACAATGGTTTAGGTGTTTACCTCACACAATGTATAGTTTGATTCTTACCTTTGAAAAGGGACATTTTCTAGGCTTAAAATGGCCCACATGGGCAGCAAGCCTAGTACTCACCTATGCAACTTTTCAGCGTTTAGTGTCATTATCACCTCTTCAAGTGTCCATATATCAAGCTAATTTCTTTAGAGGCCTTCCAGATCTATAATATCCAATCAGACTGTTTTCTCTGAACCTTACTATGATAGGGAGGCCCTTGTGCTGAGTATTTGCAGTAGATTGTAGGAGTTTGAGGAAGATCCGGTGACTAATCTCCTCAGTGAGGCTCGGATTTACACTTCAGTGGAAGGGGTAGCAATGTCCCAGCAGCTATCTCCTACCCAGGATCAAGAAATTTGAGCATTGTTACAGGAGTTTGGGGACATGTTTACTGGGACACTAGGCTGCAACCACCTGGTACAGCACCATGTGGATTAAGGACCCCAAAGGCCTATGAGGCAGGCCCCCTATAGGGTGCCTGAGAGAGTCAAACTGACACTGAGGGAGGAGATACAGGAAATGTTGGAACTAGGGGTAATTCAGGAGTCCAGCAGTCCCTAGGCCTCCCCAGTGGTGTTGGTACCAAAGAAGGATGGCAGCACCATGTTCTGTGTGAAATAGAGGAAATTAAATAGTCACACAGAGTCAGATGCTTACCCCATGCCTAGGACAGATGAAGCCCTAGAGCAGCTGGGTGGGGCTAAGTATCTTACCACCATTGATCTTTCCAAGGGTTACAGGCAGGTGTCCTTGACTCCCAGTGCTAGAGAGGTCAACCTTTATGACTCCTTTTGGCTTGTATGAGTTCACAAAGATGCCCTTCGGGATGAAAAATGCCCCAGTGACTTTCCAGAGGCTGGTTGATCATATCTGAGTAGGAGCAGGAGATTTTGCCCTTGCTTACCTAGATGATATTGCCATCTACATCCATTCCTGGCAAGAGCACCTTCAGCATGTCAGGGAGGTGGTTGGCAGACTACAGAGGGCAGGGTTGAACATTAAGCCCAGCAAATGACAGGTGGGTATGGCAAAAGTCTCCTACCTAGGACATAGAGTGGGGAGTGGTAAAAAGAGTCCAGAACTTGCCAAAGTATAAGCCATACAGGTATGGCCTGCACCTGTTACCAAAAAGCAGGCGAGGGCATTTTTAGGGACAGCAGGGTACTACAGAAAGTTAGTTATAGTACCATAGCTGCTCCCCTCACAGACCTGACAAGGAAAAACATTCCAGATAAGGTAGTGTGGACCCCAGCATGTAAGCAGGCATTCCAGAAGCTTAAAGGAGCTTTGGGAGGACCCTCTCTACTAGCCAGTCCAGATTACAGCAAAGAATTTGTTGTGCAGGTGGATTCTTCAAACCATGGGGTGGAGGCTGTGCTTAGCCAGATTTCTTCAGAGGGAGAAGAGTACCCAGGGGTTTATCTCAGTTATAGGCTCCAAATCAGGGAAAATGCTATGCAGCTGTAGAAAAGGAATGTCTAGCCATAGGGTGGGCACTGCAGAAACTTCAGCCTCAATCTGTATGGAAGGAAATTCACTGTAGTTACAGACCACAATTCCTTAACATGGCTACATCAAGCCAGCCAGCAAAATGCCAAGTTACTGAGGTGGAGCCTAGTGTTGCAAGCATATGATATAACAGTGCAGCACCACAGTGGGTTAAGCAATGTCAATGAAGATGAGCTCTCAAGACAGATAATGGGGTAAGTTATTCCCAGATAGGCTCAACCCTCTCAAGCAATGTTTCTCAAGGGTTACTTGAAAAACTAGCTTGAGTTCTCATGGGGGAGATATTGTGAAGGCTGCCAGCCCAGTTAGCTGGATTTTGTAAATAATTCTATGTTATTTGTGAATAGTAATATGGTTTGTATGCTTGTCTTACAAATGTAAGAAAACTATATGTTATGTTAAACTGTATGTTATGTACTGAGCTTCAAGAATGTAACCACAGTTTACCCTACTGGAAAAGAACAGAGTTAACTTGCAAACTCTAAGAAAATAAGTGAATTGTTTATTATGGTGTTCATCTTAGCTAGGAGACAGGCTGTCTGCAGCTAGAAATTTGTCTATTGTCTGGAAATCGAAATTGCAGGTTTCAAAGGTAAAAGTGTGTAATTGTTTTATGACTTCCAGTTCCAGGCAAACTTCTAAAAGATAAGTATTTTTGACACAGATGGGGCCAAATTTTTAAGTTTCTGTTAGCCTGGGAACTAAAGGCAGAGGTGAAAAAGAATGATGTAATCTGAGATACCCGAGCAGAAATGTTTGATAGTTAAGAACTATCTCACAGAAAGTCTGGGCATTTTGTATCTTGTCTTGGATCTTGAAACATCCTCTCACCAGCACTTCTGCCTTGTTAATAGTAAGTACTAGATTACAGTGATTTTTCTTACAGATAGCAAGGAATATAGCAACATTAGTTTAGATGTTTTCTGTATTTATGTGAGACTGTCCTGCAATGTTTTTTGAAATATTTCCTGTGATTCTGAACTCTGTTGTCACTGTATTAAGTTATTGAGTATTGTCTTGTGCTTTTATTATTTATTATTAAATATATTTAAACCTTTTAATTGTGGCTGGTTTGTTTAGAGATATTTAAGCTCTGAGAGTACTTGCATATTTATTTAGTGACACTGTACAGGCCACTCTTAAACAGCCTTAGTCTTGGTAACACTTACCATTTGGATAACAGTTATATTACACAGTAGAATTGGTCACCCTTTGGGAAGGGCCTTATAGTAGCTAATAAAGGGTGGTTGGTGGCAGCTGGAACTACCTTATAGTCTGGGCAGAAGGGGGGCATAGCTACTGAACCTATGCCAGCCTTCCCCAGGAGTGTTTGTGTGTTTGTATATAAATCAAATCCCAAAGTGTGTGTGTGTCAGCTACTTGAGCAGGGACATGAAGCACTGTTTAGACAGAGAGGGTGCTGGAGGTTTTGGCGTGACCACTCAGCTGAGATCTTAACCCTATAGCTGTGCCAGTTGGAAGTCTTATTTGGGGATCTGGAGAGAGAGGGAGAAACCTGTCCCATATTGACTGTGATCTCTGCGTGCGCATAAGGGAAATAGTACTTTACTGTGTGTACACTGTCTTCCTCCCAATGTGCACATCCCTCAGTGGTGTTAGTGGTGAGGATTGGGGCTCCTTGATTACTGGGCCAGTACATGGGCATCACAACATCATATAGCATTTTCTATTGTAGTATCTTGCTGCTATGTGAGTTGGGCTGAATGTTCATAGTAGAACAGCATCTGCAATGGAGCTCTGTCTTCGCAAGTTATGCATGACTTGGGTACCCAGTTGTAAGTATGCTGTGCAAGGTTACCAGACCCAGAATATTGATGAAATGAATGTGAGAAGTGATGGGCCAGAAAGTGGCCACTGCTGCATATGGAAAGTGCTGAATTGCTTGCAGTGGTGGTTCTTCCCTGTACATTATGACACTAATATTTATAAGCTAATGCCTGCTGTTAGGCACACTATAGGAGTGTCCTTTTCCCACTTCAAAGACAGAGACACTACCTAAACCTGATTGCAAGCCCAATCCAGCCACCATTCTGAGCTCACATTTTCATTTAGACTACCAAGAATGTTTCATCTTATGGTAGCTATGTGATACTCTGGCATTAGCATTGATTTGAAGACGGCTATAGCTCTTGAAAATAGTTCAGTAGACAAAAGTGTTTATCTTTTACTTTAGTGCTTAAACAAAGTTTGCTTTTAGTTCATCTGAGCAGCGTTTTTATTTATTTTTATTTTTCAGTGATATAGCCACCTGATGTTTACTCCTCAGAATTAAGGTCTCTCAGCTATTTCATTTTTTTCTGAAATAAATAAAATATATTTTAATATAACTCTAGCATTGCCAACACCATTCTTAGTTTATCAAAGAATTTAAGTGATTTGTACTCAAAAATTCTTTCACATACAAACTGTCCTCTTCTTAAAGACTCACAGAATGTAATGATTTAATGTCTAAAGTGACAAACAAAACCCCAGATTCCATAATTTATTTTATCAGCAAAGTGTAATGTGTCATTAATATAAGAGGAAATATTACATAAGACGGGATTTAGGATCTTAGCCACAAAACAACCACTGGTTCAGTTTTTGAAAAAAAGATGTTATTATTGGCCTAACTATAGATTCTCAAAGTCATTCATATTTTTAGTATGCTAAAAAAAATTGGTATGACAAGTTTTACAACTTTATTGAATTTATACAATTATCTGTAATCAGACAGCAAGTCAATATGCCAGTTAGCATCACATCAATAATTATATAAATTATGTTAAAATATATCAATATCTTTGTAGCATTTACAACTAAAAATGCATTAAAAACATAATTTTTAGTGTCCCATTGTTGTAAAAGCAAAACTTTTATCAGCTTTCATAAAATGCCAGATAGTATTATTAATCAATGCATTTAACACACCACCCTTTCTTGTGTTGCAGAACACTTTATAGCATATACATCATCAGTGTTATGTTGGGAGACAGTACAGTTGTGTACTCTTACCATAAATGTAGATGTTCGAGTGTGTTCACTGTTGCAGTCATTACTGTAGGGTTCTTCCTGCTGGCTGCAGCCCTCGATCGGCCAGAGTCCCAAAGTCTGGGTCTGACATTGGCTGAGGTCGCTCCTTCCCTGATGTCATTGCACCAGGGGTATAAAGGCCTCAGCCAACACCATTTTCCTCAGTTTTTCTTGCCCCAGATGTCAGGTGCCCAAAAAACAACAGGCCAGTAGCTTAGACAGAAGAATAAGCATGCATCAAAGTAGAACATTACTAAAAATCATCAAATATACCTCAGAGGAAGAGTAGTGTAAAAGAAACACAGACAGTGCTCATAGAAACAGCAGAAGAGGGGATAGGAGGGAGGGTAACCCAGACTGCAACAGTGAACACACTCGAACATCTACATTTATGGCAAGAGTACACAACTGTACTATGTTCATCGTGGTTCACTGTTGCAGTCATTACTGTAGGGTTGAATCCCAAAGCTAAGAAAGGGTGGCTGGAGAAGGTACAGAAGGGGCGGCCACAAGGCCCTGCAGGACTGCAGAGGCAAAGCCAGCCCTAGATTTAGAGTAGAGAGGGAGGTTGTAGTGCTTAGAAAAGGTATGCACAGAACTCCAAGTAGCAGCTTCTAAGATTTCCTTGGTAGGAACTCCACTGAGGAAGGCTGCAGAAGTAGCAGCAGCTCTGGTAGAATGTGTCCTAATGTTAATAGGAACTGGTTTGCCATGATGAGAATAACAGAATCTGATGCAGTGGGCAATCCACTTAGAAATAGTTTGTTTAGTGATTGCTTTTCCCTGTGATGTAGCAGCATAGGCTACAAACAATTGGTCAGTTTTCCTAAAAAACTTGGTCCTGTCCAGGTAAAAGCGAAGCTGTCTGTGTATGTCTAAAGAATGCAAAATTCTCTCTTCTTCATTTTGAGGATTAGGATAGAAGGTAGGTAAATGAATAGTCTGATTCAAGGCTACCTTAGAAACCACCTTAGGCATAAAAGTGGGGTTAGTCCTCAGGGAAACCCTGTCCTGATGAAAAATAATGAAGGGTTCCACAGACATGAGTGCTTGTAATTCCGAGACCCTTCTGGCAGGGGTTATTGCTAAAAGAAGAGCAGTTTTCCAAGATAAAAACTTAAAATCTGTGGTAGCCGCAGGTTCAAAAGGGGGCAGAGTTAGTTTTTCCAAAACATAGTTGAGATCCCAAGCGGGAACTGGAGCACCTCTAGGGAGCCTAATATTCTTTGCCCCCTGAGATATTGTTTAAGTAATGGATGAGAAAAAATAGGGGGATCCGTATCGTACTGTGCAGAAATAGCCGAGGCATGTATTTTGATAGATGAAAAAGATAGGCCCTTATGCAACATCTCTGTTAGGTATTGTAAAATCAGAGGGATGTTTGGAACTGTAGTATCAAAACCCTGGGCCTGATTCCAGATGCAAAATCTTTTCCATTTTCCTGCATAAGGTTTCCTGGTGCTGGGCCTTCTAGCCTCAAGAATTACATCCATTACCTGTTTGGTAAGGGTAGAATTGCTTATAGCCCCTGGATCTGCCAGGCTGCTAGATTCAGTGTTTTGACATGACTGTGCAGGATCCGGCCATCTTGTTGAGACAGTAGATGTGGAATTTGTGGTAGAATCCAGGGCGGACCCTGAGCCAAGTTCATCAGGGTTGAATACCAGAATTGTCGAGGCCAGTTGGGAGCCAAAAGAATCATATTTGGTTTGTCCTGTTTGATCTTCAGAAGTACCCTTGGTAGAAGAGGCAATGGAGGAAAGGCATACACTGATTGGTTTTTCCAACTGAATGAAAGAGCATCCACTTTCCATGCCCGTTCATGGTAGGTCCTCGTGCAGAACGTTTGAAGTTGGTGGTTTTGGGGGGATGCAAAGAGATCTATGTCTGGGCACCCCCATGCCTCTGTTATCATCCTGAATATCTGAACATCCAACATCCATTTGTGTGGATCTGAGAGATTTCTGCTTAGACTGTCTGCCAGAGAGTTGTCTTTTCCTGGCAGAAATTGTGCTTGTAAATCCACCTTGGAGGCCAGTGCTATGTTCCACAAAGTCATGGCCAGTCTGCACAGAGGGTAAGAGTAGGAGCCTCCCTGCTTGTTTATGTACCACATCACTGTAGTGTTGTCTGTCTTTATCAGTAATTGTCCTGGTAGAATGAGATCCTTGAAAGCTGTCCGAGCATTCTGTGCAGCTAGTATTTCCTTCAAATTTATGTGCAGGTGCATTTGGTCCTCTGTCCAGGCACCCTGAAGACATTTTCCTTGCATGTGGGCTCCCCATGCATAGTCCGAATCATCCGTTATTATCACCTGATTGGCTGGAGTGGGACAGAAAGGCTTTCCCTTGTTCTGGAGACAGGCCTCGGCTCACCAAAGAAATTCCCGCCGGAGGCAAGGCAAAATTGTGATCACTGTTTCCAAACTGTGACAATGCTGAGACCATACACTCTTGAGGTACCACTGTATTTTCCTCATATGCAGTCTTGCATATGGTATTAGCAAAATGCAGGATGCCATGTAACCCAAAGTCTGCAGACTTTTTCTTGCAGTTAGCTGACTCTTTGCAGCCAGGTTTTTGAAAGAGGAAACCAGTTGCACTTTTTTGTCTGGTGTCAAGTAAGTCATCTGGGTTGTAGTGCTCAAAAGAGCACCCGGGAAAGTAATCTGTTGAGTGGGTACCAGGTTTGATTTCTTTAGGTTCACTGTAAACCCTAGACACCTGAGAAGATGCTGCACAAAGACCAGATGCTGACATAAAGTCTCCTTGTTGTCTGCTTGAATGAGACAATCATCCAGATAAGTGTATATCTGAATTCCCTTCTGTCTGCAAAATGCCATTACTGGAGCCAGGCACTTGGTAAAGACCCTGGGCACAGTAGATAAGCCAAAGGGCAGCGCAGAGAACTGATAATGTTTCGAGCCCGCTTAGAATCTGAGGTACCTTCTGCATTCCTGCCTTATAGGAATATGCAGGTAAGCTTCTTTCAAGTCCAAAGTCACCATCCAAGTGTTCTTACTCAACATGGGCAGCAGCTGCTGCAGAGTGAGCATTTTGAATTTTGGTATGTCCAGAAAGGTGTTTAGTACTGAAAGGTCCAGGACTGGTCTCCATGTGTTTTCCTTCCTGGGAACCAGGAAAAGTCTTGAATAAAAACATTGCCCTATTTCTGTGTTTGGTACCAATACTATGGCCCTCATAGCCATGAGGGACTGAACTTGCTTCTGCGCCTCTGCCCATTGATGCTTTGGCAGGTCTGGCCATCCATTTGGTTTTGGCAAAGTATGGAAATGAAACTTGTAACCCCTTAAAACTATGTCCAGAACCCATTTGTCTTGTGTTATGTGGCTCCAATTGTAATGGAAAAGAGACATTTTTCCTCCCAAAGGCGCTTCCAGGAGAGGAGCCCCTGGAGCTGATAAGGGAGAGTCATAAAGACTGTTTCCTGTAAGGCTGTGACCTATGTTCTCCACCCTTGGGAGAGGGCGCACTCCACTGCCTGGGTCTGAAAGAGGACTGTGCCTGTATTCTACCTCTGGAATGCCTGTATCTGCCTCTCTGGGGTCTGTCCGAGGTCAGAAAGGACCAAGGCTTAGCTGGCCAGTTCCTGCTAAACCTAGGAGATTGCACCTGTAGAAAATCTTTAACCATCTGCATAGATTTGGCCTTGTCTTCCATTTTCTTTAATACCTCCTCAGCTTTGGCCCCAACCAAACATTGTGCTGTAGAGGGGCATCCAACAGTTTTTCCTTAACCTGATCTGGCAAACTTTGCTCCCTTAACCAAGCATGCCTTCTAATAACTGTGCCAGTAGCTGCAGCCCTGAAAGAAACCTCCAAAGAATCAAAACCACAGTGCAGGGTATGTTTACCCACCTGCTCAATAGCATGCAATAAATCCTGTAGCTCCTTATTTTCTGTACAACCAGAAACAGCTGATGTCTTTTGTTTCAACACAGACAAAAGGTACTGCTGATATTTCAACATATGAAATTGACAATTCAAAGCTCTAATAGACAAAGTAGCGGAAGTATAGACCTTTTTGCCCCATCTTTCCAAGGCTCTGGATTCTCTTTCAGAGGGAATAAGGTTCTTAGCAGAGGCCGCTTTAACACCATTAGGGCCCTGCGAAATAGTTTCTGGATCAGCTGAAGGATTTTTAAAAAGGAATTTGTGAGAATCTGGAACCCTATAATACCTATCCAGTTTGACAGGAGCAGGAGAAAAGGAATCATGAGAGAGAGTAGACTCTGTAAAAACATCATCCACAATGTCCAAGACAGGGGGTATAGCCAGGGGCCTATGCTGGGGAAGAAGAAGAAAATCTCTAAGCCTTCTCTTGGATTCACAGTATTCCTGCCCTTCGCAGTGGAAATGCTCTCTCATGTCATGCAAGGTTTCCCCAAAAGAATAATCTTCAGGAGGGGAAGCAGAAGGAAGGGATTCTTCAGCATCAGAATCCTCATAAGGAGGGAAGGAATAGTCCTGCTGAGAGGAAGAAGCAGAAGAAATTGAAACCTGATCTGATGAATCATAATCTGGCTCTTGCCTAGGCCTTTTGGCAAGAGGGGGATGGGAACCCCTGATCATAGTTAACAGGTCTTCGGCCATTTTAAGCATCTGTCCCTGAGGTCTAGGGCCTTGAACTGAAGAGGCCTGTGCTTGTCTCTTTGTCTTTGCCAGAGCCTTAGTCTTTGTCTTTGACTGTAAAATTGAAGCCATTTTAACATGAAGCTGTGTAGGCCTGAAAACCCCCTCAGAAGCCGGTGTCTGCACAGCGGCTCCAGACACATCTGAGGGAGCATTATCCGAAGGTCTGGTCCCTTGAGATTCAGAAGGCCCCATTGGCTCCTCATGGGAGTTGGTACAGGCGAGCGGTTCAAAAGTGGTGGATGACAGGGGCTGCGAAAGCACCTCACTGACGACTGACGAACGGGCAACTGGCTCTAGTAAAGAAATGTCGTCCGTTTTGGACCTCGGAGGCCTGTCTTTATCTTTGCACCATTTGTGAGCTCCAGCCGGATAAGAATCCGATGACAAATTGTAATTAAATCTTCTCCCAAAGTAATGGAAGGCAAAATCGTACCTGCGCTTAATAGTGCATTGGTTAAATCTAGCACAAAACCTACAACTAACTACGTCGTGGTCAGGGCCTGGCAAGGAATACAGTATGAATGAAAATCCTTATGAGGTATTTGCTTCCCACAAGAAATACAATTATTAACTTTTTCTGACATCTGACTGGAGCAAGAAAAAAGTTTCCCCAATGGGGTACTTAGCTTTAGGAAGAAGAAGTCTTCAGACAAATCACCAAAGTGAACAGGAGTCGGCCGACCGGCACTTGCAAACTGCTTTGCTTTGGGCAGCGCGCGGCAAGAAAGACTGAGGAAAATGGCGTCAGCTGAGGCCTTTATACCCCTGGTGCTCTGACTTCAGGGAAGGAGCGACATCAGCTAACATTTGACCCAGACTTTGGGACTCTGGCCGATTGAGGGCTGCTGCCAGCAGGAAGAACCCTACAGTAATGACTGCAACAGTGAACCACGATGAACATCTGAATGAAATGACTGTGTAGTCATGTAAAACCTTTTGTTCTCCATAACACTTGATTGCTGACAGCAGGACACAGAGTCATGCTCTTCTGACTATAGATACACACACACACACACACACACACACACACACACACACACACACACACACACAAAATTTGGCTGTTGTAGAAACTGAACCCCTACCTATTTTTCCCATCTGCAGACCACAGTAATTAATATTTGCTCCATCACCAAAGTTTGATTTTTTTCCCTGTCACAGTAGTCTTTATAGAGGATGATGTCACCATTATATGATGCAGGTAACATATACTGTTATGAGACTGGTGTGCAAAGTGTGGACTTTGGATTTTCTGTTTTGCTTACAATGTGCACATATGCTTTAAAAGACAGCTTCTTAAACAACATGTAATAAGCTGTCATGAATGCAAGTTGCAGAACTAAAACACAACCAGCTGTTTCTCATGGATTATACACTTTTAGTCACACACACACACACACACACACACACACACACACACACACACACACACACACACACACACACACACACACACACACACACACACACATAGCTGGCCTTAGGCATAGGCCAACTAGGTGGCCGCCTAGGGCACTGCTCTAGCAGGAACGTTTTTTCAGTGTTTATTTGGTGTAAGTAGACCAGGATGGGGGCACCAGGTGGTGTGGTGGGGGGTGCCGTGGAGCCCTTTTGCCGAGGGCACCAGTCGACCTAAGGCCACTCCTGCACACACACACACACACACACACACACACACACACACACACACACACACACACACACACACACACACACACACACACACACACACACACATTTTGTGAACAGCACGGATGCAAGTGTTGATGTGTGTGTGCTCATATAGGGTTGCCACCTTTTCAAATGGCCAAAGTGGGACATTTTTGGTACAAACATCAGATTTTACAGGGCGACACATACCCATGGTCAGTAAAAAGGATAGAACTTACCTTTTTTGCCTAAATAAAAGCGTATTCTTGTAGCATTTTAGTTGCTTATTCTGTTTCTTATAACATTTAGGTATTTTAGATACAGAATAACTGTTTTATGCAACTATTACATAAAATATAGGAAATATTTTTTTCCTAAAATCTCAGAACATTTGCCATTTTTACAATTTTTTGTCAGGACACAACTGCCCAAAGAGGGACTGTCCCTCGCAAAGTGAGACAGGTGGTAACCCTAGTGTTCATATTGTGATGAATTGATGCCCAGAGTAAGACAATACAATCTCAAATCTCAGTCTCAATTTTAAATGTAAATCAAGCCACATTATCTAAGTAGATTATAGCTTTAGAACAGAAGAACATTTCTATAGAGGTTGGGGAAAGTATTACCTATCTCAACAGTTGCTTTATGAAGGGACTCCTCATGTTTGTGAGAAAAAGATGGACAAAGTTCCTAATTCACCTTTTTCGGACCAGTTTAATACAGAGGCCAGGTGTGTATATGTGGATGGTTCAAGATTTTATGAGGAAGGCACATATTATACAGGATTTGCAGTTTACACTAACACTGTGCACCCAGAGACTCATATGATTAAGCTTCCTGGGTATCTATTAGCCCAACGAGTAGAGTTGGAGTCTGTGTTATATGTTATAATGCAGTATGGAGACAGTCAGTTAAACATTATTAGTGACCATATATTTGGAAATTTGTGGACAGCAAAGGTAAACCTTTACAGCATACATCAATTCTGAAGAAATTAAATGACTTAGGGTGGAAAAACAGAAATACATGGAGCATCTGCAAGGTAAAGGCACATCAGGTAAAAGACAGTAATCTTCACATTACTGGCAATTCCATAGCTCATGCAGCAGCAAAAAAAGCTGCCAGGGAGGGTTTCCTCTATAGTGCAGTGAGAGGAGATTAATATGGAAGGTACAACAGAGGTGAGCCAAGTGAGTTCAACAGTTGAGGCAGATCTGGAAAAGATCCAAGACATGCAGTATGATGCTGATGAAAGGGCACAATGTGAAGTTGCCAGTCCAGTCTCTGGGGTAAGGGTGTATGTGTATAAAACAGAACAAGGGGCACTTTTGCCCTACATGCCAAAATTATTGGCTAAGCAGCTAATGAAGAGCAACCATCAGCTACCAGGTCATGTAGGCTTTCAGAAAATCTGGCGGGCAGGATTCACGAAGGCTTGCACGGAGTGTAAGAGACGTGTAACACTCCATGCAAGCCTCACGATCCAGGAACAGCCCGAAACTCCGTGTAAGAGACCAGCTAAAACGTCTCTTACACGGACTGGGCGTGGATATGCTAAATACCTCACTTGCAGCCGAAAGGTATGCAAATGAGGTATATTAGCGATCCACGAAGCAGAAACCAGCCCATGTAAGAGACGTTTTAGCTGCAGAAATGTACTCAGTTGACAACTGAGTACGTTTCTACAAAAATCACAATGGAGTCATGTCAGCTCCAAATAAAGGGTGCATATGTGTCAGGCAGCATGCCAATGGCCAAATATGTGGCCATTGGCAAGGTAACTCGATGCAAAAATTAAAAATATATATATATTTTTTTTTGCAGCGCAGCCCAGCGCAAACGTGCTGCGCTGTATAAAACATAAAAATGAAGGTTATAAACCCACAAATGTGGGTTTTATGCAATACATGGAATGACAATGCAGGGACCAGCAGACCAAAAACAACATGGCCACCGTGTAGTGGTTGCTAAGACGGGAAGCTGAGTCTAAGACATGTAACTAAGCATTAGTAGGCAATTTCATGTAAATGAGGGTTAGGATACTGAATTCCACAGTCACATAGCAAATGAGTACAGTCTGAGCAGTGTAAGGGATACATAAGGGGGAGGAATAGAGTAGGAGATAGGTGACATCACGGGGGGAATGGTAGAAAGAAATGCAGTTCATTGGAGGTCAGTGTAACATGACAGATGACAGACACAGATCAGGGAAAGAGGAGTGCCACAAGATAAGCATGGGGAAAGTCAAGAAATGGAAGGTGTACACTGTTACTTACACCAAAGTTTCTTGCTGGTCATGCATGCGCACGTGTGCACTCCATGAAGCACGAGTAGGGCAGTGTGTGCGCGTGTAAGGCAGACTGAGCATGTGGGAGCATGTTGGTAGATGTTTAACACTGTTTGCGCTGGTGTGCGCACGTGTAGGGCAGACTGAGCATGTGGGAGCCTGTTGGCAGACTTGTAAGACTGTTTGCACTGGTGTGCGTGCGTTTTAACCTGAATAGGCAGATCCTGAACCGTGTAAGCATGTGTGCTCACGTGTAAGCCACTGTGAGCGTGTTCCTGCTGGTATGCACGCTGCTCCCCCCTGAGGAAACAGAAAGGAAAAAGGAAGCAACAGAATTAGTAGGAAGCTAGCAGCAAATACTGCTGGAGCTAGCAGGTGAAAACAATTAGAAGCAGGCAATTACACAGGCAGAATAGTAGCCCAGCCCAGCACTTAAAACTCTGCAAACAGCAGTGCAGGATGTTTCTCTCAAGAGACACTGCAAGACAGGAGTAAGCTATTAGAAGTGAAAACTGAAAAGCTGAACTCAGAGCAGAAATGTTAGGGGCTGCCATAGCTGTCATAATGAGACATAGGCAACTTGCTGAGGGTGGTGACAATGCAGATGGTGCCAGATAACCCACAGTGAGGAGACGGAGAAGAGTGTACAGGCCCAGGGTCACCTACCACGGGTTACATGAGCTGGAGATAGAGCGCTATAGAGTGGACAGAGAGCTCCTGCAGCAAATAGTTGAGCTGTGCAGGCCACGCCTCACACACAGAACCAACAGAGGGGAACCCATCCCAGTGGAAACCAAGGTATGTGTTGGCCTAAGAATACTAGCAACAGGTACCTTCCAGAGACCAACTGGTGATATGATGGGGATATCACAGGCATCAGCCTCCAGGGTACTGCACCAGTTCCTGGATGCCATGTCAGCACATGTCGGTGATCATGTATATTTCCCCAATGCCCGTGAGGTATTGGCCAGCAATATGCGTCTCTTCCAGCAAATAGTGGAATACCCTGAGGTAGTGGGTGCAATAGACTGCACGCATACGCATCAAAGCACCAGCCGGTGAGCGGGGTAGGGCCTACATCAACCGCAAGGGCTTCCCCTCCATCAACTGCCAGGTCATGTGTGATGCCCAGGGCATAATAATGAATGTGTGTGCTGGCTGCCCTGGGAGCTACCATGATTCCCACATCTGGCATTTGATGCAGCTGTACCAGACATTTGCCAATAGGGACATCCCACACGGACACCTAGTGGGGGATGCAGGTTATGCACTGGAGCCATGGCTGATGACACCCATCAGAAACGCACACACACCTGAACAGGAATGCCATAATGAGGCACACGCACAAACATGTAATGTAATAGAGCGTGTGTTTGGGCTGCTCAAGTCACGGTTCCGGTGTCTGGACACATCTGGTGGAGCCTTGCAGTACACACCAACTGCATGTACCCAAATTGTCATGGTATGTGCTATGCTACATAATATGATCTTGTGAAAACAGCTGCAGCAGGACCAGCATAGGGCTGGGCCAAACAGCCCCCCACCATTGCCAAGGCCATCACAGGTAGAGTGTGACTCGGAGGAGGAACAACCTGAGCCTGCCCCAGTAGGCAGAAGGAGGCATGCCCAGTATGCCCTGGCCTTGGCAAAGAGGCAATGCATAGCACATACACTGGCTCAGTAGGAACCCTGAGAATGATACCCCCTCTGACTCACTCAAATAATAACAGGGATGCCTAAAATGACATGACCTGCTCACAAACATGTACAGGGAGTGTAATATGCGCATCCAACAGAGGCAGCCCTGCAGCACCACCTGAGGAATGAATGCCATGTGTTAGGTAATGTAACACCATGTACTATATGCACACCTGAGGACCCTGACTAACATCCACCCTCACCAAGCATGAAGCCACAAAATGACGATGGGATGATCAGTTGCAATAACTGGCTGAAGTAATGCAGTTAGTCAAAGGGGAGCCAATGTGTTTCAGCCTGGGAAGACATGCAGAGCATGACGTGATGCACCACCTGCTAGGGGTGGCATGCACCTATCAGTCCAGGCCCCATGGATACTGGCAAAGGCTGTCAGTACCCACAGCATGCCCTGAATAGGTAAGTCTCAAAACACAAACCCTCCGTCATAGGTACCGCAAGGGATAGGAACCTAGATGTAATGCTACCCAATGCCAGAAGTCTAAACAGCAATATGCGTGCAGTGTAAACGCACACAGTATGGAGAATGTTGATATCAGTCCTGTAATAGAAAACTGGGTCAAGGCTCACATCAGCACCCTAACGCTACCAGGTTACACCTCATACTGTGCTGTACAGCCGCAAAACATGGAACAAGCTACAAAAGGAGGGTGACTAGCAATAAATGTCAAGGATAACCACACCCCCATGTTGGTACCACAACAAGAAGCAGCATGGATTAGCCATGGTCAAATACCAATGGCTAAAACTGCCTCCCAGTATATAGCCTGCTGCAGACTACTGTCCTAATACCAGGAACTGCACCTGGCCTATGTTGGAATACATGAATATATCAAGCCCCCCAAACCACATTATATTGCTTGACTGAAAATACCCAGACATTCACTGGGAGCATTATACTAGCACCAACACAGTAGGAGAAAAGTTCCCAGAATCCATAAACCAAAATGCCCAGGAACAACGTACCACTCCCAGAAGAGGGGTAAGCATACTGGATGTGATAATCAGCAACATGTGTACTGGATGGCAAGATGAGAAGTGTATCCCTCACTGGTAAGACCAGACCATAGAGTAATCACACTGGATATACACATCCTGACCACAGTCCCTGGCCAGAAAACCACAGTGAAAAACATGTGTAAAGCATAGGTTGCACCCTCCAAACCGATGTGGAATCCACGAAAGGCCCTGTGCAAGTGCAGAATATGGGACACACCACAGAACATGTTATACAGGCATTCCATGAACACAGCCAGGAATGCTTGGAGTATGCAATCACAAATAACAACAAGACACAATGCCATACACGCAGGCATCTGGCATGCTGGACTCCAGCCATTACCAAACCATGCAAGAGAATGAGGAAGCTACTACATGATAGAGCAAACATAAAAAGGGAAGTAATCACTGATCAGTAGTATGGCAATAAAATATGTCCACACATACAATCCACTAAGACCAGCCACAACAAGTAGAATCTGTGAATCCAGAGGCAATGTGACACCTGCCCCAAGTACACAGACAACCCACAACTCCCCCCAATAAATACAAATATATGTGAGAGATGCAACCATTTATCCAAACCAGAGGCTGAGCTCCCCCAACTCAGTACTGTCAAAACTAGTCAGGAGGCGAAGGTAACCACATACACCACAAACCCAGTCCCACATAGACCTATCACAACTGTAAACCAAACACATAAACACAGAAAAACATTCCCGGAGGCCCTAATTACAAACACACCACACCAACAGAAGCCTCTAAAGCAGATCCCAAGCAACCACAACCTCCAAACATAGCACATGCAACACATAGTACACAAAGCTGGTGTGCCAAACAGTTACAGGCCAGAAGGAGAAACAACATGCCTGATACAGTTGTAATAGGTGTCTGTATAGGCAGACACACTGCTGTCCCACTCACCAGACTGAACAAGGGAAAGGGTACAGTAAGCTGCCTGTAGGCTGCCACAATATGCCACATAACACAAGTACGCAGGTCACCCCAAAGCAAGCAGATATATGATGCACTCATTGTCCATGCTGGTGTGAATGACCTGAGATGTACCTCCCTGGACTACATGAAAAGAGTCATGGATGAGCTCTCTGAGTATGTACCCCAGGCCGGTATGACACTGGCCATTTGCAGCATCCAACCCTCACCAAGAATGATGCCACAGTACAAACACAGAATGATCAGCTTTAACAGGTGTCACAGTTACAGCTGTCAGTCCAAGAGGGTCTAATGTCTGTCTGCTTGAGATGTCATGCATGACAAGCCATGCTGCTGTTCCAGGGATGGCTTGCACCTGTTACCCCTGGGCGTCTGGATACTGGATAAGGCCTTTGCCACCTCCATAGAGCCGTACGTAGGCAAGGCCAAAAAGACTAACCCATCACCCTAGAAAACATAAGTGGTAAGAAACATAAGGGTAATGCTGACCAATGCCAGATGTGTAAACTGCAATATGCATGCCCCTGAGGCACTTCCCAGTATGGAGAACATTGATGTCTGTGCAGTGACAGAAGCCTGCTGCAAGCCTACTGATAGCACACCAGCACTACCAGGTTATACCACATATCATGCATTATGGCCCCAACACCTGGACCAAAACATCAAAGGAGGGGGAGTATCCATACGCAGCACAGACACCCATACGGCCAGGTAACTGACAATGCACAAAGCAGCGGAGACCACCCATGTGCACCTAAGTGTAGTCAAAACTGCTGTACAGTCTGTAGCATGCGACAGACCACACTCTCACACACAAGAACCCCACCCAGACATCCTGAAGACACTGGACAGTATGAATATCCCACCAAATACCAGACAAGGTACTCACAAATTACCACATAGGTGGTAAACCATTATGTATGCAAGGAGTAATCAGGGACCTAGGGACACAAGTCGACAGTAACCTGTCATGTGACACTCACAATGCCAATGTGGCTAGGAAGACTGTCTATATTGGACACCGTATCATGAAAGGATTCACATCTACATCAACAGAGGTCACTGTGCCCCTGTAGTGTTCCCTTATCAGACCCATAATCTAGTACAATGACTCATATGGGATGTACCATACCTGACACCTGCAGCGGTTCGGAAGACCTCAAAGGTACCCCACCAAGAGGATAAAGGGTGTCAAATATATGTCATATGCTGCCTGGCTGTAGACACCCCAGCTGAATGCAGTCACAGACTGCCTACACAGAGGCATTGTATGTCTGTTGTACAAGGCCATGTCCAACACAGGAGTAATGGACATGCTCCACCACAGGAAATCAAAGCCATTGGAGCTGTGAGAGTGACAAATGTCAGCCTCAACACATAATGAAATAGGATGTGCTGGAGGGACAGATACATAACCCAGAGGCTCCCCACGCCCAGAAACAGGATCCCAATCCATGTTAGGCAGAGCCCCTCACTGACACCCCTCAACAGGAATATTGCCAAGTGGATGGATGATCGTACATGTACACTGGGGGTCTTCACTGTGTCACGTCCAGACAGAGGCACAGTAAAGAAAATCATAAATGGCCATAATAGTCACATAGCAAGGGGCGTCGAAAGACACACACACTATGGCTTGGCTTACTAATGCTCTAGGGTGGATAGCCTAGTATGAACCCATGAACCTATGAAGATACAAATTGTACAGGACACTAAGGATAATCACAAGGCTTACTTAACTGATGGTAGGAACCATGTTGGGAATTCACAGATATGCTCCGAATCACACAGATATTACAAACAACATACCAAACACACACACATATTGCCAACATACAACCTGACAGGTTCAGTGCAAACCCCCCCCCCCCAGAATGCAAAATATCTATCCCAGCAGACTGCTGGTCCCCTGCCATTGCAGATGCTGAGGTAACAGCCATCATCTGCAAAGCAAAACACACAGCAGCAAAGGTATGTGATGGTGTCCTGGGCTGAGGCCAACATGGACTCCAAGAATAATGGAATGCCAAATCACACTACTGCCCAATGTCAGCCTTACCACAGGATATGTACCCAAAGAGCAGTGTACAACAACAGTGGTCCTTTACAACAAAGGTGTTGCCTGAATGGATACTGCAAACTACCACCCCAGGATCCTGACAAGCTTGGTCTGCACAGCTATGGAAAGGATCAGTATGTACCACAGACATAAAGCTATCATGGACCTACTGACACCGGACCCTACACAGTGTGGCTGTCGTAAATGCAGATCCTGCCCCTAAACATGTTTGACCCATTTGAAACAGTCATTAAGGTCATTGATGAGGGCAATGTGGTCCACACAGCGTAGCTGGACCATGCATATGCTTCCAGACAATACCCTACGAGTTCAGTATGGACATATTCACCAGCTTAAATATATACCCTTATGTCAGTAGAGGGGTTGCAAACCAGACCAAGGACAGAACTGACATGGTCAGACATGCTGCATCCATGTCAGACTACAAAGCAGATATGAGTGGCATCCCACAAGGCTTGGTCCTGGGACCCCCCCGTTCCGTATATATGTCCCATAGGTACAGGCCAACATGGAAGGACTGTGACTGAACATGTATGCAGAGGAGTACAAACAGCCCACCATATCCGACCCCCAGCTGACACAAGCAACCCACAAAAGGGCCACCTAGAAACAGACAACTGGAGCCATAGCCATGTCAGCAAGCTAATTGCAGAACTGTGTATAGACAACCACCATGGATGTACAGTAAGTGCCCACAAATTACCACACAGGTGTTAAACCATTACGTACCTAACATGTAATGAGAGACCTGGGGACACAAGGTGATAGATATCCTGCATTGGACAAACATGTGGCTGTAGTGTTCGCAGAAACATACCATATACCCACCCAATCACAAAGGTTGTCAGATGTAGATAAGGGGAGGTCACTGTGGCTCTGCAGTCATCCTTCATCAGCATCACAATTGACTACAATAGCCCCTGTGGGATATACCTCAGCAGACACCTCCATCAACTGTAAAGTCCACAACAGTACCCCACCAGGAGTAGCAAAGAGCATGAACAGATGCCATGTGTTGCCTGAGTAAACAAACTGCAGCTCCACACACTGCCATACTGCCCACCCAGAGGCAAGCTGTGCCTGATGTATGAAGCCATGTCCAAGCTGGAATCAATGAACATGCTGCACCTTGTACAATCTGAATGGCAGTGAGCTATGCACATGAGAGACCTGAACCCCAGCACTGACATACATAGGACAAGCTGTACAGAATGATCCATAACACAGAAGACACCCCCACTCTTGAGTAAACTCCCAGTACAAGTTAGCCAGAGATTCACCTATCGACACCCCTCAAGAGGAATCACGATGAGTGGATGGGAGATGGTAGGTTAACCCTGGGTATCACTGTTATGTCAGAGGTAGACGGAGGCACAGTATACTAACCATGACATATGTCATGGCAAACTCCAGTTACAATGTGTGTCGAAGGACAAACACACTCTGTGACTAGCATCAGAAATGGCCTAGGGAACATCGCTGGTGTTTGCCAATGTCCACCTATGTTGTGGAATACACTACCAATGTTGGACAAGCCTGGTGTAGGTAGTCCATATCTGAACATAATGCAACATGGTCATATGTGCACAACTGGCCCCTACACAGTCTGTTGTGCTCACTATGAAGATGTCAAGCAGTGATAGGACTAAAGCCCAGGATACTGTCCACCACAGTGAAAGTACTGAACCAGTACACTATACGGTACTACAGTGTTAAGTCATTATGAAAGGATGTTGACAACTGTATGCAAAGTATCCCATGCAATCCCTGCAGGCACAGTATAATCCCTTTTGTGGCAGACACGAAGCAGTTGGCCAGTTAGTACACAACATGACACCCAACACACAACCATAAACGTGAGATATTGTTGAAGTTCACACACACCCAAATATGTGGTGGACTTCAGAGTTCAACATATGGAAAGCTCACACTGGGCATGCTCGCACACTTTGATAAATGAGGCATATGTCAGACAACATGCCATGGAAAGGCTGAACTGGGCATGCTCACACACTTAGGCCATATCTCCATTTAGCAGTTGGCCACACATATCTGGTATTTGTACATGTCATTCCAGGAACCAACCACAACACAGCAATCTGCCCAGTGCACACAGTAAATGACTACAGAGACATAAGTGATATAGTGGATCGCCCTCATATTCAAACATCTTCCACAGATACACAAGTTGTTCACATGAACAGGGAATGTTATGGCAATAAAGACCTGCAAACAGTCTAACAGCACAACAAATATTGTGCATCTGACAATTGAACATATGGGTGTAGAGGTCAATACTAGGCTTGTTGCCCTAGGGAATGACAGCTTAGCCAGATTGTGTTTGGCATCTGCATCCCCAGTACAGTAGACTACTGTGCCACTGTAAAGTAGGTCACATAAGGCAACGTGTGAGGCTAGTGAGCTGTGTCTCTGTCAAGCAGGGGCACAGTGGAGATCCCAGGGTTTGAATGTGCTAAGCCACAGCCATGTTGTTGGTGTGTGCTGGAAGAGGGTTGCTGAGGACCTCTAACAGTAAGTGGGCATCAATAACAGACTGAGGGGAGCCCTATCTGCATTGTCTGGACAATTCCACTGTCAACACTGTGTTGTGATGATTATGTGGGAATGAAGTGTCATGCCGGTACTGTTCACAGATGTTCTCCCTCTGTGGGCTACAGCTCTGCAATGTATTAGCTCACTCTGTCTGTTGGACGGCTCATATATGGCTGGTGTACACCTGACAGGTGTCTTGTTGTGGAGCAGTCATGGGTATATGTGGGATAGCATGATCAATGCAAACCTTACACATGCTCATAGAATGCTATTGTCAAGGATTATGCAGAGTGGCCAGTATAGTCCCCCAGCATGGGTTCTTTGAAGTCGTCCATCCCAGTCTTCACAAGTGTAGAGTCTGCTTGTGCTAAATACAGTTTGTTTGCAGAGACAACCTTGCCTGGGAGTGGGGATGGGATATGGATGTCCAGGGAAAGGTGGGTATGGTCAGATATCAACAATGGTGGTCTACCTCTGGTGTGGAACAGTGAGTACCCATGTTGCAGATGGACAGGTGCAATATGTATTCCCCCATGTGGCTGTGGTGAGTGGTTCTGCCATAGCACATGGACCCACAAATTGTAGTGGCTGTAGGGTAAAGTGGTAGAGGCCTGAGTAGTTCCCACACACAATATGCCTGTACCTGATGTTAACAACTGGAATGGTGTATGTGAACACCTGCATATCCTGGCACTGTTCCCAGGGAAGCAAAGTGTGTGTCCTGGATGTGGGAGTGGTGTTCTGGACTGGTTGTGTTGTGTGTTACAGGTCCTGTGGTCATGAAGCATGGTATAGAACATAACCTGCCAGTGCGATGTGCATATCTGACCCTGACGTAGGTGGCTGCAAATGCGTATATATGCTATCCCCCACCTGACAGGTAGTACTAGATGTACATACCTCTGTAGAAATAAAGATGTCAGCACCCTATAAATACTGCAGGTGCAGACCAGATGCCCAGTAATTCGTTAGCTCTGCTAATCGTCTCCCTCAAGTGTCATAATATAGGTAGGTAGGAGTTCGAACCATGCAAATGCTCAGTGTGTGTGTGTGTGTGTGTGTGTGTGTGTGTGTGTGTGTGTGTGTGTGTGGGTGAGTGGGGTTGATGTGTGTGCAAGTCTGTGGGAGGGAGATGTCCCTTTTGGCAACTGTGAAAGCACTCTACAGGATGCACATTCCCCTATCTAAGCACGGATGATGTCAGCACCCTATAAGTACAGCAGGAGAAGGAAAACCTCCCAGTAATTCGAATAGCGTGCTTCACTAATGCATCTGTCACGAGTGTCATAACATAGTTAAGTAGGGGTTTGAATCCTACAACTGCCCAGTGTGTGTGGAGGGGGTTAGTGGGTGTGCAAGTCTGTGTGAGGGAGATGTCCCTTTTGGCAACTGTGAAAGCACTCTACAGGATGCACATTCCCCTAATTAAGCACAGATGATGTCAGCACCCTATAAGTACAGCAGGAGAAGAAAAACCTCCCAGTAATTCAAATAGTAAGCTCCGCTAATGTGTCTATCACGAGTGTCATAACCTAGTTAGGTAGGGGTTTGAATCCTGCAACTGCCCAATGTGTGTGGAGGGGGGGGTTAGTGTGTGTGCAGCTCTGTGTAAGAAAGATGTCCCTTTTGGCAACTGTGAAAGCACTCTACAGGATGCACATTCCCCTATCTAAGCACGGATGATGTCAGCACCCTATAAGTACAGCAGGAGAAGGAAAACCTCCCAGTAACTCGAATAGTGCGCTCTGCTAATGCATCTGTCACGAGTGTCATAACGTAGTTAGGTAGGGGTTTGAATCCTGCAACTGCCCAGTGTGTGTGGAGGAGGGTTAGTGCGTATGCAAGTCTGTGTGAGGGAGTTGTTCCTTTTGGCAACTGTGAAAGTACTCTACAGGATGCACATTCCCCTATCTAAGCACAGATGATGTCAGCACCCTATAAGTACAGCAGGAGAAGGGAACCCTCACAGTAATTCGAATAGCGCGCTCTTCTAATGTGTTTCTTTCAAGTGTCATAACATAGTTAGGTAGGAGTTTGAAACCTGCAAGTGTGTGTGTTTGGATGTGGGGAGTTTGTGTGTGTGCAATTCTGTATGAAAGACATGTGCTTTTTGCAATCAGGAGATCACACTACATGATGCACATTACCCTTTCCAAACACTGATGATGTCAGCACCCTATACATACAGCTGGAGAAGAAACACCTCCCAGTAATCCGAATAGTGCACTCTGCTAAAGCGTCTTTCTCAAGTATCATAACATAGTTAGGTAGGAGTTTGAAACCTGCAAATGGCAAGTGTGTGTGTGTTTGGATGTGGGGAGTTTGTGTGTGTGTGTAATTCTGTATGACAAACATGTTTTTTTGGCAATCAGGAGATCACACTACATGATGCACATTACCCTTTCCAAACACTGATGATGTCAGCACCCTATAAGTACAGCCGGAGAAGAGGAACCTCCTAGTAATCCAAATAGTGCATTTCGCTAATGCGTCTCTCTCACGTGTCATGACATAGTTAGGTAGGGGTATGAATCCTGCAAAAAGCAAGTGTGTGGGGGTAGTAGGGTGTGTGTAATTGCAAGTGTGAGAGAACAGATCCTTTCGGCAAATACTACAATACATCAGATGCTGCATATTCCCCCAGTAAACACAGGGGATGTCACCACACTATCAACACAGCCAAACAGGGCTACTTGGCCAGTAATGCCAATAGTGTGCTCCGCTACGGGGTCTATTACCATTATCAGAGTACAGATAGGTATGTTTTGGAAACCCACAGCTGCCACGTGTGGTTGTGTCACACATTATGACCTTGTGTGGGTCTTTGTGCATAACAATGCATGCCATTGCCTAAACCAGCAATGGCAATGCACACATGATGTATGTGTGTGACACATACACATAAATACCTGTGACCTGCAGTAGTTACCATGTCTGACACGTGCCTCGAGTGAATAAATGGTATTCGCAATGCATAACAATATGACTGCGTCTTACTGTGCAGGGGCCGCACGCGGTAAGTGTCTATACAGTGTGGGTTGTATATGGTAAAATACCTACAGCAGGGGATACACATCTGGTCTGGGCCATATAGTCTACATGTAGTTGATGTACAGGTGCTGCATGTTCCCACCTGTTTTGGGAGTGGTAACATGTTATTCCACTGCAATTCAGTGACCACATGCTGGGAACCTTTCAGCTAGTGTGTTGTAGCTACAGTAGTGCTTACGCACAATGTTTGGCTGGATGCAGTCCAGCCATATAAAGACATTTCTTGAGACTGTCATATTGCTAGTGTTGTTATGGAGGATAGGTGGGTTTCCTGTGTATGGGAGGGTTGTGTGTGCCAGGCTATGAACCAGAAGGCAGTCCGACACACTGTTAGCTGCACATGAATAGGCCCTGATGCTTTGTGCTGTGCCAACAACCTGGAGGTGTGTGTATCTGTGGTGCCTTGGGATACCACCCCCCTGTCCATGTGTGTTACATGTGTAGGGGACGACAGGCATGGTATGAGGTATAACCTGGCAGTGATGGGTTGCACCTGTGAGCCATGAATCAGGACTCTGCTACTGCACAGACATTGCAGTTCACCGTGCTGAGGACAGTGTCCAGTGCATGCATCTTGCGGTGTACACTGCTGCTGTTGTGTAGCATCACTGTCAGTGTCCTAACCTGTGTAATACCCGCGGAGGTGGCTATGTAATCCATGTCCTGCAGCAAACGGCACTATGTGTGTATCAAGGGGCTTCACCAATATACAATGGCCCATGGGTGTCACGTGCAAGCTGCCCCTCGCAAATCATTGTGGCTTCCCTAGCATGTAAGCACACATTGACAGCCAGTGGATACCCTATGAATGACATTGGAGATTGAGCAGAATGTAGACATAGAGCACCCTTCCTACATATAGTAGTAGCATACCTGGTGAGGGTATGATGGCAACCAAGATCAGGCTCATACTGGCCCATGCCACATGCTGAGAGATCCCTTCTATGTTCCCTATCATGTAGTCCAGGGAGGTATGTCTCAGGTCATCCATAGTGGCATGGTCAATGACTGAGTCATATGTGTCCATGCCTCTGACTGACCTGTATGCATGTGTTTTGTGGTGGACCATAGTGCCCCACAGGCATATCACTGTGACCTTCACCATGTACAGCCTGTTGAGCGGGACCCCACTGGAGCGGCCAAGAGAAGTACCTGACACATCTGTAGCAGGTGTGTTGTGTAGCCCTACAGGCTGTGAGTGTGTGGCACATGGGATGTGTGTGCCATGTGTGGCATGTGCTCTGTTCCGACATAACATATGCCTGTGTGCCAGCTGCGGAGGTGTGTGATGCTCAGGCAGGATGCTATTCTGAGTCTTCAAGTATGCCCCAGTGTGTTCAGATTGCTGTCAGTGCGGGTCTATGTCAGACTGGCATTGTAGTCACTGTAGTATGTCATGCCACCTGACAGGGTATGGCATTACTGGGTTCAGAGTGCTCAGTCCCCAGATTGGCTATGTGGTGGCATCCCACACATGTGTTGTACGTTCCTGGCCAGGGGTGAGGGTTGACTGCATACATGTGGCAGCTGTGACAATGCCACATGACTCACATAAACCACAACTGGACCATAGAGCTGATTCACAGGTTACCTTTGCACATGCTACCATAGTAGTGTGATTGCCATGGTGATTACCAACACATAGGGCCAATGGGGAACAACATATTGAAGGTGTGTATGTGTGGGTGTACTGCTACTGATTTCATAGCACTGGCATATATGACTGCACATGTGGGTAAATGCCAGGTAAGACGTGCAATGTGTCACAGGTAACGTACATGCGAACAGGACAGACAGTGATGTTCTGTCATGTGTAAACTTGACATACGTATAGTACGCTATGCAGATGTCACTAGGAGTCCACAGAAGCACTGTAACTCTGCATTTCAGGTGGAAGCAGTGTTCCAGGGAACCCCAAGCGAACATGCATGCAAACAAAGCTACAGTAAGCAGGGCTGGATGTAGTCCATTGTACAACAAAGAAGGGGTAATAGTAACAGTAGGTAACAGTGCAAATATGTAGGCACTATCAACATGTACCCAGGAATGCACAGCTCAGATGTCCATGGTAGAACTGATATTATGTCATAGTTAATTGTGATTTGGATTACATTGGTACTGCACACATATCAACATACGCAAACATCCACATTGCATAGTCATTGTGGGCAACTTGCCACCATTACTGTACATGTCCATCATTGCGTATCACTACTTGCATTAGCTTCCCCCCTGTGCTACCCATGTATGTGGCTATCTGTTGACATCCTTACCACCGGTATGCAATAATGTGCAGCTGTTACACTTTGGTACATACTATGGGTGTAGATAACAATTCAGGACAGTCATACGGTTACTGCATCAGGCATGCTGGGATATACACACAGTCATATCAGCACACTGTACTGTTACCAACATGATACTACTAATACACTTCTATGTAGTCACCTTGTGCATCAGCAACGTGTTTACCTGTTCCTGCACTGATGTTGGAGATTGCAGGAGGTGGCACAGTTTCATCATATGCACAGGGTGTGAATTAGGTATGCCTGAGTCTGCCACTGATACCACCAATTGACATGTGTGTGTATGTGTGTTGGTGAGGGATAGCGGTACAGGGTGGGGCACTGTTGGTGCAGTGTGTGCGTGTATGTGGTAGCCCTAGGTGTTAGCATTTCGCATGGGTGTATGCACGCACACAGTTCCACCTCATGGCTGCTATATACAGGAGTTTGTGGACAGCCACAGAATGCACCTGGCAGGTCATAAAGATCAGTGTCTGTGGGCATGGACATGGTACCTGTGCCTGGCAGGGGTGCTACAGACCGTATCCAGTACTAAGCCAGACTGGGTACTGTCATCAGAAGCGGGAGTGTGTTGACTGGACACAGGTCCCTGTTGGGACTGTCCACAGCCACGTGCATGTGGTCTCCTGGGGCGTTCCGATGACAGCACAGACCCAGCATTGCTGGGGCTGCTGCTGGCACTATGGGGGTGTCCACGGGCCTGTTGTTGTCTGCACCGACTGCCAGCTGCTGCTGTTGCTGGCATACGGCCACGTCGACGCCGCAACCGCCCACCATTGCCCTGGCTCATGGACATGTGGTTGTGGAACTGCTGTAATATGTCCCCACAATGTCCATCTATGACATCGGTGAAATTACGGATAGCATCTGTGATATCACGCATGCTGTCAGTCATGGCTGTGCGACATGCTGTCAGCTCCCTCAGACCCTGTCTGGTGTACCTTTCCATACGCGACTGTGCCTGCATGACAGCCCAAAACATAGCTGAGGTTGACAGACCTCTTTGGGTACGTCTGCCAGAGGCAGTATGCCCACGGATGCTCCCACGAGAACCCATGGGCAACTGTCTGTGTGGTACCATCGCAGGACCCTGCCCATGGCTGCTGTGTGGGGAAGCATGTGCCACAGATACCACATTACCCTGGTCAATGCCCACTGTATCCTGTCCATCACCTAGGGACAATGGTGACACAGAATGTACTGGCAGGATGACTGTGCGCAATGATGGGGTTGACAACTGTGTACTGTCAATTGGCTGACCAATGGCAGACCCTGACACACCTTCCTGTGCCATTACACAGATATCATCATTATCAGTACCTGTGGCACCAGATTCAGGTTCCCTGCTGCAGGACACCAGAGCAGCACCAGAACCTGTGGGAGGAAGACAGGAAACACAGTTTACAGTGTCCACACAATGTTACCAGTGATGCACTTATGTACACATGCACACGTGAACACATGCACACATGCACACATGCACACATGGACACAGGCACACATGCACACATGCAGACATGCACACTTGCACACATGCACACATGCACACATGCACACATGCACACATGCACACATGCACACGTGGACACAGGCACACATGCACGCATGCACACATGCACATGTGGACACGTGGACAAGTGGACACATACACACATGCACACGTGCACACATGCACACGTGGACACAGGCACACATGCACACATGCACACATGCACACATGGACACAGGCACACATGCACACCCCGCAGTATACACACAGAGCACTACTGAGTTACACTAGTATTACTAGCACTATCAGGACTATTATAGGTATTGTTAAAACACACTCACCAGCATGGATGGCCTGCCTTGCTGTAACACTAGAGGGACCTGCAGAAATGAGGAGATTAATGTCAGTAGGCACAACTGTGCCATTGATACTGCATATGATACAGTGCAGTAGTACACCAGTTGCCTTTCACACGTCAGCTGCTGATATTGCCAATATCACACCTGCACAATTACATACTATGTTGACAGCTACATACCACAGACACACCTTACACATGCATAAACTAACAGTGTACAGAACAGTCAAGTGTACATATGGTATATTACCTGCACGCTCCATGTCGTGCTGCTGTGTGGATCCAGCCTCCATCATGATGCAGGTGTATTGCTGTTGCTGTTCTGGGGCTGGAGCCACAACACTTAGGAGTAGCCCCTCCAGTCTGGTGAGGGGGGGATGTGTGGCCACCCCACCTCCTGTGGCAACCTGTTGCCTGTGGATATCCGACGCATGCTGACGAACATTTCTGATTAAATCACTGCAGTGATGTCGTACCTGCTCATATGTCCTATTATGCGTGCCAATGTCATTTACCCTACGGACAAGGTCTTGCCACAGTGCAGCCCTCTCCTGCTGATTCTCGCTGGTGCGGGAAAACAGTATGTCATAATCCCGCACCAGGCTCTGGTGTATCTCCTCATCTTCTGCTGCAGAGTAGATGGGATTACGCTGACGCGCCATGTCCCTGGAAGAGAACACAAACAGGATATCAGCAGACTATGTCAGCAATATATGGCACACATACTATACATGATACTCAACTGTGGTGATATACTACTACTCCCATATGTAGCATGTGTGTGTCTCTTGGTGGATACACAAGTACATGGCCAGATATCAGTGCTCAGCCAACACCTGTGCAACAATACCTGCCACATTCCATACAACATAGTAGCATGCCCCATCGGTCAGCACATTGCGATGGGTCCAATGCACAACCTCACTCTGGGAGTTCATACCAAGGTACTGTGTGTGGAACGCCATCCACTAGTGTGATCTGGACACAAGTTACTTGGCCTGGATATACATATCCCACCACCACCACCACCAGCACAGTAGACTACTTTGATATGTATGTGATTAGACAGTTATTCACTTGTTAGGACTGAGATGGTATCCATGCAGCTCACTGGGCCAGTGGAAGCCACAACCCACACTGCTGACCCCTTTGCGAATGCTTCCCATGGACATCCCAAAGATTGCATGGAACATGCACACATTTCTAACACAGACCCTATGCACAAAGGTTAGGCATCCTGTCCAGTGGACCCCAACCAAAGGCAGATTGTATAACGATAGAAGGAGGCTACTGCAGGACAGAGCAGATTCACATTAAGGGAAGGCATCTGTGGTCAGCACTGGTAATAAGCTACGGTCTCTCATAACAACATCCATGGCCTACTCTGGGAGGGAAATGGCCACGAACACTATAGATAACCACAAGGCCTTCTTCAGTTATGTTACACATATGGACCAAATGCCTCAGATATGCTCTGAGTTAATACACACCTACTTAACATTCACCGAACACACAGATATTGGCAACATTCTTGCAGACAGGTTCAGTGCACGTATCCCCCCTCCTTCTCCCCCACACTTAGAAATACTTATCACAGCTGAATGTAACCTCCCTATCATCTCACATGTCCAGGTGAGGGCCCTCAGCAAAGCAGAACACACAGCATCAATGTGACCTGATGGTATCCCTGGATGTGTGCTACGTGAACTCCAAGAGGACATACAACCGCATATAAGACTGATATTTAACCTTGGCCATACTACAGGATATGTACCTGAACACTGGCATACAGCAACAGTGGTCCCACTCCACTAAGGAGGCACCTCTACTGACCCTGGGAACTACCGCACCATAAGCTTAACCAGCCTGGTCTGCAAAGCTATGGAATGATTCAGTATGGGACGCATATACAGCGATATTGGGTACCTGCAGACACTTGTTCCTGGCCAGTTTGCCTTTGTGATGAGCTGATCCTGCCTTTTGAACCTGGTTGACCTTTCAAAACAGTCACTACAGCCATTGATGAGGGCAACGCAATCCATACAGCCTACCTGGACTTGCCTAAGGCCTTCAACACAGTACTCCACTCAGGCATCATAGACAAGCTCATTAGCTTACATGTTACTACATATGTCACATGGTGGGTTGCACACTGGTTGACATACAGAATCCATAATATCGATATTGTAGGAGCCATGTCCGACTCAATGCCGGTCACATGTGGTATCCCACAGGCCTCTGTCCTAGGACCCCTCTTGTTTGGTATTTATTTCTCAGATGTAAAAGCAAACATGTGCGGGTTGTGGATGACAAAGTTCCCAGATGACTGCTAACTAAGCGCCATAGTCGTTACACCAGCTGACACACACATCCTACAGACAGGCCTCACTGCAATGGAAAACTGCTGCCAGAATGATGGCCTAACACTGAATGACATGTAATGTATAGTCATCCCCTTTTGGTGGAACTACATGCACACAACATATCACATGGACATACCTATAGATACAGACCTATGACACATATGGAGGGTTCACAGTATGCAGACTATTAACCTGTTACTTTACATTACCTGTGTTTGTCGCAGCTGGTTGCGTTACCACTACTACTGCTTCCTGCTGCTGCTGGCACGGCTTGGTACTGTCACTGCTGACAGCTTCAACTCAGTTTGTGTACCGTGTGTTGTTGTTTGTGTTGTTTTTTCTCTCTCTCTCTCTCTCTCTGTCTCTCTCTCTCTCTCTCTCTCTCTCTGTCTGCCTCCAGATGCAATGAACGTATTGCATGTGTGGAGTGTGAGTACAGGATGCTTTTGTAGGTATCTGCATAAGTCCATGTGATGGCCTCTGCACCAATTGTAAGCCAGCATTTGCTAATTGCATGCAGCCAGTTGTGTATTGATTGCAGTTCTCACTGTGATTTCAGGACAGTGCTATAAAAGGGTATGTGAGATAGGCGTTGCCCTTTCAGATTGTAAGGGCGGGGACCATGCTGGTATGCTGTGGACACTGTTCTGTGAGTGTAAAGGTTAGTATCTCTCTCATGATTCAGGCTGTGTTGTAGATTCACATTTCTCCATTCCTCTCTCCTGTTTCCTGTAGTAAGTGTGTATGCACACTGACACCTACAACTATATATATATCTATATATATATATATATATATATATATATATATTGAAATATCAAAATACTGAAATATCAAAATACTGAAACCAAAATACTGAAAGCTCAAAATACTGAATACTCAAAATACTGAAACTCAAAATACTGAAAACACATATTATGCATAAACTCAGCTTAAACAACATAAATCATAACAATTTCTACCAAATATATGCAGGGGCAAGCCCCTGCACCCCCATGTGGGGCTGCATTTCACCCCTGCTAATTAAATATATCAACTCCAAGATTGCACATGTGTAGTAAGTGCAATCTTGGAGTGATATATATAATTAGCAGGGTATGCAGGGGGCTTGCCTGCATATATTTGGTAGAAATTGTTATGATTTATGTTGTTTAAGCTGAGTTTACACATAATATGCCTTTTCAGTATTTTGAGTTTCAGTATTTTGAGTATTCAGTAATTTGAGCTTTCAATATTTTGGTCTTCAGTATTATGAAGTTTTGTCATTTTCAGTATTTTGAAGTTTCAGTGTTATGAAGTGAATCCATATATATATATATATATATATATATATATATATATATATATGTAAATATACATACATTTATATATGTACATTAACTGACATTATTACCTACTAGCTACCAACTAGCATGGCTGTTTCTGTTCACACACTACTATTATGGAAATCCACTAGTTCTGACAGTAAGTATGAATGACATGCTTTGTGTACTACACATCCTATATTCCCTTTACATTCATTCCTACTATTACATGATATATTTATTTTAGCACAATGGTCTTGTATAAGAGTCATGACCTAGTGGTAGGTCATGCAGACTACTGTTTCCAAGATCCTGGGTTTGGGACTGGCAGTGGGATTTTATTTTGCTTTTGAACTGACTACAGGACCTGTCAATCAGAGTGACTAAGGCACTTTTAAGCAGTTGTAACCGGGTTAGCGCTGGTTTGCGGAGCTCCCGCATGCACTGGCGTTCAGCTCACAAGACACCGCTTACAACCGCTTAACAGTGCTTACTCTGGCGACACCAGCTATTTTCTTTGAAAGAAATGAAAATGGGGAGACAGGAAAGTGGTGAAAAAGGGGTCACAAAGAGGGTAAGACAGTAGGGAAACAAGCTTGGGTTTTGCAGGAGGGATGTAGGTAAGGCCCATAGCTGCCCATTTCTTCATCAGCAACAGCTGTGCATATGTATGTAATTTGGTGTGACATTTGAAACCTTCCATCCCTGAGAGAGAGGTGTCAGGACAACAATAATACTTGTTGTACAGCCAATTGTAATTGATAGTTTCCATGTCCAGCAGACATGTGTGCGGAATGGGCAGCTATGTATGGGGCGTAATTTTTTGTGGGTACAGAGTGCCCTTTTTTGTGCGTTCAGGTGAGAGTGGTATGTCAGGTGAAGGAAGTCAGTACAGCTGGGGAGGTAGGTTGGGTAGGTCAACAGACAAGACAAACAAGATGCATACAGGGGCGGTGTATGACACATGTGGGGGGGGGTTACACAATTGACGGGGACAGATGTTTGGATATCCAGAGCCCATGAGCCCACAGATGGCAACAGTGGAACTGATATCCCCACCTATGGGCAGTTGCCACTGTTCCTTCACTGCCCAGGATGGGGCTGTGCTGGGGGCTGTGTAGGCCAGGCAACAGGCATGCCCGTAAGTTGTGCCACCTGTGCCTCAAGCTGGCATAGGGGCCCAAGAACAGAGTCCCAGATCTCACTACGCACCACAGTCCGGATGCTACGGAGGGTGAGTGGTGGTTCTCCTCCAGCCACACTTGCAGATGGGGGACAGGCCCCATCCCCTGCAGCACTTCCACCCGCAGGTGGCACAGGGCCACCGGAGGAGGGTCCAGACTGGGCACTAGTGCCAGGTGCACTCGCCAGCTGAGGTGGGAGAGGTGGGTCCGCTGGAACCCGCCTTCCTTATCGTCCTATGTTTTGCATTATGTCATGACAGTTTGGGTTAGTAACATACAATACCATTGGCAATTAGTTGTAACAGCATGCATTAGTATTCCCATTAACCAAACACCCAGATATTCACACCATTGAACAGGGAGCATAACACATGCATAATTTGAACAGCAATACACAGTCCAACAACATGCAGGGTTGATTGATGGCAACAGGCCATCAGGTTTGGATGTATGAACAGGGCAGATGCATCAACGTACATGCAAATATTTATGACCCAACAGGACAAATGTCCAGGGGTGTTAATTGTGATTGCACATACCATTTTCACGTGGAATGGGTTATATGTGGTTATAGGGTGGGGTGAAGAAAATAATATTAACACCTTCAAATACCAATCCATATGCTGTACATTTCTAATAGCTGCAGATATATACACACTACTGTTCTAACTACAGTTTCCTATATGTTAACTATTTCAATTTGGTGATAGGACTGTTACTGCTACATCAATATACATTTTATTGTTCTTCATACACGTTCATATCTGGCTTTGTTCAGCTACATCATCCTGCTACATTTGCTTTATATAGCTATAGACAACTATGGATGTTTGGTATTTCAGACAATCATACTATCTGCATATTGCAGACTGAGAGCAACATATCCAGATTTTGGGATACACATTCCAGCTGCAGCAACACTTTTGAACACATTTCGCTGTTTGGTTCTGCTTGTCACATTCATTTCATTCTGTACTGACTGCAGTATACTTTATTCAGGGGTTATTACTACTTTATTGGTGGATTCATAACTCTTTCTCACACTCTCTCACTTGTTTTCATTTTACTATTCAGGATGGTACTTACTTCTAGGCTTTATTGACATATTTTACCTGTAGTTATTACAATCCTTTCCAGCAGTCTCACTTCTGTCATGTTTCAGTATTTCAACAGGGGTATATTTCACACATGTGATTTGCTCATCTTCTGCAGCTGTACTTTTCAGCCTGCTGCAGGTTGTGTACTATTATATTACAGGTGGGGCATCTTTATTTCAGACTTTATTTCAGACATTTTCATTTTTCTGTTTGGATTACAGACTGCAACACACTTTTGTAATCAAGCAATACTTGCAAACACTCTTACACTGTTACTTGCACATTTTATTACTTAGTAACTACACTGCACTCTTTTGCTAACTGTCATACTTTTATATTTCTTTACAGTTACTGGGAGAGGATTACTGACCTGCCTGGTGGCGCAACCGTACCAGCCTATCGCCATAGGCTCTGCGGTTCGCAGAATGGACACCTGCAGCTGTAATATAAATGAAGTAATATTGGAATACACATCTCCATAATATCAGCTAGTTTAATTTCTTACATACATAATTAAATGTAACTTACTCAGTAGTGGGGCGTTAGGCATTTGCCGGGCCTCATGGATCCAAAGGTTCAATTGGTCCTGCTTGCATCTCTTCAGGTCCGCATGGTGGTGACGGACCTGCTCATCAGTCCTTGGAATCCCTGTGGCACTGGTGAGATCATGAGCCAACCGGTCCCACGCCTCAGCCCTATATGCTCCCCACAGGACCTGGCCCTGCATGAATTGGGCCTCATGACTGTGGACTAGGAGCCAGACCATGTATCTGGACTCCTCAATGCCCCACCTCTGTGCTCGAAAGCAACTACCCTCACCTACTCCTGCCATTCTGGCTGCAAGTTAGTTCTACAATCGTTTATGCTGTGTATTCCCGCCTATGGGGCTTATATATGGCGTTTTTCCTGCACATATCTGTGATTGGCCATTTTGGAATTGTATCAACTTCACAAAACCTGCTTTGTCAGTCTCCACTTTGTATTCATTCCTATATATTTGCTATTACTGCATTTCTAGGTACTGTTGTCATGACTTAGTGGTTCAGTACCTTGACTATGGTGCATAGTATCCTGGGTTCAAACCTGGCCACTGCTTTTTATTTTTTATGACTGTCTAGGCAGGCTAGGGGGTGTGTCTGTGTAAAGGCAGTTTTGATACAGCTTGCTCAATGTTGCCCGTCGGTTAGCTTGTTGGCGCAGTGCGCAGCTCCGCGCAAACGGGGTATGCTGGTTTACGCTTCATTTGGCTGTTAGCACACATATTACACTCAACTCAGCTTGGGGCACACAGTTTCAGCGTGTTAATCCACTGCTCACCTACGGGCACTCATTTTACCCCTGTTAAACCACTGCTCACCTACGGGCACTCATTTTACACCTGTTAAACCACTGCTCACCTACGGGCAGATGCACTCACCTTGTTAAACTGTAGCTCAGCTATAGGCACATCTCGCATTTTTTATTGGTTTGTTATCTCACATTTCTTCAAAATAAATGGACTATTTCATTACATTTTACATAAAATATGATTTTATATGTGTACATATTTGTCAGGGACTTGTTTCATGCTTATTTTACTAAAAATAAAAGTTGATGTTGTGGGGGCTTGAACCATGAATGCCTGCTCTTCAGCCGATGTCTCTACCACTACGCTATTGCTTCTTGGCTGACTTTCCATAGTTAGTTCTTATATGCTTTTCCACTTACTGCTAACTGTGGCTGAGCTACGGGCATGCCCGCGCAAACGAGCACACTCACGGGCAAACATCTTTATGATTTAAAAAAAAATATATAACATGTTCATTTATATATTTTATGTTCATAGTCTGTGGGGGCATGTGTTGTGTTGTGTTTATTCACATTTCCATGGCCTCTGTCGTGGGTGTTTACTTTGGGCACTTTTACTCTTCTGGGGGCGTGTCCGCTTGCAGGGCTCTGCCTACGGACACACCCCCTACTGTCTTCCACGGACCGTGTTAGCCTTAGGTGTGATTCAGCATGCCCTCATGCATATGCATGACATGCTGACGTCACACCGTTTAACTGCAGCCTCCGTGTAAGCCATGTATCTCTTACATGGAGGCTTCGTGAATCCTGCCCGGCCTGTCATAAAGTATAAATTTTGGAATCCTCATCTGAAAAAACTATGCAAAGAAATGCAGGAGTAGTATATAATATGTCTGCAGACTAACCCTGCATTGAAACAAACCTTGGTTGCAGAGAGTGCCAGTTTCAGAGGGAGCATGGAACAGTATACAAATAGATTTTGCAGGACCTCTTCCTCTAGCAAAATGGGGTTACCAATACTTGTTGGTAGTGGTAGACACTTTTACCAAGTGGGTGAAAGCTATTCCCACTAAGGACATAACAGCCAAAACTACATCATCTGCATTATGGAATAACATTTTCTCCTACTGGGGATGGTCTCAGATCATTGAATCTGACAATGGCATTCAGTTCACAAGTCAGGTTATGAAAGAAGTGTATAACCTGTTAGGGATACAGCAGAAATTCCATGTTCCATATCATCCACAGTCTAACGGAGTAGTAGAAAGAATGAATAGGACCATTAAGGGGAGACTTACTAAAGCTTGTATGAAAAGGGACCTAACTAGGTCATGCTATTTCGCTGGGAATAAGAGTCATCACCTAATGCTAAGTCAGGAATTTCACTTTTTGTTTTAATGACAGGAAGAAAAATGCCATTGAATTTTCCCTTTGACCCATCTTTGGGTTCACAGCCTTCTTATTTTACTGTGACACATCACCAGGTTTGGCTACAAGCTTTGCAGGAATCCATCAATAACATGCGTCTATTTCATGTATGCAGGATGTACAAGATGTTAGGAGATCCAGGTGACATTGTATAGTTAAAACAGGGTCAATAGGTCATATTAAAGCAATTTGTGTCTGGAGGCTGTTTTTCTTCAAATTGGGAAGGACCATACACTATAATCAAACAGGTAGGGCCTCTGGTGTATCAAGTCAAGCGGAGTGATCAGAATCACAGAAACAGGAAACTTAAAATTGTACACATTTATCAATTAAAGCTTGTTAAGAGTGTGAATGCAAATTCAAAAAAATAATACTGCTTTTGTGCTTTACAGGTCGTGATACAGAATATATTGGATGCTTTGGATTTTTTGAATATAGTCTCTTGAAACGGGCATCTGTCAACAGCAGTCATCCAGCCTCGCAAAAGAGATGGGTGAGGAGAGGATTGGAAGGCCTAATTGTACAAGGGACACAGTAAGGACATTGTAACTGTAGGGAGGCCTTTCCAATACCTCAGCAATGACTTTGGATGATAAAGTGTAGAGCTCACCTTGGTATTGTTGCTTGGGTTGACTGTGTACTTTGCAAGGTCTGGGATCCTTCATACATCTAGTGCAACTGGGCTATAGGCAGAAGAACTACACCTGAAGACAACAAGTGATTGTAAAACAGTTTATGTGCCAGAGAAATAAACTTTTACAGCTTATTGTTTTTTTTTATGTTTCTTTA
Source organism: Protopterus annectens (assembly GCF_019279795.1). Taxonomy (NCBI): domain Eukaryota; kingdom Metazoa; phylum Chordata; order Ceratodontiformes; family Protopteridae; genus Protopterus; species Protopterus annectens. The sequence continues at coordinate 329,811,163 of NC_056737.1, forward strand.
GATATAGTAAAGCATCAATGGAGTAGAGATAATAATACTTTGCATGGAATGTTATAAATGTTACAGACTTTTTAGTAGACAAACAGCTTGCCAGTAGAATGTACATTGATTTGTCTCAAACCTCTGAAGGCATATTTTCTTTAGGGTTGACACAAGTGTATAAGGCAGATGCAGCTTTGTATTCATGCAAGGTAGTGACATTACAATATCAAGTTATACAAGCTGAGTTTTGGGTTCAAGTTATATCTCCAGAACATCAACGGGCAAAGAGGGAAGTACTAAAATGGGAAGAATGGTATCTACCTTATAATACATTTGCCAAGCTTCAGTTTACCTATGCAGATGTTTTCAATTTATCCCAATGTTAGATTGTGTGCATGTGCCAGTGGCAGGGAAAGGTATTCCTCTAGTACCACTTTCAATTATGCTTCAGGAAATAGCCATCATGCCAGATAAGATATATAATAAACAAGGGAATGAACTGAACAGTACAATATTTGATAGAAAATAAAATAGCACACAATATTTAACTCTGTGGTCAACAGTAAAAGGGTTCATTTGCTATAAGAGAGATGAATCATGGTACAATGAGGTACCAACTCCTTAGGCAGAAAACATAGGCAATAGTCAGTGTAATTTTACCATTAAAGGTTTTAGAGATAGGGAAGGAAATATGCAGGATTAACAGTTCATACTTTGTCCAGCTTGACTGAAGACTCACAGAAACAAGTTGAAACTGTATATCTTCATGCTGCTTCTGGAACAACAGGGTTAGCATTCTAACTATTACCGTAAAGCACATGTATTATGTGTGTGGGAACAGAGCCTATAAATAGCTACCACCAAATTGGTATGCTCGTGTTATATAGGATATGTAATACCAGCCATAAGACATTTAAAAAAAACTACCTGGTTCAATAGGTTCCAGAAACCACAAAGTTAAAAGAGACCTGGAAACTGACTTTCAGGATAAGATGCAGGTTTTAGATACATCACCTATACATCAGAATTTGGATTTGAAGACTCTGAAAGCTATGGATCTAGGTGATGGGGTAATAGCTGGAGGAGGTATATTTCCTGCATATGGAGCTGTTAAAGCCATTTGGGAACTGTGCAAGTTAAGGAAGTTACTGGAAGTATTGGCCAATAGTACCTTTGAAAGCATAAAGGACATCACTTTGGAAATGACCATGATGCTATGGTGGTCCTCCAGAAGTGTATAGCCCTTGATTAACTGCTGCAACCCATCATGGGACTTATGAGTTGATCAGGATGGAATGTTGTAGTTATATACCAGATAAAGGGGAATTTATTCAGATGCATTTGCAGATTATGAGTGAGGTAATGGCTAAGGTACAAAGTATGGGTGACACCTCATGGACAGATTGGATTGAAAGCCTATTCCAGGGTTGGGGTGGGACAGTTTTAAAATACCTTCTAGTGGTCATATTAATTTTGATAGCAGTAAGCATCATAATATTACTCTGTACATTGTGTATTGCCAAAATTCTAGTGTAAGGCAGTGCAAAGCCCATATGCTTGAATTAGAATATGGTAGTTGGTCATGCAGACATGGGTGGCCACAGTGGTGCAGCGGTTAGCGTTGACACCTCACAGCAAGAGGTTCTCCAATTTGATCCTCGGCTGGGGTGCCTTCTGTGCGGAGTCTGCATGTCCTCCCTGTGGTCAAGTGGGCTTCCTCCCAAAGACATGCTGTAGGTGGATTGGACACTCTAAATTGGCCCTAGGTGTGAGTGCGTGCATGTGTGTGCCTTCTGTGGAAGGTTGGGCACCAGGCTGGCAACTCAACACCATAAAACTCTACTGCCAATCAAGAGCTGACAGGTGACCCGCTGAGGTGACCCCAAACTGGGAAAACAAGAAGAAGAAGTTGGTCATGCAGACATAATACATTTGTAAGGTAACTACAAATGTAGGTCCCAGTAGACTTTTGTCAGGGACCTCAGGGGCAACTGCTAGATTAGAGACTTCCATTTTAAAGTAGTTATTAGGCATTAGACAGACTAAAGGGTAAAATAGGCCAAGAAATTGTGTTTCATTTATGCATACATTTTAGAAAAGCAGAAAGAAAGAATAATCATGCTGGCTAAGCATGAGAAGATAACAGTTCCCAAGGGAAGGCTAGACACTGTTCTTTTTCTGTTCTCTTTTTCAAGGGAAGAATCAAGAAAATGTTAGATAATGAAATGGCCAGGCACCTGCAAGGCTGCAAAACAAAATAAGGCCTGAGAACCAAGATTAGGGGCAGTGGATGTAGTCTATAGAGAAAAATCACTGAGCTGAAATGATATAATATGTGGCTTTCAAGATAGCTAGTTAGTCAAGTCTGATGCAAGACTTGTTCAGATGAAGTTATTATAATCGTGCTTTTAGTTACACTGAACTGAATATATTCATGTTTTCAGTTACGCTGATTTGAATATGCTGCTATGACATTTATATGTGCTGCTATTACTATATGTTACTCACTACAATAAAATATTTTAAAGCAATCGAAAACTCTAACTTTTTACAATAATGTATGACATTAGACCTATTACTGACATATTCATTTTCAAGTAGATGAGTCTGAGTAAATATGTGTTCAGTCAATAAGAAGTCCCTTCCCTTTGGCTGTGTTTTTACGTGGATTTTGATGGGATGAAGAATAACTGAGCAAATAGTAATACATGATAAACACCTCTTTACATAGCACACCACCAAGCAACTGGTTTGCACAAATGCTGGCAAAGTGTTTGCACATGCAAGATTCACATTTAATGAATACAACTTGAACTTGAGAAGTAGTTATGCATGTATGCTATTGGAGAAATAGCTGACAGATGGGATGGTGTTCATACTGTAGTTTATATTGTAAATGTTGTGCCATAACTTTTATGACATTAAGAACTGTTGCTATTGCCTTTCCCATTTGTATGGAGTTAAGCGATGAGTGAACGTGGTTCTCTGCTTAAATGGGAAAATAGTAATATTTCTATTGGTTCACCTTCCTTTGTGCAAACACGCTAAGTAAAAAAGTACACCTACTGCCTAGCTTTCCCTGTGGCAGCAGGTGTAAGAGCAATGAATTCATGTTGAGAGTACAACTAACACAGGGTTCAAATCCAGCTTGGTCTAATTATTTTACACAGAATGTCATTACATAAGTAAATTTGATAATTCCTGCAGATGTGAGAGGGAATGACTACAGTGAAATACTGAATAAAAATAAACATCAGTCAAGTGATTTATGTCAACACTGCACATACAGATTTGCATTTTTCTACATTCAGCAGTCTAAATGACTGTCAGAGTAAATTTGTCAAAGTAATGCCTTTACTCTACTTTAACTCTGTGTTCCTTTAGCGCAGCAAGTTTATGCAGCATTGCACTGAGATAACTGGACTAGTGTGGCCGATGGCAAAAAACATTACTCGGCATTGGCACATAATGTCAAACTCTGCACAACTACAGATGACAGAAAGTGACGGGCATTATTATGGGGCATTTCTGCCATGTGTATGGTGTGTGATTCTATTTTTTGACCAGACTAAAGGTATGAAAATGAGTTAGACAGGAAAGTGGTGAAATGGGGGCCAAGCAAGGAAAGAACAAAGGGGAAGCAATATAGAAATTTGCAGGATGGATTTAGGAAAGAACCATATCTATCCACTTTTTCAACAGTGTAATATGAACAGGTATATAAAATTGTATGAATTTGGACTGTCAACACAGCACAGATAGGTGACAGCTATGCAATCATGTTCTATAGCCAATTGAACCAAATCCAGTGTGTCAAGAAGAAACATGTGTGAAATGGAGAGCTATGTATGAGACAAATTTTTTTGTGAGACGTGTCCATTTTTTTTTTTTTTGGTTTTATTTCAGAAAGAGACAAATGTTGGAGAAGAGACATAGGAAAGTCGGGGTCAGGTAAGTAGGCTAGGTGAGGTAGCAGGTACAAACAGGACAAACAGGACAGAGACAGGGATGGTAAGAGACACAAAAGTTTGGGTTATACCATGGTTAGGAATAGGGAGGGGACATTGGAGGCACATGCCCTTCAAGCATGGGAACAGTGAGATCTAGTTGTCACCATCAGAATTGTCATCATTGTCCCCTTCCTCGGCTTCCTTTATGACTGCTTGACATTTGAGCTTTTTTCTGCATTTCCACAAGCACACTCTTCAAGACAGTTGAGGCATGCACCCATGCTACTTTCTAAGACCTCATGCACCATGCTTGGCAGCTCCTGAAGGTGGATGTAATCCCACCAACACCCATAGTCCCAGAGTGTACCAATGCACCAACAGCCAGGGTTGTGCTACCTGAGGTTGAGGGCCCAGGTAGTGCAGGGGCTGCACAGGCAGCACTGCCAGGTTGTGTCCCAGATGTGCTTGATGTTGTTGTGGCAGCCAGTGGAGGGTTGACAGGCTGAGCCACACTGGTTGGCTTATTTCCCTGTGCTGGAAGTTATTTTGTTTGTTGTCAGAAAATTATGACATAAAAATGGCGTGATCACACATATAAAATAAAAAGGAGCTAAGGAGTGGGTTAAGAGGAAAAAAGGTAAGTAGAAACAGTATATGTCACATTCAATAATTTAGTACAATAAAAATATATTTTTACTTTTATGTTAGCTATTATTTTTAAATATCCAAAATAGGACTGAGAATTGTTCCAAATAATCCTTGCAATATGCATATATTGCATATATGGTTTTAAAAGTAATGCAGATTAAGTTAACAACATAGCATTTATACCAGTTTTGATGAAATTAATATTAAATCATTTTAATTTTATTAGTATGCATTTGTTACTAAGGGATTTGAACTCAGAGCATCTAAATACACTACTAAACCTGAATTCTACAATTACTTTGAGCTACAGAATAACTGATGCATGTTTGCTTTTACAGTTAAGATATGCTTGCTTAATTTGCTAGTAATGTATGGAAGAACAATAATTTTAATAAAATAATGTTAATTTGTGATGCATACATACCCTTTGCTTCTCGGATTCTTTCTAAGTGTTCAGCATGGGCATCCCTGTTCACTGAAATCTCCTGAGCAGCTGAAAAATAAAGAATGAGACTAGAAGGCACATGAAAGCATTATGCATACCAGTCCTGGCTATCTACAGCTTTCTACATCAGTTAATGTTGCTTTATCTGTATATTTACACAACTGTGGAATGTCAGCAATCCTAAACTCACCCAGGCACTGGTCGAGCTGTGCCTGCTTGCACCATTTCAGGTCAGTATAATAGTGCCTGCATTACTCCCCAGTGTGAGGAATGCCAGTCACATTTGAGACAGCCTTGGCTAGACTATTCCAAGCCTGAGATTTACACCTAAACCCAGTTTAGTCTTCCTGCAGCAGGTACAGCTGAATTGCTTTAAGGGGGTGCAGTGAATCTTCTTGATTCCTCTACAGCCCATCTTTGAGCCCTGAATTGGGCATCATCCTTGTCAGCTCCTGCCATGTATGCACAGGTCATCCGGCAACAGTTAATGTGTTTTCCCACCAATTTGTGATATTGCATTTTATGCCCAGTGTACAAACCCACACAATTATGTCAACTGCATTTGCATGATGGTGCGCAGTAAGCAACATTGCCAAACAAAGAGGAAGGCTTTTTATGAAATAGGAAGGGTAATGTGGCAGCTGGCATTAATTTATGGCTTGTCTGCTGCTATACCTGACATGAATTAGGGGGTATACATTTTTTGACTTGACACATCTTTTGTGGGGTCTTACATACTGATAAAAGTAATGTGTACAATGTGGGATTCAAACCTATGTAAAATAGACAATACATGTTCTTCCACATAGGTGTGTTTTTTCTCATTGCCACAGAAGTAGTGTTTATCAGACATGCTCATTAATTATATAGACACATTAAAGAGTGAGTGGTGCTACACTTCAGTTAACCATGTATTTGTGTGGCCTGACAAGGTCCTGGTTTAAGCATTCTTATGTGTGATGCAGGAGTAATGGGTGACAATATACTGGAAATGCATATACCTGTATTACTTTAGGTTAAATTTCTGAATTCTGGTCAGACCACATAATACATTTCTGTGTTACAGCTATACTTTTGTTATGTGAGTTGTGTAGATATCTGTCAGTAAGGTATGAAGTCCATCCCAGGGCAGAAAAAAAAACAATTTTAATTACAGAAACATAATTGTCAGGATATCCCCAGTTATGTATATAAGACATCTGATCTCAACTGCTATACATAGTTATTGTTATGTCTAGTTATCATTATATTGTTATTTTTTAAATAAATTACAGTGGAACAGGATTAATATAAATTGGAGTGTACTGGATTAGAGCTGTGCCTCACACACACGCACACACACACACACACACACACACACACACATATATATATATATATTTTTTTTTTTTTTTTTCTTTGTAACTATTCTGAACTACTCTTGTGTTGCTTACATCCCTGTACTTGGAGTTTGTGAAATATTTTCTTTTCTATTCCACCTAAGATGAGAATGAAATTGATCATTTCTGATTAGTGCACCACATGGTAAACACTATAAATACATAAAATGCACTAAAATTAAAGCCCATAACTATATTTGTTTCATTAGCCTTTGCAATGGTAGCCTCAAGACTATGCAACAAACTCCCATTATACTTTCTTCAAGCCTCACCTTAGAAATATCTGGAGAAAAACTGCATTTTTAACTGTAATTAATGCCCTACTTGATGAAGGCTTGCTTGTCCCTCATATAAGAACATCACAAAAAATGTGTATTTTTGAGTTGCATTCTGAATTTGATTCAATTGTTCTGTGTGGGAATACAAAACTGATTTACAGAAACTAACAGTTCACCAGATTACCTTTCCAATCACTGCTAATACACTTAGTTATAGAAATTAATGGCTAACTAGATCACTCTCTAATCATTTCTGACATGTTGACTTATATAAACTGATGGGTCTACTTTGAAACATCTAAAACCTATAACATCTAATTTCATAACATTGAGACCAGAACATCTAAAACCCATAACATCAAATTTCATAACATCTAGCACTACAAATCACAAGAAAATAACATCCCCTCCACATATAATGACACCAAACTACCAAACACACTTTTTACTACAATTCTGCATTGGAACAAGCCCCCCTGCACCCCCCACACCCCATGTAAATTAAATATACCAACACCAAGATCGCACTACAGTGATAAAAAGTTAATTTCCTAACCCCACTGTATCAAGCCCCATAGTAACAATGTACTACAGAAACTGCAGAAACGTAGTAAAAAGTGTGTTTGGTAGTTAGGTGTCATTATATGTCATTATATCTGGAGGGGATGTTATTTTCATGTGATTTGTACTGTTAGATGTTATGAAATTCAATGTTATGGGTTTTAGATGTTATGGGTTTTAGATGTTTTGGTCTTGATGTTATGAAATTAGATGCTATGGGTTTAGATGTTTTGAAGGGGACCCAAACTAACAGCTAACTTCACCATCCATGTCATCGCCAGTACTGTAAGGTACAGAAACTAGCAGCTAACAAGGCAACCCACAAGCATTGTTAGTATAGTGACCATACTCCCGGTTATGGTTATTATGATCAGTCTAAAATCAGCTGCTGTTTCAAATGGTTAACCTTCTACCCATTAACCTCTTAATCTTCTTCTAACATCTTTGTATCACATACGCTGCTCTTACTTGTAGTCACTCCACTACTCTTCAAGCCACTCTGCATAAGCTCTGTCTCTAAATGACAATGTTCACATCCATTTTATCTCTGCCAGATTAACTGATTTGATGTTTTAAGCTGACCTGGATCTCCACAACAGGCAAAACAATGATAATTAGCAATGATCCCTTAAACACAATCTATTAGAGCACTAGACTAGAGACTGACTACCACAAACACAGGTAAGCATGGAGCCAGGTACAAAGTGCCATCCTTTGTAGTAAAAGCATCTGCATGTCCACAGTTCTAGAACAAATTCTGAAAACATGTAGACTAGCTCATTCAAACAATCACTGCCAGGTGTCATCTGATTTCCTGATCAGGATGGTAATGAAAATAATTGCTTGTTGATCACTTTCATGATTCCATACATAAAATCGTTTCAATCATCTTATGACCAGTATTAGCACAACTCTCCCATAGGTCTTTGTCCTTTCCTCTCCAAATATCCACATTTAGCAGCCTTGAACAATCTAGCTCCATGAGTTTCTAAAAATTTCAGCCAAAACAATCTCCATTTCTTTTTCTATAATTGCTAACAGGATCATCAAGGAACAATATACACCTTTTGTCTGGAAATTGATAGTTGTATTCCCATGACATAAACATGGACCTTCAGTCTTACTAAATAACTGCTAACTACTTCTTATTATTATTATTTCACCACTCTCCAAAAATCTTTGGATAGTGTGTGCATCTGTAACTATTGCGCACCTCTTTGTCTTCTTTCAGCTTTTTTCCAGTTAGGGGTTGCCACAGTGGATCACCTGTCTGCTCATGATTGACAGTGGAGTTTTTACATTGTTGAGTTGCCAGCCCAGCACCCAACCTTCCACAGAAAACACACACTCACATCTAGGGCCACTTTAGAGTGTCCAATCCACTTACAGCATGATTTTGGGATGTGGGAGGAAACCGGAGCACCTGGAGGAAACCCACTCAGCTACAAGGAGGACATGCAGACTCTGCACAGAAGGCACCCCAGCCGAGGATCAAACCTTAGAACCTCTTGCTGTGAGGCAGCAATGCTAACCACTGCACCACAGCAGCCACCCTCAGAACTATTGTGCACTACTCCTATAAATTCCATCCTACTTTTTAACACCCAGCAAAGCTTCAGGTCCAACTATGTTACCAATACTGAGCCTTCTGGATGTTGTCGAGTACGCACACACTCAGTCTTTAGCAGATGTGTTGGTGAAATACTTCTTGCTCTCTCCAATGTCTTTGATATTGTTTGCCACTGTCAACATATTAGTAGCTGTCTATGGTTCCCTATTAGATGATCGAAGATGCATTCTTTCGAATGCGTCTTGATCAAACTTGAAAGAGCGAAACGGCAAAATACCAAAACGGGATATAAGCGAATTCTTTCCCTGGGAAAGAAATTGCTTGGCCGCCTTCGGTATTTTGCCATTTTCATCACTGTAGTGCGATCTCGGAGTTAAGGTCTGAACAAGCATGCAATCGTGAAAGGGCTTACCTGTTTTTATTTGTTTTTTGGAATTAAAAGTGTTCTTACTCTCAGCATTGGGCATCTTTTTGTTTGCTGGACTTTGTTTTTGGATATCCTAGATTCCACTACGTTCTTTTGCTGCAGCGATCTCGGAGTTGGTATATTTAAGTAGGGGGTGGGGGGTGCAGCCCTCCCATCAGGGGGTGTGGGGGTGAAGCCCCCCACTTTATGTAATTTTTTAAAGTTTTTTTTTTTTTTGTTTTTTTGGAACAGCGATTTTTCCCCCTGGGAAAAAAAAATCACTGTTCTGAGTGTTCGGGATTGTAAGCTTTTGCTTACATGGGGTCGATAAATCAACGTTCGCTTTTCCAAGCGTTCGCTCATTTAATATAGACCCGCTGTCTATGTCCCAGTGATGGCGGTGATGGTATGCCAGCTTCTGACAGAGCCTTCTGAAATGCAGAGGCTGCTGCCATGCAAAATAATTGACATTGACTCCCAAGGCAGCAACTAACACATTCTGACAAGTTAAATCAGATGTCAGTCCTAGCATGTTAGCTCAAGTAATATGCCTGTCAACTGATAAGTGGTTCCCTCCATATAAGCTGATCACCACAATTCATCACGCAAATGTATATGTTTCTGAACTGCATACCATGTTTGATTTTTTTTCTTTGCTTAGGCAATGTTTCCCATTTCCACAATGGCACTCAGTTGCATGTCATTATACACTTAATTAGCATGAGACACATACCACACAATCTTCCTACCAGTGCAGAGTCATTACTTGTCTCTTAATCACTCTCTTTCTGTGTATCACTGCTCACAATGTTAATTCATTTACTGCGGTGCACTCATTCTTTTTTTCTAACTGGACTAGTGAATTTCAAAAAGGCCACTAACCAAAATACTCTCTTCTATTTTCTGAACAGGTTTGAGGTATGGAAGATTAATTTAATGCACAACAAAATGCCATAACTAAAGAAATCATAATAGTTTATATTTTTTTCATGCCTAGCATAGAGTGATATAGTGAATAGGACTTCAGATTGTCATCATATCAACAAAATACATTCCAAGACATTTCACAGTTATACGCCTTTTAATGAAGTTAAAAGTTGTGTTCACCATGTGGAGTAGTCTTTCTTTAAACTACTTCCATCTTTAATTGCAAAGATCCTGAAAATATTTAAGAACATCTTCATTTGTTAAGATAATAATATCAAAAGCCACCAGAATCTTTAAGTGGCATCATCATTACAGATCTGTTCTAAGAGCTTTTTTTCTGAAAACAATAAGAGACAGTGATCTAACAGTGAAAACCTAAATGCAATAAATTAACCTGCATATTATTGTTAATTGTAAACTCATATGAGTTGCACATTTCTTCAAACAGAAATTGTCATCTTCACATACAGATAGATTTAGAACAAACTTATACAGATTATTTTCAAAAGTGTAAAAAAAAATTAGAAATAAATAGGTAAATGTAATTAAGAAAGAGCAGAGCCCCAAGCCAGAATAACAATCAAAATAATTTAGCATGGCCCTACTACCTACAGATGTACACTGTCGAATAACATATTACTCAACATATTTTTTGTGTTAACCACTTCTGTGTATGAATGTCATAAGGCATCTTAAATTGCCAACATTTATAAACACACAAAATATATATATGTGTGTGGGGGGGGGTCTACTTTATTTCACTGAAAGCACATTTCACTGAAACTCATTTTGCTGAAAACTCATTTCACTGATACTCAGTTGCCTGAGCACAAATCATTGAAAGTTCACTTCACTGAAAACTCATTTGACTGAAACTTATTTCATTGAAAGGTATATGCCCTGTTCCCCACTGTAGTGTGATCCTGGAGTTATATATCTATACATATATATATATATATATATATATATATATATATATATATATATATATGTATGTATATATAGAATATGGGGGGTGGGGGCACAGCCCCCACATAGTTTGGGTATATATTATCTTCTGGAAAGAGTTATTCATTCAACTTGTAAGTATCCATGTCTATAGTTTCCAACTTTTTAAATTGGGGGCTATGCCCCCACACACCCCCAATGTGGGGGGCTGAGCCCCCCACACACCCCTTACTATATATACTAACTCCAGGATCACACTACAGTGGGGAACAGGGCATATACCTTTTAACGAAATGAGTTTCAGTCAAATGAGTTTTCAGTGAAGTGAGTTTTCAGTGAATTGTGCTCAGGCAACTGATTTTTAGTGAAATGGGTTTTCAATTAAATGAGTTTCAGTGAAGTGTGTTTTCAGTGAAACAAAGTAGACTCATATATATATATATATATATATATATATATATATATATATATATATATATATATATATATATATATATATACACCTGCCTGTCAGGCTGTGAGCACATGAAATCATGAAAAACCTAAAAATAATAGTGGGACAAAGGCCCAAAATCAAAGACACATTTTAAATATTATTCTTATAAACAGAAAGTTGCTAGAATAATGGGTTTTGAGTTAGCATGCATTTTCTGAAGGATATGAAGTTTGAAAGTCAAATGTATGTTATTATTTGTAACATCAGTTCTCAATGATTTGCCAAAAAAAAACCACACACACATTTTATAAAGAGCAGACCAAAAATATGAGGGGAAAATCTGAACAGTTTAGAGGTATAAGGTGTTAAGTGGCAAGGACTATTAGAGCATATTTTCAACTACGACATATTTACATTAATTAAAAACTAAATAAAAAAGGGAAAATGAAATATTGAAGTATTAAGATCTCAACAAAGAATACTTTCAATACTAAATCTTACATCATGTAAGTCAATCACTATACACAGTTTACATAAATGAAATATAGAAGTCTGTCTCGACAGGAATCAGGACTATGTTCCTGCCTAATGGAGGACAGCAACAGTCTTCTCTCTGCACAAAGGGAGGACCATCAACTGATCCAGGGAATTATAGAGCCATAAGCTTAACTAGACTCATCTGTAAGACCATGGAAGGATCATCATGGACTTTATCAACAAGGACATCAGAAATCTTCAGACTCTAGGCCTAACCCAGTTCAGATTTGTTAAGGGTAGATCATGTCTGCTAAATCTGGTTGACTTCTTTGAGAAGGTCACCAAGGTGAGTAATGAAAGACTGTGCATGCCACCTACCTTGTTAGACCTGGCCAAAGCATTTGACAAAATTTCTCACATAGGTATTACAGAGAAACTCTCTCAACTGGGCATAAACCCCTACATCACCAAGTGGATAGCCAAATGGCTCACAAATAGGACACATGCTGTCAAAGTGGGTGAATTCACCTATAGCAAGAGGCCAGTCACAAGCAGTGTACCACAAAAATCTGTGCTAGGCCCTCTTCTCTTAAGAATTTATTTTTCAGAAGTCAAGGCAAATATAGACAGCCTTTGGCCGACCAAGTATGTGGATGACTGCAAACTGGAGGCAATCACTGAATCCCTGAATGCTGCTGATATACTGAAGAAGGGATTAACACAGACAAATGATTGGTGCCAGAACCATGGATTGAAACTAAACGCAAAAAAAAACATAATCATTTCCTTAGGGAAAGCAAATACCCCAGCTAATTACAATATAGACAGCACCCCCCTAAGAGTAGACCACTAAGTACATGATCTGGGTATTCAGGTTGATAGTAATCTGAACTCTGACCACCATGTGTCTACAGTGGTGAGTAAGGCCTTCTATGTGGCACAATAAGTAAGAGCATGCCTCCATATGAAAGAACATTATAATTTCATTGTACTCGGCCCTCATCAGATCAATAATTGAGTACAATGCATCCTTTTACATGTATCTCACCAGACATCTTCAACAGCTGGAGCGACCTCAGAGGGTTTTCACCAGGAAGATACAGGGTACAAAAAACAAGTCATGTTTAGAAAGGTTGAAAGCCCTATCACTGTATTCTGTCTCCTATAGACAACTAAGGGGTGAGCTGTGTCTGACCTGCAGGGCAGTCTATGATCTGGTTCTGATGGAAATATTACATAGTTGTAAATCAAATTGCATGAGAGTCACTTGTTCCAGGGCTGTTAACCTAGCCTCTGACTTGAATAAGTCATGCTGGAGAGATAGATACTTCTCACAGAGACTACTCCTTCTCTGGAACAAACTTCCAATTCATGTGAAGCAAAGCCCTTCCCTGACCCTCTTCAAGCACAGATAAATCAATTGACAAAGGCAGTCAATATTAGATACCATAACATAGGTTCATACCTCTGTGAACTTTGTTCACCTAGCTATTGCAAATTAGGAAATTCGGATTACATATGGATAGGCTTGTAAGGGCTTATGGGCCTTTAGAATAACAATCTACTATGAACATATTTGTCATCCAGGTAGACCTTCTCTTTCACAGGTGACATGGGAACATTGTCTGGTTAAGAGATTTGGTCACAGTCACACAGTAGGCAGACATGAGCTGAGACAATCAAACCCTGCATGTACCATGGGAACGACAGCTCACAAACTCAACCTCTGCAACAACTGCCAATCCTAGCAGTCTGCCTCCTACTATAATCACATTTAACTCTCTCAACTAATATGTTTATTTCTATAGTAAGCAATATCTTATTTTGAGTTGCATAAAAGAAGTTCTAAACCTGATGCAACAATATTCTTACTTTGTATTTACTTCTATAACTGAAAACTTCCCCACCTCATTGGTCCAGATAACAAACAGCTGTAAGTCACATAAGTAAAATTCACATTCGCTATATATATCTGTCTGCCAATCTTTTTTTCTATGTATATATCTATATATATATATATATATATATATATATATTGAAATGTTTGCATTTTTATTTTTAACTACACTTGCGTTATTATCTTCACTTGTATAATTATTATGTTATTCCATGCCACGAATATGTTGAATTTTTGCTATGTTAGTAGCTGGTATCTGCCATATAAAGTAACTGTTTATTCTGAATGCTACTCTTCGATGATGTGAAGAGTTTTTCTTCCTGTGAGGTTGCTAAAAAGTGGCCCGATTTTACTTCAGTTTGCCTGTCCCAGTTAATAAAATACAATAAGACACACGCACACACCTAAATAGTATAAAGAAATAAGAAAGCGTGACTGGATATGTGAAAATGCTATTCAAGGTAAGTAAAGTCAGGAAAACAATGTCAAAGTGAACTATATGTCCTATCGGCAGTTCTTAAGTTATGAGTTAGTCCTCAGTGTTCCCACGCTGTATAACACCCAGTATAACCACACTGACAATTTTACACACACACACACACACACACACACACACACACACACACACACACACACACGTCTATACATATCTCTACTCCGATCTATAAAGGGGTCTGTGAGACAGAAAAAAGTCTAAGCGAACTTCCTCTTTGCACTTATTTTTTTCTTTCTTTTCCTCAAACTCTACAGTAGATTTTGCTGAGTTGCTTCTGTGTAACAACTTCATCATAGCATATGCCAACTAATAGGTGATAGTGGAAATTGTTATTCAGAATCGAGTATAAAAATGAAAGGAGTAGCCAAGAATAAAACGACGAGTGACCGACCAGAAGAGATCAGAAGAATTAAAAACAAGGTAAGCTAAATATGAGGTGGACTGCAGATGTCGACGTTTGAAATATTTAACTATAAAACATTTTGAGGACACTGTCTATTTGTAATAAGAAGGAAACCAAACGTTAGCCTCACTTTATTTATGGTTTTATTTTATTTTTTAACAGTGCAAAAATGGATATGGTAATTATACTGCTGATGGCCATAACAATGCAGGCAGCCCAAGTGCATTTGTCCCAGTTTTATAATGAAGCACTTACTTCAAACTCATGTGCATCTTTATCCAAATACCGATCACTGGCTCCAAACGCAATGATAGCATTTCAAAAGCTAAGGGATCAGTACGTAAGTGTGGCATCAAATGAATTGTGTCCCATTGTGCTCCGTTGTAAACGTTGTATCCACATTACATTCATTTAATGGACCTACAAAAATTATAGCAATTAAATCCCTGTGCTCTTTTGTTGTCACAGGAGGCTACCTGCTCCACACCAAAGTGCAAAGGGAGAAGTTTTACAACCACTGCTGAGCTAAAGGAACTTAAGGTAAGTGTGAGTAACCAAGGGTACCCAGAGGTCGTTCAGATTGCCAAGAGGAAATTATCACAATAAAATTATTATTATTATTATTATTATTATTATTATTATTATTATTATTATTATTACCACTAGGGAAATGATGTGAAGTGCTTTTATTAAAGCCATGATGACATTCCCCTTGTCAGTAGCCAAGCACACTCTGCATACGGTTTGGGCAGATCAGATCCACGGCTGACGGACTTCTGCCTCCCACCTAAGAGTATTCATTGGTTGAATTTAGATTTCTAAATAACGGTCATGGAGGAGAAAGCACGGTTGTTCATTCCAGTGTCTTTTGTGAACTGTGAAATTAGAACAGCTGTACTAGAAAAGCATTTTTAATTTGTAACAACAAATACAACACATAACCTACACAGTATAAAATATATAATTTAAATGTTTGTATGTGGCCTGATAAATAGATAGACTGTGGGAGGTATACATAATTGCGCATATTTTTTTTTATTTTATGACAACGGTTTTGTATGAATAATGGCTTATGACATATGTAATTTCTTCTTTTTTATCGAAAAACGAAAACTTTTTTTATCAGTTACTAGTAACACCCAACTGCTGGTCATAATTAATGATTTGTAACTATTAAAGAGACATTGCGTCTTTTTTCTAGAAAATTAATCGTGTTTAGTGCTGATTCAACATCTGTATTTGTATTGCGTATTTTATGACAGGTCTCAGAACGACTAATTCTGGTGAAGAAGGAGTTTGAAGTGTTTACAAATTCTCTGCAAAACAATAGACGGTGGGATACAACAAACACTCAGATGGCAGTTGAAACTCTGATGCAAATTTCGACGGACTTAAAAGCCTGTGTAAGTTATAACAATTAACATTCATCTGAAACTATAGGTATTTTTTGCCATGCTTAAGACGTCTTACTAATTAGAGTGCATTTTTAGCTTTCACAATGAGTGCTGTTAAACGTGTAGGTGTTCCTTATTCTTTCTGACGAGAAACAATAAAGCCCAAGAAATAAACCATAACGGACGAAAGTTTACAAGCCTGCTTCCAAATTACTTAGAAAATAATACAAAGGCACAAGCAACCATTCATTACTCTGTGACATACCTGTCAACCTCTTAACGCAAGAAATCTAGACACATTTTAAAATAATGGGGGCAGAGGCTCCAAAATAGGGACATATTTTAAATATTGTTCTTACAAACTTATAAACCTGATACAAAAAAAATGTATTGTGTTAGCATGTATTTTCTGAAGGATATGAAGTCTGAAACTCACGCATCTGCTATTATTTAGCGACTTCGGTCCAGGGATTTGTCAGAAATCTACAGATTTTTAGGAGGAACAGACCTAAAATATGAAGCCAAAATCTGGACATGGTGCGATAATCTGGACAGTATGCTCTGTGATTTACCCGACTACAGAGCTTTGAATGATGAATCACGGACCGCTAACACAAATCGTTGCAAGTCTTAACGAAGTGATTCCTCTCGACTGTCCCTGATTTTCGTGATTACCCCACATTTTGAGTTTATTACGTTTCTTTTAAAATCTAAGAATTTCTCAGAAATTTCTAATGACCTTAGTCAACAAGATAATGACAATCAGTACGGTTACAGACTTGTTTTACTTCATAAAATTCAGGGCTAGTTCAAGTCTTTTCTTTCAAACAGATAAGTGAGGAGTGTCTTTAAAAAAAATCACTGATTTGAATTTTATCTCTCATTATTTTTGTCTTCGTTCCTGATTTTGGATACACGTAGGGCTGTCACATTTTCAAATGCCCAAAGTGGGACATTTTTGGTACAAATGCATGATTTTGCAGGCTGAAACACCCATGGCCAGTACAAAGGACAGAACTTCACTTTTTTGCCTAAGTAAAAGCTTATTCTTGTAGCATTTTAGTTGCTTATTCTGTTTTTTATAACATTTAGGTGTTACAGATACACAATAACTGTTTTATGCAACTATTACATAAAATATATGAAATCATTTTGTCCTAAAATCTCAGGACATTTGCCATTTTTACAATTTTTTTGGCAGGACACAACTGCCCAAAGAGGGACTGTCCCTCGCAAAGTGGGACTGGTGGTAACCCAGATACACGAGGTTGGGGATTGAAAACTATAGCTGCTGCATCCCAGTAAGATCACCACATGTCCTTTATGCATGACAGTTCCTATTTGAGCTGCGAAAAAAACATGCAAAATGGCAAATGTCCTGAGATTCTAGGACACGGATGTTTCTGGGGCTTCTTAATAGCTGCAAGAAATAAATTATTTTATATCTGAAGCAACTTAGTCGCACACGCAACGAATGAAACAACTCAACATTCCACAATAGCGACCAAAAAAGTGAAGTTTAGTAATTCCCACTGGCTGTGAGTTTAGTTTGTCCAGTAAAATATTACCTTTCCCGTAAAAAAAAAAAAAAAACTTCTCACTTTAGATACCGGGAAAGGTGGCAACACTTCTCCACAGTTACCGTGAAGTGAATTAAGTGGTTAATCCAAGAATCAATGAACTATGTTATAAAACATGCTCACCAATATATGACAAACGTTTATCTCTGTAACAATTTCAGGAGAACGACTAATTCTTATAGTTTATATGTTTAAAGCATGAATTAGACAATTGTCAGAATTATGGATTTGCTTACCAGGCCAACGTTCCCCAAGTTTCGTTTTTTTTCACTCTCCCTCTCTCGTTTTTTTTTAATTACTGAGGTTATACCTAAGCTCTTACTTTCCTGATCTGTATGATTCAGCCTTTTGCCCATACCTCTGAACCTCTTGATGCCAAAAATCTGGGCAAAGCCTAAAATAATGGGGGAAAGCCCAAAATAGAGACATATTTTAAATATTGTTCTGATAATTTTAGAAAGTTGCTAGAAAGGCAGGGTTTGTGTTACCACGCATTTTCTGAAGGATATGAAGCCTCAAACTCAAATGTATATCATCATTTAGTGACTTAAATTCTTAATGATTTTCCAGAAAACCATGCAAAACAAATGTAAAATAAAGTAAAATAAATAAATTTTACTAGGAACAAAATAAAAAATAAGATCTGAAAATCCGGACAGTTGAGAGTTATGCTCTTAGTTCAACAATCAGGGACAAAACCTAAATTAACAAGATGCAAAATTGCTAAATCAGCGACCGTTTTTAAATACTGCGAGAACAAAGTTTACATTGTATGCATTTTCTGAAGAACACATAGACTAAAAATGCTTATACTTGACATTGCCTATTAATTGCAATCCTCAATGATTTCCCTCAATAAATAAATAAATAAAATAAAAACAACGTTATGCAGAACATAATAAAAACAGCAGGCAAAATGAATGATGTTCTGCAAAACCAGGGACAGTAGAGTGAAAGGAAAGGAAATATCTACAGTCAAATCAGTTAGTTATAGTTATAGTCAAGACTATCTTAAATACCGTGATTGCTCTTTATGCATATCACCTGCCATTTTAAAAAGTTAGCTTATTTCAATGTCATATTAATTTTGAAGGAAATTTCCTTTCATTTCAGAGGTTCTGTTATTGCTTGTCTTTGCTCCACTGAATGTTTTTTTTTTTTTTTGACATGATACATGGACTTGTCTTTGGCTATCTTTAAAAGTGTAATACACCTCCAGCTGTGCTGTAAGTTGTAACATGACAGATCCTAAAGAAGAGCCTCTGAGCTGCACATCAAACTACATAGGACAGCTGTTAAACTAAATCCTTTTACACACACTCAAAGTTACCCATGAACAGAGAGTACTTGTGGTGGGAAAATATTTTGAACAGTACTATCTTGGTTATTCTATTTATTTATTTGTTTGTTTGTTTATTGATTTATTTATTGTTGGCCTGCCTCATTGCTCACCGTGGCATTAAAAAGGAATGGTATGTGATATTAATAATTTTTGGCATTATTTAAATCCCATATAATCAGTTACTGTACAGTTCTGTGGAGTGGTGGAAAAAGAGCACATTCTGAATCAATTACTTTCTTTGATACAATATGAGGTCACATCTATTTTGTTGCATCTATTGATTTTTTTGCCCTGCATTACTTATGTATTTTTTTCCATATTCATATGTGTATCCATCATTTCAAAATACAATCATCTTATCTTTATGTAACACCCAAGTCCCATTTTAACTATTTTAGCTCAAGACATTCTATTTCTGTTATTTTCTGTGACTATATTCTGTTAGTTTAACATGTGCATACACTCTTTCTGCAGAGGTTTAGTTTTATAAGCTCCATCAGCAGTGACACTAAAACCTCTAGCATCACATTATTTCATTCTCGATAGACAAATGTAATGCGAGAAGAAAGTCAAGTACTGTTTGGGCATACTTACATCAAGTACTGTTTGGGCATACTTACATCAAGTACTGTTTGGGCATACTTACATCAAGTACTGTTTGTGCATACTTACATCAAGTACTGTTTGGGCACACTTACATCAAGTACTGTTTGGGCATACTTACATGCATTAACTTTTTTTCCCATGTCACCACTTTCACTATTTTTGTTTTCACGTTTTCAGCATTTATGACCCACATTTGTGTATGTGTATATTATGTACGCACACGCACACATAAGCACACACACACATTTCTAACCTAATTTCCTAAGCTGTGCTTCACACAGTTTATTCTTGACAAATAGTTGTCAGCTTCAGAAAGTATTTTTGTCCACACCAAGCAGTGCTGGAATTCTAGAATAAGTTATTTTTGTTGCACCATGCTGTGAAGAACAGGAACTTCATGCCTTAGTCCAAAAAAACTGCCTTGGGGTACTTCAAATCATATAGGTTTATTAACAATTTCAGAGTTTTATGATGATTTCAAAATGGTACATAGGCTGATTTCACCCACATTATCTAGAATTTTTAAATTGCCTTTGAATATCGGTGCAGCTAAGTACTAGAATTGTGTAACAAAGTCACTAGCCAGGACAGTATCGGTAGAGCTCAGCCTGTTACTGCAGACATTTCCAGTGCAGAGCACAAATACATAAAACAGCACTTTCAAAATACTTACCATGTGGCTACTGATCCTCTGTGCAAAATGCTTACACACCATGTGGCTACTGATCCTCTGTGCTACCCTTATTCGTATTAATGCCGCCCCATACCTACTTATGAACCAGCACCATTTTGGACCTAACATATTAACATTCTTATCTCCACCACCACCTTCTGTCTCTCGTCCTAAAACTATCTACCAGAAATACTAATTAACATATTTTGTTACTTCACCTGCTAGCACACCTAGTGGATTCTGCTCATATCATATTCATACACCTCCTTTAATTGCACCCTATATTCCTTTTTTAACACATTTTCTCATGTAATACTTTTATGTTAATATGATTTTGTATTCTTTTATCTTGTATTCAATTGTCCTTGATTGTTAATCTGTACTTGTATTCACTTCAGAACTTTTCTCCCCAGGCCTCCACTGAAAGACACATTGCACAGTCATACTTTCCTAGTAAACAAAGACAAATAAATAAAAATAAATAAATGATAAATGTGGAAATGTACTGAGGCAGGAATGAGGTTATGGATAGGGAGGACCACAAGCATGTGTAGAGATATGTTTTGTGAGTCATCCCCTTCATACCTTAGCAATGACTAAAACAAACACATTTTCTTTAAGAAGTCAAACTGTTTACATGGAGAACAATCAAAACCATGCCCCTTTCTTGCATTTTCTATAAACATAATGCATGCATGAGCATTTTTAATCTGTTATGCATGCATTATAACATCTTTCATATAGGTAGACTTGTGGATACAACTGATTTTGGGTTTCTTGGTTAGTGGATGGTGGGTTCAGTGGTCACTAGATTCTACCAGCATTAGGCAATGAGGTCCATTAACAGTGAATGCTTGTGATTTTTGCTACCTATTCCTGTCATAATGGGTATCTCTGACACTACAATACAAAAAACAAGAACCAAATAGACTTTAACAATAACAAATAATGGAAATAAAACTCAGGGCTGTCTGCAAACTATAAAACACACTGATTTATTTAACAATAAAAAAACATTAAGCACTTTCATCAGTATGTAACAAAGACTTCTTCAGAATGAAACATTTCCAGACTTAACAGAATTATCTCTGACACTAGCAGTATTGGCCTAATAATGGCTAGCATAGGAGCGCTTGGACCCTGGTGTGATGTCATAACAAGGTGCCCATTTTGGAATGTAGTATTGCAATTTTTTTGCAGGATGGTAGTGGCCCTCCTATATGCTACCCTGGTCTTTACTGAATCCAACTCCTTAACTGCTTATGAACCAGTTCCCAAGTCATATTGCCTTAGACCTAATTTATTAATATCTTTATTGCTTTATTGGCTTCTATAAAAAAACATTAACGGTATCAATTTAATTGCAGTAAGTATTAGTTGTGCATTTCTAGCAGCACAGCTGACACTTCAAAATTTTATCAACTTTGATTTGAGGTGCATCACTGAATACTACCCTAAATAAAGATCAAAGACCAGCTTAGCAAACCACACACTGTACAAATAGTTTTTATTTATCAATTTCTTTTAATACACACTTTCCATTCATTGTTTTTTTTAAGTGAATTGAGTCTTTGTAAATGTTTTTTCTCCCAAACCCCTTTTTACACTTAGCAAGGGTATCAGAACTTTTCAGAGATTTGGGATGCATGGCTAGGCTTAAAATGCCCCTTGTGGTCATTAGCCAGTAAACACCTATGAACATATGAACCTATGAACATTTGTTTTCTAATAGTACGGTAGGCTTGGATTTCTAATCTTAATATCTATTACATTTTTTTGTTTTCACAAAGTCTCACTTAGCAACAATAAAGCAGTATCCTGACTTCTACCTGTAGTGATTTTATATGCAGTTTTTAGATAAACAGGTCTGTGATAATATATCACAGTTACAAAAACAACATTTTTTGTAAACATAGGTAGTATATTGGTGTGTGGTTTAAAGGCAGTATTCTGTGAAATTCCTGGAACAGTGCTGGCAGTGTAATGTCTCCAATAGCCCTGCTCCTTATCCCAGTCTGTGTTTGTGAAATGAACAGTTCAGTGCCTAGAGCAATTAATTAGAAGCCTCCATGGTAGCTGACGTTTAACATTTAATGAATGGCTGCTTGCTCGTCAGTTATAGTTTAAGTCAGTATAATTTCTTGTTTTATGCCTGCTAGATGTGATGTTTGAGTTGACTATTATTGTTCACTGAATCATATCACTGAACTGTTTCTTGTAAGAGTCCTAACCTGTCCTTCATATTGGAATGGAGTTCAAATCAGACCAGCAAATGAGTAACCGTTGCACTGACTTTATTATGTAGTGACTTAAATGTTCCTTGTGTGTGCTGGAAAAAGTTTACTTTCCCTAAAAAAATTCAAGTGCATTATCTAAATGTTGCCTTTACCTGAATTTTATAATTCAGAATGTTTCATTTACAATGGCAATACAGAAATGCACTGTTATATGGCTTGTAGCAAACAACATTGCTAAATTGTAACAGTTTAACTCATTCACACCTAAGAGCATACATACGTCCTTAAACTCTTAAGAATGTTCTGGTAAATAATCATGTTATAATACATAAAACAAATGTAAATGTCACTGGAACAATGCTCCTGATCCCAGACTTTTGCATTGCTACACTCCAACTCATTTGCACTTGTCTGTTATGGAATGTCACATCTCTAACAGCCTATACAGATCCTTAAATTCTTGTGCATGCTCTGAAAAATAATCATGTTAAAACACATAAGCAAAACAGTTATAAATATCTTGTGAACAACAAATGGCATTAAAACATGGAAGAACATCGGGACATATTATAGTGCAAAATAATGTTGTTGTTGTATTATATTTTTCTCAGTAACTTTTTATAGTTTGTAAACTGTACAGCCTAGGCATACATTTTCAAGAGGTGCTTTTACAACCAGATTTGAACATTAACATGGTAACAAAAAATTCCTTTCTGATTTTTAGCTACAGATTAATTTACATTGATATGAAAATGTATGCCATTTTCAAAATTAGCAATGTAACTAATTCTGTCATTAAATAGTCTGTAAGTCAGATGGAGATGAAAATATTAAAATGTTGTTTATCTTTATAATTACTAGCAAACAGCTAGCACTATTTCCAGTGTAGTGCATTATACGTGGAAAATGACAGTGCATTTTTCTCTCCCCTACCATGAAATTTCACACTATGACTTTTGCTAACATGCACTTTGCTCAGTTATCAAAGTGTTGATATAATATGAATGACAAGTGAGAAAAAGTGGTTACCATCAACTAAGATCAACAGCCTTAGTGTTGTTTTGTTTCTAATACCTTGACCTTTCACATGTTGCCTATTTTTAAATGGTCAGCCCTTTCATTACGTAAGCAAGCCTGAAAATGTCATTATGCCTTATTTCATTTGTTTGCCGTTATTTTGAATAAAAAATAAACATAATATTAGCATAGTACCTATCAGTTCAAACTTATTAAGATTTACCAAGTATTATCCTCATTGTTTGTCATGCCAGAAAAGACTGATATGTTCAATGTCATGAATTCAGTAACTGCTAAAGAAAGATACATTATACATGTCCTTGTTAAAATTAGTCAGGAGAAGAAATAAAGGTTTTGCTTTAAAACCCTTTTCACTTCTTTTAAATGAATCCAAAAACAAATGGAACAGAGTCCAAACTGGTCAAAATCTTTTATTATAAAATGTAAGTGCTTTCAGGTTAAAAAAAACCTTCATCAGACTGGATCTGTTTTGGGATCTGTTTTTACAAGAGGTTCGAAAGGAGTCCTTAAGGGAAGCTAAGAGGCTTGTGTTTTGTTTTTTGTTAAATGAATATGCATCATCCCACCCCACTCATGGAGTATTACAATGTATAATATCATAACTGAGCAAACTGTGATTTGGTGTGTGAAGTTTGGCAAGAGTGATCATGCCATATATAAGAAAACAATAGATGACTGTGCTAATTGCAAAATGAATTCCTTCTCCTTGAGACTGAAATATTTATTTTATTTAACTGTTGTATGCGTGGACTATTATCAGGGTTAGAAGAGATACAGAGGTAGTAGAAGGCACTTAAGACATTTTACCAGGTAACAAGGACAATAATCACATATTTTATAGCACTGTTGTTGTTTTGAAAAGGCAACTTTCCAGCTTTAAAAAAAAAGCAAAGAAAGTACCAGAGATTTTTTAAACCTCCAGTCCCAAAATCATATATGTAATTTAGGAGATGATACATACGTGGCAGTACACACCCTCTACATATAAAATATATATATATATATATATATACATATATGTGTGTGCGTGTCTGTGTGTATGGATCTAAGTCAGAAGATCGACATTTCAGAAAGTCAAATGTGTTATGGTCGACAGGGATGGCCTTTGGTCAACTGGTGCCCTAGGTAAAAGTGGTCCACAGCACCCCCCCCCAACACCATCCAGTGCCCCCATCCTGGTCTATATACACTATCCAGATTACAGGAAAAGCACCCCTGCTAGAGCGGCACTCTAGGCGGTCTCCTACTTGGCCTATGCCTAAGGCCAGCTATGATGGTCGAGGCCATATGATCAACTTCTGAAGCATCAAACAAAACAAAACAAGAAAAATCTCCTGCACCTCCTGTGTATTTTATATATATATATATATATATATATATATATATATATATATATATATATATATATATATATGGGTCTACTTCTCTTTAGCGAAGAAACACTTTTCTGAAAAAGAGAAGTAGACCCACACTTATGCAAAAGTGCACTTAACCGAAGGAACACTGAGGCGCCAAAGCACACTACAGTGAGGAAAAGGAAATTTATATATATATATATATATATATATATATATATATATATATATATATACACTTTGGTTTTATATTATATTTCACCGAAAACTTCAGAACAATGCAGTTTAAATCATAGACATACACAGTTACAATATCAATGACTATTCTTTCCAAAAGACAATATATACCCAAACTACAATAAATGGGGGGCTACGCACCCACACACCCCCAATGTGGGGGCTGTGCCCCTCCACGCACCTTGTAACTAGATATACTAACTCCAGGATCACACTACATTGGGGAAAAGGGCATATACCTTTTACTTGCCTTACAGTACTCTACACAGTGCCAGTACTTCACTTCAGTGAAATGAGATTCTGTGAAATGAGTTTTCAGTAATTTGAGCTTTCAGCGATTTGGTCAGGGTGAATTCAAATTCAGTAAAATGAGCTTTTAATGAAACAAAGTAGACCCCACACATCTATAAACCTACACTACAAATAAGCACCCCCTTACTTATATATACTAACTCTGAGATCACACAAACAGAAAAAGAAAGTAAACTCACACCCAGGCATTCTACAGTCCCTCACACACACACACACACACACACACACACACACACACACACACACACACACACACACACACACACACACACCCATCACACATATACAAATACCAACACATCCAACACTTGCACACTCATACTTTCACCTGCCTACCCTAACCCACATGTACAACTTACAAACACACTCACATGCACTCAAACTCCCACCCAAAACCCTTAAAAAACACTCACTTACCTTAAATTCCACCTAAATCCACACACGACACCATCCACACAAAACACCACAGGTAACGAAGCATAAAGTCATAACCACAAATTCTAGATATTCGAATCTGCATTTTAAAAATTCGCCTTTATGGTCTCAAGATACTGAAATTCGAGATTATAAAGGGGGAACCACACACACACACACACATATATATATATATATATATATATATATATATATATATATATATATATATATATATTATGATAATGGCAGCTACCTAAGTAATTATTTTTTTCTGTTTTTGAAGGCTCTATGTTACCTTCTTTGATTTCACTGAGATTATATCTGTCTGATGTCCTTACTAAATATCATTGACAAGTTGTCTCTTCCATGTGGCACTCTCAGTCATTAAAATGCTGGAGATCAAAAATGATAAAGTTCTTAATGGGGATACCAATAGTTTGACAATATGTACTTGTCCAAGTGTCATTTGTCCAAGGCAGAAGATGCTGGGAAGCAGAATGCTAATTACTGTTTTCCATAGAAAATCAGTGATGTTGAGATTTATACATGTGGTTTGCATTTATTTGTTTGTTGTTGGAGATTCCTCCCTTCTTTGTGTTTGTGTGGCTGTGTTGTATAATTTATATATATATATAAGTTCAGGGAATGTTGGTAGACTTACTTCCAGTTGATACAAGAGTGCAGGAGTCTTGTTCTCCCTGCAAAAATGCTTGCATTTGAAAGTTTATTCTTTTGTTGTTTTGAGCATTTATGTTTACCATATTACTTTGTAGTGTCTTGAGGTTCAAGGTTTCATAGTACAACTGTTTTATGTAATACCTACAACCCTTTCTTCCTATATGCCCGTTTCCAAGACATGCATTAAAGAATCTACAAGCGCGGGAGTGCAGCTGAAGATTTCCAATGCCAGACTTTATAATGACTGCAGTTATTATTGGATTTTAAGAACCTAATGTTACACACAAAGAAACTAAAGGTCTGCTGTCAATTCATGATGTAAGCAAAACATTACAGTCAACTACACAAGACAATAACTTAAGGATTACAGAGCTGAAAATATTAAATGATGCCATCTCTGAGTGACTTCATTACTAATCTATTAAAATGAATGATCTGGAGTACAATTTGGAACTGTCCAGTATTTCATAGAATGTCCAGATTATTCATATTTTGGTCTTTTCCTTATAAAATTTGTAGATTTTTGGCAAATCATTGAGAACTAAACTTACTTAATAATGACAGACATTTGAGTTTCAGACTTCACTTCCTTCAGAAAAATGCATGCTAATGAAAATATGTTATCTAACAACTTTCATCAGCACAAGAATTCTGGGCAAAGCCAACAATAAAGGAGGGGACAAAGGCCCACAATCAGGGACAGATTTTGAATACTACTCTTACAAACATAGAAAGTTGTTAGAATAACATACTTTCATTAGCATGCATTTCCAGGAATGCAACAGATGTGAAGAGAGCAATAGACGGCATTGATGCTCTCTTCACATCTGCTGCATTCCTGGAAAACAGAAGGAACATGTTTATTGTTTTTCAAAAGGTCAGAACCCATACTACTGCACAGACTTATGATTTATTCACATTGAAAAAGACCTAAATGATCATTAACACCTGCCCTGCAACACATTGCTCAAAACCTATGCTCTACTATTCTCAAGCTACTTTCGTATGCACAGAAGGATGCACTTTTAAAGGCTAATTTGTTATTTCTTTTTTACCAGGACATGGCATTAAACTCAGGAAAATAAAAAAAAAAGAATTTTGACAGAAATTAGTAATAAAGATCACAATATGTAGCCAAACAAGGCATATGTTTATGAAACAGAAATACAAATGCTAAATTGTTTAACATAGATTAATAAAGAACAGTATAATTTTGTATCAAACAAAATCTATTGCTTAGAGAACTGAAGTTAACGTGAACAATGTCTTGTATTTTACAAAGGATAAAAACAGTCTTAGCAATATCATATTTACAAACTTAATGAAAGGAAGGCATGGACAAAACAGGGATAATGAACAGAAATTTAGAAACATAGGAGATGTTTACACACTCCAATAGTTTCAAAAAAGAACTAAAAAAATTGTCTAGTTAAATCATGGATGTGCCTTTGTCATGACCCCACGTAAACCCTGACCTCTTCCTTTTGCTACTTGTGTCCTCCCCTACTACTGTTACCTGCTAACACATTTGGGATATTAAGGCTTAAACAGCTTTACCCCTATTCCTTATGTAATAAGAACATATACAAAGTTATTTCACGTTTTGGTCTATTTTATCTACCATAGTTATGTTTATAATTTGTTTTGGATTTTCTCAAATTTGTAAACTGTTATATATTGCCATTGTTTGATATTTGTATCTTTGTTTATTTTTACGTTGCTTATTTTCATAAAATTGTATAAGTATCTAGAGATTTTCTCCTTGGGTCTCCACTGAAAATGGCCTTTAGTTCAGTTGGACCAACCCAGTTAACAAATGTCAACTAAAAAATGAATAAATAAATAAAATGTCTAATTTAATGTTTAATTTTATTTTAACGAGGATTGCATGATGAAGGAAAGGCAGAAGAAGAGTGAGAGGAGGGTATGGTTATGATGTTCAACAGAGAATAATACAGCTCTGAGTAAGAAGAGAGTAAAGTAGAGTTGTACAAGAAATGTAGGTTTTAATCATCATCATCAGCCCTGTTTCCCATTTTTCTACATGGGGTCAGGGTATCATGTTAACTGCTGCATACAGCAGCTTTGTTGATCCGTCCCCTCCAACCTGTTTGCTAATGTAGTCCATCACCAGTATGAACAGCAGTGGGCTCAGAGCTGAACCCTGGTGCACACTCACTCCCACTGGGAACCCCTCTGTGAGGCCAAACACTGCTCGTACTTGAGTCATTGGGTCCTTGTACATAGCCTGCACCAGTGTTTCTGAGACTTCAAACCACCACAGTACTGCCCAGATCAGCTTTCTCAGGACCTTGTCATATGCTTTCTCCAAGTCTAGGAATGCCCAGTTGGACTCTCTCCTCATCTCTAGCTTCTTCTCAAGTATCTGTCTCAATGCAAACATCAGGTCAATTGTGCTGCATCCTGATCTGAATCCAAACTGCTCATCTCCCATCTTACATTCTACTACTCTGCATATCCATTTATCAATCACCCTCTCCAGAACTTTCATGCAATGTGATAGGAGTTTGATGCCTCTGTACTGCCCACAGTTGTGGATGTCCCCTTTGTTCTTGTATACTAGCACAAGTATGCTTATTCTCCAGTCATCTAGGATACACCTTTCTCTCCACACTGCTATTAGTACCCTCAAAAGCCATTTCTCCCCTATCTCACCCAACATCTTTATCATATCTGCTGTGACCTTATCTAAGCCTCCTGCTTTCCCTGACTTCATCTTCTTTAGTGCTGTTCTTACTTTTTCTAGGGTGGGCTCCTCTTCTTCTCTCATTGTAGGGTGTGTCTGGGGCAGTACAGCCTCTGTGGGGTTTTCTTCATTCAGAAGCTGCTGGAAATACTCCTTCCATCTGCCTTTGATGTCCTCTGGACTGGTGAGCAGGTATTTGCTGGCATCCCTTATGAAAGGTATCTGACTATCTTCTTTATCTTTCTGTCTTTGCCTTGTAATCTGATATAGTTTCTTTGTGCCCCTTACTGAGTCACATTCCAGAAGTTGGTACAGTGCCTCCAATGCCCTATTCTTTGCTATTGCAACTTCTTTCTTAGCTTGTTTGTTAGCCAACCGGTAGTCCTTCCTAGCCTGGTCAGTCTTTTATGTCTCCCATTTCTTCCTGCACTCCTTCCTTCTTTTGATGTCTTCCTGGACTTCTGCATTCCATCACCAGTTTTCCTTATGTATGTGGATGACATGATGATATGGAGAAGGCTGGACATTCTACGTATCCAAGAGATGAGATGGAAGGGCAGTGCAGCAAAGCCACTTGGCTTGGGATCCAGAGTCTACTACTCAGGTGGATGGCAGGCTAGAAATGGTGTAGGAATTGTTGTGAGAAAGAGGCTTCAGAAAGCAGTAAGGGATATCGTCAGAATTAATGACAGACTCATGGCAATCAGACTCCAGTGTAATGATAGGACAGTATTCATAATGTCAGCCTATGCCACACAGCAGGGTTGTGATAGTGAGGAAAATAGTGCATTCAGACAGCAGGTGCAGGACCTACTAGATAAAGTAGGACAACAAGAATGGTGTTGATAATGGGTGACTTGAACGCACATATCAGGACAGAGAGAACAGGCTATGAGAACTGCCTGGACCCACATGGGTGGGGCAACAGGAAATAAGAAGGAGAAGCCATTCTAGACTTCTGTCTGGCAAATGGCTTGATAGTAGCCAATACATGGTTCAGAAAGAGAGACAGTCACAAGATCACATACAAGAGTAGTCAACATGCAACTCAGGTAGACTTCCTCCTAGTAAGGAAAAGTCACCAGGTTGAATCCATGATTGCAAAGTCATCCCCAGTGAAACAGTCGGCCTGCAACATAAACTACTAATTGCCACAATCAGCTTCAAGCAGTGGTCAGAGAAGGCTCCAAGGTAAACAGAGACCAGGCTGAAAACCTGGAAGTTGACAGGAGAGAAAGTACAACAATTCAAGGAATTACTCAGGGCTCTAGCACCCTAAGAAGAGGAGGAAATAGGTGGAGTTGAAGAAGAATGTCAACGCCTAAAAACAGCATGTGTTAGGACTACAGAAAAGATATGTGACCGAGCCAGGTATGTAAATAAGGTAGGTTTTAAATTAGGTGATCATTAAAAGTACATTTACAGCTTTTACACTTGGTAAGATTGTATTTTAGCACAGTTGTTAATACTGAGGAAGAGCTGAAGTCTCTGATTTTAGGGGGATTTGGTTCCAAACATTTCAGAGCAATGATGGATAAACTATGGTAGGTTTAGTAAACTCGTGTGAAGGACATCAAGATAGCTATGGCACTGGTGGGCAAAGATCTTAGTTGTTTTGATTCTCTTGTAGTGAGTTTAATTGTTATGAAAAGAAACAACTTTAGTATAAGTAGTTGTAAAGTAGGGAGCCCTGTATCAGATCAAGTTATTGTTGAATTGTGAGCTGAGCCATATGTTTTTTCCTAAGACCAGAGCAATGGTGTTTTCTTCAGGAGTTAGAGTAATGAAATGGAGAACAGAATTAGCAGTGGTTTGTCAGCAGGTCAAATTTTACTTAAACAGTTGATGTAACAAGTATAAGTCATACTCAAAATGACTGAGTAGTATGCCCTTACCTATTGTGCTTATTATATTAGGGGATAATAAGTGAGAACTTCACAGGCCCAAATAAGATATTACTTACTTTTAGCTTTGGTTTATTAAATATGGTATTTAAAGTTTTGGGTGATTAGTACAAGTACAATAAGGGTTAGGAAAAATAGTTAGTGGTGGCTAGAAATTTGTTTTCATTAGTTGCTATGTGCCAATTTGAGTCTACTTACTTGAGTTTCTGTGATGAACCAAATAAATTAGCTTTGGATTGAGATATGTTAAGAATTAAGTGGATGCTCTGTAGCCAGGTAAATATGATGTAGATGTCTTCCACTAGAGATAACCTGATTGTATGATGGTTGTAAGCAGATCTTCCTAGAACTATTTCATCCGCATACAGCAGTAGTGTGTGCATGATGACAGCTGGAATGCAGTTTGTTAACAAAGAGTGAGAAAATTACTGAGACAAGAGTAAAACCTTGAGGATCACATTATTTAAGAGGAGCACAGAATGGAAAAATGATGTCAATTTTGATTTTGAATTGGCTGTTATTGAGGTAGTTGTTAAACCTGTTTATAGTGGCATAATTGAGGCCTAAGATTATGAGTACAGTGGGGAGATGAATGCTTGCTATTTCAAAGGAAAATACACTAGACATAACCAAACTCTAAGATAGTTATAAACATTGTTCACTACATTTTTACAGGTATCAGTATGAGCAAGGGCCATACCTCTCAACTCTACAGATTTTCGCAGAATGCCCAGATTTTCCCCTAATATTTTTGGTCCATTTTTCATAAAATTGTGGTTTTCTGGCAAATTAATGGCAAATCATTAAAGACTGAAGTTAGAAAATAATGAAATACATTTGAGTTTCAGACTTCATACCCTTCAGAAAAATTCATGCTAATGTAAAACCTGTTATTCTATCAACTTTCTAAGTTTGTAAGAGCAATATTTAAAAAATATCCCTATTTTTGGACCTGTGTTCCACTTTTATATATGGCTTTGTCCAAATGTCTTGCTCTAAGAGGTTGAGGGGTATGGCAAGGGCACCAGGCATGATTACCCCTTTTCCCCTTTACCATTTGCACACCAGTTGTATGTATCAGGAATAATCCAAAGGTAACTGGTACACCAAATGGAAATTCAGTATATTACATTTTTCAAAGACAAACCATTGGATTAACTTTTAACCCTTTAACCTATCTCACTATGGTACTATCTCATGTTATGTTCTAAATTCAGTGAAGACAGTTGTCCTCCCAATTTGTTATTTCTAGTTGTTATTCCTCTCTTTGAATACTAAAGGCTCAGTGTAAATTTCAGTAAGTGTGCATATTTAGGAGAGCTTGCAGGGGGTTTACATAGGGAAGTGTCAGGGTACAACTTTAACCTTATAATGAAAAATTTGGGAGAAGACTCTCAGTAGATGGAAACACATCTCTTTCTCTCACTAAATGAGATGTTGTTAAAAATAATAATAATAATAATCTATTCTCAAAAAACTGCATGTTACACTATAGCAAACAGTTCAGGTCCTCCCACTGACATTCAGTATAAGTGGTGCAAGGGGACATACAAATTAGCTAGGTGGCCCTCTTAACAGATTTACTCTTCAGTTCTATCCATATGAATAATATAGATTTCTTGGAGTCATGTTGAAAGCTCGATGACACATTCCTGAAGACAAAAAAACTCAAAGTAAATCTCTCTGACTGTTTTTATTGATATTTTCATATTTACTGCAAGTAAAAGTTAAACATATGATTGTTCTAAAAGGATTACACTGTTGCACTGGATATTGACATTTATTGAAACAATGTCATTCATACCCAGCTTTGTAGTTTTTAAACTAAAATTTTAATTTTTTAAATATTACAAAGGCCCACACAAGCAATTATTTATTTTATAGCTCAGCCTGTGTTGATGCATAAGGAAAACATTAAGTGCCTGCTGTATGTATTCAATAGACCACATTTAACTGATTTTTTTTAAACTCATCACAACTTTATTTTGATAACTCATTGTAAAAAAAGTTCATATAATAATTGCAATAGTGTTCATTCCTACAGTATATAATACAGTTCTGTTGTAGAAACATTGCTTACTAGCTTAAACACTACATCAGTCAGGGATGGTTTTAAAGAAATACATTATAGTACAGTACAGAAAACAGCTAAACAGATACAATAAAGGGAGGTTAAAACCGTATGATGACTGATGTTTAAAAATGAAAATACTCCAATATCCATGACACTCAGCCATGTCTGCCCTTTTATATGACCATTAACTAAGTATATTTTGATATTTTAAAAAAGTTGAGTACTTACAAGTCTCATAACTCTTACATTTAGCAAACATGGTAGATAACATGGTAGCAATTGCAGTGAATATCCATCTTATTTGTAGACTTTCAGTCTGGAAGTGTGAATTTAAAATACCCAGACCATAAAATCTGAATGTGATAGCTTAGGCATCCTTAAAGCTCCAAATATCCAATCAGTAATGATGTTCCATAGCCTGCTTATCCTCAGGCAGTGAACATCTGATGTCACACAGTGCCAGCAATTGCTATACTTCTTAAGTCCAAACTTAAAGAGCCTGTTTGGAGTGAGGTGCCAATGATATAGCATTTTGGAGTAGGCAAATCTTGAAAGCAATATATATCTCTTACCCCATAATCTACTAAGACAAATATTCAATTTATTATTAATGACTGAGGTATCTAACATTGCATTCCATTTATCATTGATGTCCATAGGATCCTCCATCAGATGGTTATAAAAAAATTCAACCTAGGAGGCACCTCTGAATGAAAGGATGGAATTACCAGATCCCATGTAACTATACTGGTTTTACTTGGTTTTATCCTTAAAAACACTATTTGGGATGCAGCACTGCAGCTGTAAATATGGATTAACCCTTTTAATATCAATCCATGTTGTCATGGGTTTTAGAACCCCATCCAAAATATCAGAAAGAGAATATATCCCTGCCTCAATCCAGTTCTGTTACTATTCACTAACAACATGGATGGTTATAGATAAAAGTAAAGAGGATTAAATAAGAATATTAAATTTTTTGGGGAAGGAATTAAGGCAGTGTCAAATCATAGATCTAACCCCCTGGATCCCAAACTATGAAGGTATGAATTGGTCATAAGGGTGGCATTGTTTGCAATCTAACAAAAACCTCACAAAGCTCCAGCAGTGGTTTCCTCTTCATCCTTGCCTAATCACATCTCTGTCACATCCCAGAAAGTGGGGAACTTAAAAACACCCTACTAGGTGGGAATAAATATTTTCTCCTATTGATTTTGTGTTGTTTCCCATCCCAGATAAAGTCAGCAACCATCCTTCGTGCCTTATAAGTATAGTCAGAAAAAGTTGTATAAGGTCAGTGTTGCAGAATTAAAAGTATCTTGGGAATCAAAAAAGGTGTTAGTCGCTTGGATGTGGTCTACAAAAGTGCAGTTTTTTTCTTTTTCCATTTAAGTATCCCAATATGTCTTCCATAGGCTTCATATTCAATTACACCAATTTAGTCATGTCTATGGACATAGCAATGCCCAAATAAGAAGCTTTATTCATAACAGAAATAGTATTAAGAGATGGTATTAATGATTGTGATTCAAAGAGAAAATGTGTGGAACATGGTTTTTGATCTGTTTGCTTGAAGCCATGTGATCAAAGTAATTGACTCAAACATATCTGAACAGTGCTAATTTAACTTGCTGGAACCCTTAACCACACTACCCAGTCATCTGCAAACCAAGTGGTGAGTGGATGCATGGTCTTATCCATAGCCAGCACACTTGGTCTGGAAATATTCATCTATAACTGAGACCAATAAGATAAAAATCAGAAGGGGAAAAAGGAAAACCTTCTTTGATACCTTTCAACAGTGGTATTAGTTCAGAAGGGATACTGGCAGGCCATGGGGTTCTGATAACATCGATTGCACCCAGCTAATAAACTCAGTCTCATCCCTTTCCAAATACACTTGAAGTTCAAACAATCAAATGCTTTATTAAAATCTAGTAAGAGTGCACCAGTCAGCCATTTACTACCCAGTCATAGGTTCTGAATATTGAGCCAAGTTCTAATTGGGCCGGGTCTCCCCTTTGCTTTTCTAAAACCCAGGTGATTGTCAGAGACTATTCTTGGTGCAATATTTTCCAGTCTCAATGCCAGCATCCTGAAAAACATCTATTTGTAATAAATAGAATGGTCTAGAACTAGCTGGTGACAGAGGAACCTTGTGAGGTTTAAGGAACATCATGACCTGTGCTGTAGTAGTATCATTAGGGACACTCCCCAACCCCAACTTCCATGGCTCCTTGATAAAAAAAAACATAACCGGGAGAAATGTAATTGTTCTTTAATTGATTTATAGAAATCAGACATTAGGTCATCCATCCCTGGTGCTTTCCCTTGTGCAAGCTTGTCTATGGCAATTTCTGTTTCTTCAATGTGATAGGTCAGGAGAGTGAGGCTAGGAGATCTCAAGATAGATCAGGAGGACAGAGCTTGGTGCATAATTCCAGGGTGCTAGAACCTTGTGGGTGGCAATAGTGGTATGCACTCTAAGGAGGATTTTATTTATTTGTAAGGGTCCCACATGCACCACCCCATCTAAATCCCATATAGTAGCAATACATGATTTGCGATCAATATCTTTACATTTCTCTTGCAGTATCTTGATTGAGGACATCCCTGCTGCTCAGTTTAGCAACTTAGATCATTCTCATAAGTCATGGATATTATGAAATTGTATAACCTTTTCTCATGTTTCCAACTTTTGCTTCTCCATAATACTTCTTTGATAGAGTAACTAGATTGTTTAAATTCTCTCTGCGACAATACATTTGGATGAAAGTACAGGGAGATGATGCTGTTGTGCCTCTGACGTCTCAAACCTAATCTGCCTCACAAATGCCCAACATTTATATTTGACGTTTCCTCATTTTGTAAGCATATTTCCCTTGGACTGTAATGTTTGTGTCTTTCGGCTTTTCCCGGTTAGGGGTCGCCACAGTAGGACTCCGGTCCGCTAATGATTGGTAGTTGATTTTTACGTGCCGAGTTACCAGCCCTGATGCACAACCTTCAACGAAGGTACGCCCATTCACGCATGTCTCCACACAGAAGATGCTCTAGCTGAGATTCGAACTGGACAGCGTCTTACTGTGAGGTGACAATGCTACCACAGCACCACCACCGCAGTTTCCTCGGAATGTAATAAACCAGCTAAATAATTTGTTATAAGATGGGCCAGATTATGTTGTGTCAGTATTTTGCAACAATAAAGGGCTTAACTTTCATTATTTGAAAGTAGGGGCTGGTGAGCAAGTTGTAAAATGCTGAGTAACTATATAATGGCCCAAAAGAGTACTGTTTCACAGTTCTGAAGGTTTTACTACATGCAAAACTGCACTGTTTACCAACCAGTAATTAAGCCTAATGACAGCCCTCAAGGCATAATAAGGAATATTACTTGTCTGTCAGCTGGAGCAAGCTCCATACATCAAAAATATGTAAACACAGCTTCTTATAGATTTTGGGAAGACGCAATAGTTACTAGTTGACTATTAGACCATCTTGAGTTCAGAAAAGAGCATGGATCTCCTTACTAAAGGCATCCAAAATATTGGGATTGTCTTTGCTGAGGCTATAGAAATCAGCTAAAAGCTGACGTTTATATCCTACATTGACCCTAACCACTACCAGTGTACCTTGGTGATAAGTCTTGATTTTATCAAGCATCCATCCCAAAGAATGATGTGTAAGAGTCACTACCCCTAGCTGCAGATGCACATGAAAAAAAAAACTTTTAGCCCTTTTCACTTTGCAAAGGCTATCCTCACAACTTTCTTTTAATCTTTGTTTCTAGTAGATAGGGTACTTTGGCGGGTCTATATCATATGAGTAAATCGCACAAATTGTGAACACTCATGATATCGAAAGTACCGGACCTCGAAGTGCTTTTTCTTAGATCGATGTACAGTGAAGAATGGGATATTTGCCCTTTCCTCACTGTAGTGCAATCTTGGAGTTGGAATATATATTTAGCGGGGGGTGTGGGGAGCACAGCCCCCCACAATAGGAAATTCGAGGTCCTGTACGTTCAATGTTATGAGCGTTCACAATTTGTGTGATTTGCTCGTATGACATAGACCCAGTTTGGCACCACACTGATAAAGTTCATTAAGTATGGCATTCATTTTTATCACTGTGGATGCTCCTTTTACATTCCAGGCAATGAACCAAACATCGTTGTAATACTGAAATGGAAGAGTTATAGTTAATTATTACTAGACCAGAAGAGGACAGAAAAGTCCCCAGTGAAACAACTGCACTAACTAAAAAGGTACAATTTATCCAATCAGCAAAAAAGAGTGCACGTATAAAGTTAGAAAACAACTCTTGGGTGAAAAAGAAAGAAGTAAAAAGAATAGATCTAAATTAACCTTCCATTTAACTCTGTCATTATAGTGCTTATATGAGAGATGGGGTCATTTATCTGCAATTTGTATAATTCTTTGACAAGCCAACCCATAGTAAAAAAAAAAATAACTCATACCCTTGTGACTTCATATAAGTCCATCCAGGTTTGTTTATTATGCCTAATAATAAAAACAGCCTTAAGCATTGACTTGCTTGTCTGAGACAATTAACAGAGTTTTATCCAGCTGCATATTGTGAACAAAATAGCTACCCCAGTCAGTGGCTGTAAAAGCACTACTTAGACTGTCACACAGGTTTGAGTCTGACTACACTCAGTTTTTTTTGGATATTTCCCTTATCCAATGGATAACAAAAAGTCAAATTTAAAACAAGGTTGGGGTCCACATTGCCAGTCCATAACTGTTCTAACTGACCAATTGCAATAGATGAGATAACTGTGCCCAAACAAGACATATTCTCTTTATCTGTCAAACCCTCTACTTCATGTGCATAACCCACAGGCTACATTGGCTTCTGGTAGAGGATAAAGAGATGCCTTCCTCTTGTAAACTCCATTTCATGACATCTTCTCAGGTGACGGATGGCTTTATCAGATCTCTGTATTTCTTAAGCTGCTGCTGCTTTATAGTGAATTGGAGGCCAGTCATTCATGCTGCCTTCCTCTTTGAGAGGACCCACTCATAACACAGAGAGCATTAGCATAAGACCTTACTTTACAACTGGTTGATATACAATGTACATTTTCATCTTGCTGAGGAAAATGAAATATAGTTTTTATAGATGCTTTACTAATACAGAGAAAAACAGGGAAGAACAAATTGACTTCATAGCCCAGGTCCCTAAAAGTTTGCAGATAAGGCACCATTTGCTTTTTTAAATGAGGTGGCACTCCAGTCTGGTGCAATTTTCA
Organism: Protopterus annectens; assembly: GCF_019279795.1. NCBI lineage: Eukaryota > Metazoa > Chordata > Ceratodontiformes > Protopteridae > Protopterus > Protopterus annectens. Next base: position 329,849,795 of record NC_056737.1, read on the forward strand.
ATGCTTGACTCCATTCTTTAGTCACTCTGTGTATGACCTCTGGCTCATTAAAATCTAAGAATTGAAATATAAAGTGTTTAGACAGGTTGTGGGATTTGTTTTTGTTATTTATTTGGCGGGTCCTTTCTATGATGGAAGGGTTAGATGTTTTTGAATATAAAGGTCCTTTTTAATGCATTCCATTTTGCAGCAGGCTGTTACTCATAAATTATTGCAGCAGATCTGGACTTCATGGTAGTCTATTTTGAGAGCTAATTTCTCCTTACTCTCTTGGAGGTCCTCTACCTTTCTAGAGTGGAGTGCAATGATTGATTCCTGCTCTGTAATCACTGTGTGTTGCTGTCCCATCACTAACTCATTATTTGCAGTGCAGTTTGGCTTCACATGAGGCAGCTGTCTAAAGCTGTAGTTCTGAGTAAATCCATTAATGAGTCAAGCAAAGCTCAAATGGTCTTCAGATCTTTAGTTAATGTAACGCTGTCTACTGCCATGGTGTCATCAAAAGGAATTGTAGGTCCCACTGGCTAGGACTCAAGACATGTCACCTGGATTGTTGCTGCTCCCAGAGGAAAGTTTCTTTAGCCATGCTATCGTATGGTATTGTAGTGTCCTTAGAAACTGCCTGTGAGGTCACAGACTAGCTACATTTGAATTTTAATGCTTGTTCTAGAGCACATGAGGATAAAGATCTACTTCATGCTTCCTCTCCCATGCACAGTTCCATGCAACTCTATGTGGGAAAGCATCTCTCACACCCCTAAATGTAAATATACCAATTCTGATATTGCACATCTGTGGAGAAAAGGAAGGTCTCCCCTAATGACAAAAGTGCTTTCAGCTGAAACAGCACTCACCTACATAACTGTCAACAGATTCGACACATTGATATGTTTTAGTTTTTAATTAACATAGCAAGACATGAAAACAATTAAAATCAAGACCTGGATTTTTCTGGAGTGGCAGCACTACCAGTGACCTTAGAAGGCAAGGATTCATGATATGACAATACATTTAAGAAAGTATAGTTAGGGAAAAGCCAGATGGCAAGTTCAAATATCAAAATTCTGCTGGGATCAATCAAGAAGTTTTGCTGTGTTATCAAGCTTAAGAATCAATCCCCTTTGTTTTACCTAAATGAGGGTTATATAAAGAAATACCACAAGAATGGAACAGCGTTCTCAGTTTGTGGTCATTATATGATATAAAAATGCAATTTTTTTGTGGGGGGGTTATGTTTAAATCGTTTCAAAATATAAATTCAAAGGAAAACATCTACCATAAAGATCTCTGTAGGTACATTTATGTCTGACATTTACTTTCCATCCAGAGGTGGTCGCGTACATGTCACCTTTCCTTAAATATAGTCTTTAAGGTTATTAATTCCTCTGTAAAGCAACTGAGGTATTATATGCATTCTTTTCATCTAAATGTAAATCCTTTGGGTTAATGTAGTAAAAAGATAAGCATTCAGACAGATGTTGTGAAAAGGGTACTAATTGTAAAAAGGGTACTAATTGTGGATTATTTTCCACATTTATTTGGTAAGGGCACTTGGAAATAGAGATTATTGAACTGAAAGATTAATCTCTACCTTTTATAAATGTAAGAACTCTAAATTATATTCCACATTTTCTGATCCAGTGTGCTGGAGGTGTTAACAAGATACTTTATGCTCATGAGGGCATATTTTCTGGGATTGTGAATCTATGAAGAAGTTTGGGGAGATCTGAGAAAATTGCATCCTGCCAGGTTTTCAAGAAGTTATTCTTGGAAAAATAACATTTCTGCAGTGTGTTTTAAATACAAATTTGAAATGGTAAGGTACATAATCACAACTGATTTTAAATGTATTATATGAAAGTCAAAATCTACCACTGCCTTAGCTATCACAGAGCTCAACAGTTAGTAAATGGGTTAAAAGTAGGCATAAATTTTTAAAGTGGATAATAAGCTTTACTTTATCGGCTTCAATGCAGCTGGTCTTTAAACTGACCTGTCTGCAATTTTTCAAGTTAATGCACCCATTTGTCATGTACAGTCACTGTACTATTGTAGACACTTTTCTTAATATTTATTTTTATCTATGATGTCATCACATGTGCAGTTCCAGTTTAGTGGGCATGGAGGCATAAACACAATCCACATAGGATGACTTTGTTTTTTTTTTTTGTTTTTTTTTTCTGTTGTCTAGAATTTAATTTTATCCACTCTTGGTAATTAGTGTTAATAGGTGTATTTATTATGTTTTTATGTATTTTGAATACTTTATTTCACTTTATTTGTTATTGTTCAATGTGGAAACATGTAACTACTTTTAGGTAATAATATTATATTATCATAAATATTACATTGCCCCTCAGTCATTGCAGTCATGATATAAGTTGTTTTATTTGATGGATGCTACCTGGATGTGTGAAAACTGGCTTTCGGTAATAGTCACTGTTGATGTAACCCTTCAACCCCATGTATAAAATGGGAAAAACAGGGCTGATGCCTATATTAATTATGGGTGAGATAACAGCTGAACATCAGCTGATTAATTGACTTTTGGTAGCATGGTGAGTCAGTGAGGATATCACGTTGGCTTTTCAAAATTTATATTTTCTAAACATTGTGTTTTAAAAGCTTTGTTATCATCTTGTTCTTCATTTTATTGTGAGACCATATGCTGCAAGTCTGTACATTTTCTTCTGCATACCAATGCCATTTTGTAGTTCAATAAATATGTTGCACACTTTTTATTTTTTGTACATTTTTTCAAACTACTAAATTTGTTGCACTTTAAATTATGGTATAATATATGTTACTGCATAATGTGAAGCCATATGATTTTTTTCTATGCAAAAAATCCTACTGAAATACAGTTTAGCTTGTCTATGACTTCAGTTTAGATGCAGTATATGGGCTTTTATATGCTTTCAGCACATAATAATACTGCAATTTTGATACAAATATATATATATATATATATATATATATATATATATATATATTTCCCCTTCACAAGATCGAATGAATGGAAGCTCGAAATCCATAAGCTCAAGACCAGAATCCCGAACTTCCATTCACTCGGAATTGTGAATGGGAAGTTTAGGGTTAGAAAAAAAGAGTTCAGTTACCGTTTTGCAGGGGACTGTCATCTAAGAACTGTGTGACCGCACTATCGCGGAGTACTGGGAAATGTTCCGTTTTGCGCTTATGCATATAGCGCGGAATGGGATATTTCCCTTTCCTTCGCTGTAGTGCGATCTTGGAGCAGGAATATTTAAGTAGGGGGGTGTGGGGAGTGCAGAGTTCAAAGCCCCCCTGCAAAAACACTAGAAAGGTGTTTTTTTTTTTTTTATTTCCCCTTCACATTTTCAAGGTTCTGTAAACTCGAGATTCTGGCTTCGGAGTTATGAATTTTAAGTTTATAGGAATTCGATCTTGTGAAGGGGAACCATATTTTATATATATATATATATATATATATATATATATATATATATATATATATATTTTTTTTTTCCTGATAAAGGCAGCCTTTTGTTGAAACTGGTTGGATTTAATTTCTCTATGAGGCTGATTCAAATCTGGATGTCACAGTGCAACTGCCATCTAGCTCAGGCAAGTCTTCTAATAAACTATGGATATAAAGGTATAGAAATTGGCAGTTGCCAGTCAGTTGGCTTACAGGATTAATGAGCTATTAATGAGTTTCTTCTTCTCGTCTAGTGGTGCAAGGTTTGATTCCTGAAACTTCCATTACCTGCCTGTGTGACTCTGTGCAAGTCTTGCTCCTGGACTCAATCTTAAAAGAGATCCATGAAGATCAGTGCTCCATCCCAGAAAACAAATAAAATAAATCTGTGGTCGGGCAGAAATAGATTTTTTCCTTTAACGTATGACACACAGCTCTACAGTGTTTGGTGCAGCAGTTCCCCAACTTTCAAGTGGCTAGGGTAATCAGAAACATACGTGCCACACAGGGACTGCATTCTTATCATCCTGAATGATAGCCATTATGGTTAGACAGGAAGTTTTTGTGATGCTGGAATGGATTTGCTGATTTGTATAAAGTATACACAAAATATTTTATTCACAACATGACTACTCTACATGTGATGTACATCACTTAAAAACGTAACTAGTCATAGACTATTTTATATATGTATATATTCACATTTGATTTACTTGTTATTTTGCAGGTGAATTCTACTGCTATAAAATCATACAGCAGAAACCTAAGAAGACATTTGAGGAAACTTAAACTGTATGAAAAGGTGCGTTTGATATCAGTTTAGTTTCTTATTACAGAGATCAAAAACTGTGATAGCCAGTCACATTGTTTCTTTATGTTGCATGGTCATTGCTGTTAACAGGCTTTGCTTTTGTCAGTAAGGTTGCCATTCTTTAACACCAGACGTATATGTTTATTACATGGATCTGTCTGGAAATCTTCCTCTGGATATGAATGATATCTTCTAACATTTATATAAAATGCACATTGCAAACATTTATTGCCTTGGGTGGTATTGGTATTTATACTAATTGTGCAGTCCCCATGGAAATAAGAATTGTTTTTTTGTGTTTAGTCACTAAGTACTAAAGATATGTGGTAGAATGTTTATATTGACAGAAGGCTCTTCAGATGGACGTATAAAAACTGTTCAAGAAAATATCAAATACATTACCAGGCAAAAGAGATCTGTTTTGATATGGATCACTGTCAATCAATTAAAATCCATTTAACTGAAAAGTGGGCCAAATGAAACTAAAGTGATTACTGTAATTTGTAATTGGCTTGTTCTTCTTGGAAGAGGGGCATTTCCTTAATATCTCCTTACAGGGGGCTTTATCTCTTGTTTCCAAGACATAATATAATTAAGCCTTTGGTCAGTGTACCTTGGGCCAACAACAAGCCTCTATTCATAGCAACCTAATTTAATGAATGTACTTCTCAGTCAGGTGCATATGACTGGATGAACATTATACAAGAGGGCAGAAACACTCACTGATGATTTTAGTTCACAACATTTTCATAAGACATTTCCTTACTTTGTTTCTTATGGCAATCATTTTAATACAACCACAACTTATGGTCAATAAATAGAAAAGTAAATAAAAAATTATGCATTTTAACATATAGCTATGAAATATAATACCAAGTTACTTTCTTAATTACATTTAAGATGCTATCACCATTGCGAAAGTTAAAAGATAAACACCATAGGAAAGAAAACCGAGTATTTCTGAAACTGCAGTTATAAAACAAGCTACAAAGACAAAGGATAGTTTGAGAGTTTATAATACCCAGCAATATAAAGAGATCAGGAAAATATGCAATGATAGTATATTTATTAATACTTTACATGTAATGCAAATGGCTACACTGATTGTAAAAAGCATCCCCTAACTTTGATACCTTTCCTCTATTAAAGTTCAATTAATTAAAATGTAGGATATAAACTTAAATGAACTGCACGCAAAACAACTGACAAGCTTAGAGATTGTCTAATATGTGATTTTTATTAAACTTTGGATTTTACATTGCTCTGTTCTTCTTTGAGCCACCTTTGGAACTGTTGCTTGATTTGCAGTGTTTTTGGCTGATCTCAGACTTTACCTCTTGACCCACATTTGCCTGTGTACTTTTAAATGCAAAAATGAGTCTAATAAACCTACAAATATCATTATTATTTGTAAGAATTTACCAGTTCCTCTAAACATTTTAACAATTTGCTGAAAACATCTGTTAAATGTACCTACACATTTTACAAAAATAATAATGATATTGGTAGATTTATTACTGACAGACCAATTTTTGCATATAAAAGTGCAAAGAATCTAAAAGTACAGCTCTGTTATAAGGATAAACTACAGGTGACTAAAGGTTAAACGTGTAAGTAGTCCAGGTGGAGTTAGACATTTAGGGATGGGTTTCTCACTGAAAGATGCTTCCTCAGTATATCTGATGTAACTGTAGTGTAACTCTCAATGTTATTACACCTGGGTCATGGCAACCTAGTTACTCAGTCAACAAAGTCTTAGGTAGGCATATAGATAATGTAATATATGTTCATTAAGTTTTTACATATCTTTTACCTCACAGACATATTTAACCACAATCAAACTATTATACACTACAAACCACAAGGAGTTTCTTATTCAGCACAAGAAAATACCACCTATTTTTAGAACAAAAAAGAACAATCACTTAGTTATCCCTCTTAAAAAGCTTTCTGTTAACATTGTGGAGATGGTATCTGTATCATGTCATCTGACAACAGAAAGACCACAAAGGTGCTGTTTAAGTGTCTAGTGCCTTTGCTTTTCTACTGTAGAATTCAGCTTATACAAGAAATAATTCTTTAGTAGTTAAGTGTGTTACAGGTAACAGAAGAAGCATTCACATTAGAACCTAATCAGGAAATGAAGACCACATGAAGAAGGTAGTGCTTATCTGAACACATAATACACTGCTTCTTCTGTGAAAGATATTTGGTCTAGTGTTTAATGGTATTCTGAAGGAGAATCATAAGACACACACAGTAAGATCTTTCTAACAGCACCTTTCTGGTGTTCTGTTTTCATATAACAAAGTAGTAATGGATACTATTTGCATGCTTAATAAAGTTATTTTCAAATAGCATTACCGTGGTTGCATTTAATAATGGCATCTTATATATGCTGGGATTTTTAACTGATTTTTATGTGAGGGATTGATGTAGAAACTCATATTTATTATGATGAAAAAGGAATACCAGTAAAGCAGAATGTATGGCAAAGTGTTATATGGCATTTTGAAGAATATTGCTAATGTTTCATAGATACGTAAGCCAGAAATACTTGCATATGTTTCATATTTTACCTTTCATTTCACGTCAGTTTCCTACAAAAGTATGTTGCATACTACTGAGTTAAAAATTTCAGCAGGTGGTCAAAAAACACATGGATCCATCCATCCAACCACAAGGCCCATTTTCCCATTTTTGTGGTGTCACTCCAACAGTGACAGTCACTGAATATCCCATAAGACATGGGTTCAACTGCTGAGGATTTCACTCTTGTATAAACTGTGTGTGTGTGTGTGTGTGTGTGTGTGTGTGTGTGTGTGTGTGTGTGTGTGTGTGTGTGTGTGTGTGTGTGTGTGTGTGTGTGTAAAATAGAGCAAAAGGAATTGCTATGTAATATATTTTCAGCTTGCAGTAATGGCAATTTACGAAGTTTCCACAATATTAATAAAGTTGTACTGTAAATATGCATATTTGTTTTCACAAGGTTTTAACCATGCTTTAATATATCTTTTAGTTGCCAGTGGTTTGTAAGAACGGTTTCCTAAAGTTTTTCATTTATTTGGTTCATTTTTAATTTGAGTTTTTCACTCATAATAAAGACAACATTCATGCTTAAATGGAGGATCGGTTCTAAATCTGCCTACTGCTTTATTTCTAAAACTATTAGTATTTGCTGGGACTTGTTTTTAGTTGTGCATAAAATGGATCATTAAGTAATATGATGGGTCAGTTTTCTTGACTCATATTTAAACATATAGTTCTCTTTGACGGGCCACCTCCTTACTGATTGACTTGACAATAGCAGTCTTAACTGGTCAAGTCATATCTGCATGCTGCAGTGTAAAAACTACAAGAAAAGCCTAGCCAAGCTATAGTTTTCAATGTATGATACCTTAAACCTCTTGTAATACTGACTCATGGAATATATGCAAATTACCTCTTTGTTTCAGCTATATGGCTTCTGGATGTCCATGAATTTTTCCTTTTCTTTTTAGGTCTTTATGGACACTCAGGCCAATAAAGCCAAACTCCACTAGCTGCGGACATGCATGTTTCAGCCTAAGAGACTGAACAGTAGTACATTATTGTATGGTAGGCATGATCAGCAAGGGAAATATGGAGCTTTATGCTTATGCAGAGGGTAGGCCCTCATGTACTTTCCATGTTTGGTGTCAACTTCTTTCAAGATTCAGGGCTAAAGTCAACAATAATTGGGGTAAACCCAAAATTAGTAATTTTTTTTTTACTCTAATTTAAAAGTTTCTAAACAACAGGTTTTGCATTAGCATGCCTTATCTAAAGAATAAGAAGTACGAGCCTCTAATGTCTGGCACTATTGACTGACTGCAACCCTCAGTAATTTAACAGAAAATCAAAACATGTATGATGTACGTACAGGGAACAAAAATAAGGATGATGTGCAAAATCAGGGATATTTTAGAGGTATTCATGTTGAGGGTGTACCTTCCAAAATGCTGTAGCTTAAGTGCTCTAATTCTAAAAACACACAGCCTCAGAGATTAGTGCAGAACCTGGTTTTATAAGAAACCAGCTGTTACATTAGGTTCATAGGTACATAAGTGTATACCAGACCAATGTCCACTAGGGCCTTTATAAGCCAAGCTGCGCAACCTAAATGAGTCCCTTTATACATTTTTGGGAGATGACATAACTCTCAACCTCTTATCACAAAAGATCTGGACCAAGCCTAAACTAATGAGAGGGACAAAGACCCAAAGATAGGGAGAGATTTTAAATATTGCTGTTATAAACTCAGAAAGTTGTTAGAATAACAGAATTTGTGTTAGCATGCATATTCTGAAGGATGTGAAGTCTGAATCTCAAATATATGTCATTATTTAATCATTATTTAGTGACTTCAATCCACAGTGATTTGCCAGTAAACCACAAATTTTATGAAGAACAGACAAAAATGTGAGTCAAAAATCTGGACAGTTGAGAGGCGTGGGAGAGAGGTATGTTAGTTTGGATATTGCCATGGGTTTTAGAGGGGTTATGTTAGTTTGTACATGATTTACAGTTTATCTTTATCCATCAGAGACATGGGGGCCAGGCCCAGACTGAATTTCTGATTTGACTTTGGCACCAGTCAAGTGTCTGTGTTAGACTCTCTTGCAAAATATTAGTGTTTTGTGGGAAATTTACACTTGCTACTACTTTGCAATCATCTATGAGCTTGTTCAGCCAGAGGTAGTTGACACTGGCCTTGACATCCAAAAATTGGATAGCCCCGACTTCCAAGAAGTGGATGCCAAAGAGGAGCAGGCCCAGCATGCAGCCCTGAGGGGACCCTGTTGGTTATCTGTCTCTGTGTAGAGGTTATCTCACCAATCCTAACTTCATGGGTCCAATCTATGACACAGTTGGCAATCCAACATGAAATATAGGATTTTATGCTTATTTGGGAGAGCTTGATGACAATGCTCAAGTGGGGTATCATATCAAATGCTTTAGCAAGGTCAAGGCAGGCAGTATGCACCATTTTCCCTCCTCCATTGCCTTGGTGACTTTCTCAAAGAAATCCACCAAGTTTAGCAAGCATGACCTTCCTTTGACTAAGATAATCTGGGTTGGGTCCAAGTGCTTGAAGGCTGCCTATGTCTTTGTTGATAATTTCCATGATAATTCATTCCATGATTTTCATACAAGTCTAGTCATACTGATGGGTCTGTAGTTTGCAGGGTCTGTTGATGGTCCTGCCCTGTGAAGAGGGATGATCATTGCGGTCCTCCACTTTTGTGGCACAAAGCCAGTTTTGAGACTATAAATACTCGCTAACATGGCCCTCATAGGTCATGTTTCAGGCTATTCAGGAGGTTTCCTAGAATACTGATGGGGTCCACAAAGTCTGTATTTGGCTGTTGCGAGCACCACCAGGACCTGCTCCTTATTAATAGCTGGGAGGGTATGTTTGTAGATATTTCTTGGGGGGATGGCTGGGGATGAGTGGTGTTAAAGTTTGAGCAGAATTTGCCAGCCAAAAGATTCATTATGTCATTCATCTCAGTGAAGGTGGTGTTATTAATCACAAGTTTGACACACTGCACTGTGCTGCCCTTGAAGTTTGCACATAGCTGTAGAAGGCCTTGTGGTTGCCTTTTGGTGAAGCTATATTGACCTTTATTCTTCTTAGTTTCCCATCTAGTTTGATGAGAGAGTACTTTACTGGAGTTGCCGTGTCTGACTTTAGCCATAACATTTTTTCCTTTTATTGTATAATCTGTTTAAATTAAGGTTCTACCTGTGTGGTATGTTTTTTAAGTTGGTTTAGGTTTACTGGTTTTGTGTTACTGGGGACGGTGCACTATTTACTCATATTTGGGAGTACCAGGTCTAACATGTTAGGACCTCTAGTGAGTGTGAGCACCATCTGGGAAAGGGGTTTTGTGTTTACAAAGTGCATGAATCTCAGTACCTGGGGGTTGAGGCCAGGTAGGTATCTCAGTCCCCCAAGTGAAAGCTATTTGGTTGAATGGTGAGTGTCTTGGATAGATCAAAGTATGAACTGTGGGTTTCTTAGGTGACCTGTAGCTTACCTGGATAGGTCATGGTGTGGGATCTTGTCTGTGGTGACCTGCACATGGAGAAGCTCCAGTGCATCATCTTGTTTAACCAACCCAGAGGTCTGCTTGTTGTTTATGTAACTGAGACACTTCCTTCTTTAGTCCCTGTTTGTGTAGCTGATGGTCTAGATGTGTGGAAGGCACTGTGACCTGGCACTGCCTGAGTGCTTTCTGTGGCTTTAACCCAAATCTTGGTGACAACACAGACATCTATATTCTCAACATGAGGAGAGCTTGAAGGGTGTATAGTTCCTTGTTTAAGTTCATGACATTGATCAGTAACACATTAATGTTTCTTTGAGTTGTATTTGCTATGTCCAACATTGCTTTACAAAGGCTGTAAGAAGAAGAAGGATAACATTTTAGCCAATATTCAAAAGACTTACAGGGACAAGTGCAGACTGTCCTTGGCAAAGCAACATGGCCTGTTGACAATGTCCTACCATGGTGACAAACACTGTATCTCCTAGAATGACACCAGAAACTAAGGCCTTTATTGAAATCAGTAGTCTTTGCAATTTTGGAATGAGTACTTAGGTTACAGGGGTGTAACACTCTATGCAGTACAATATTGTTGCATTTAATCAGGCAGTTATGTAGTCAGGAATGAGGTGTAGTCAACTCATAACATCCTCACAACAGATGCTGATAAAGGACTGTGAGAAATATGCATCTGACCTCCATGTGCAGATATCTTTTATCACCATCCTACCTAAAATTCTTTGCCTGCATTGTCAAGCATTTATCATTAGTCTATCTGAGTCATCAGTTTCCACTTAAACTAAAAATAAATCAAAAACATTTGCACACTACACTTATAAAATATATGCACACTCATACACACTAACTTAATCCATTTGAAATGTTAATTTACATCATTAAATGAAAAAATGAGCAAAATGTAAAATAATAAAAACACAACTAAGTGCCTAAAAAGCATTCCCCACCAATAAACACCAACATATCTAAGCATAAACCATAATGCATTACTAAAACACTACCAAAAATACGCTTTCATAAAAAAAAAAAAAACTAAAGTTTGTTAAAATAGCCAGCTTATGCAATTACTGTATCTCATTTAAGTAAATATGAGACAGTAAATTGCCTTCCTCAGATTATCAAGAATGCACAGTATCTCTAAAGAGCAAGAACAAAGGTGCAGAAACATTCTTTATTAGACAGGACTAGGCATTCAGCTACAAATGCTTAGAATGGAAGTGAGGCAGCTACTTTTAGCTTGATGACAAGTTCAGAGTAAGAAAGGTAATGACCAAAACAGATCATGGAGACGGATTTCTTATGACTTACGCAGCGTTAGTGACTGTATACCACAAGAGGGGCAGAGATCAGTTAAGCAAAGGACACAAGGAAACTAGGTGCAGGAAGATGAAAATGTCATTGTAGAAGCTAAGCTGGAAAAGAACAGCAAATTCAGACTCCAAGGTTTCAGCATGTTTCTATATCTATTGGAGGTAACAGTGTGTTTATTCGGCATAGTTACATGTGACTTTTCCCCTTTTTTCCACTGTGGTGCAAAAGTGGGATAACAGTTTCCAGGGAGCTTACCCCTCTGCAAAAATATATATTTTGTGCATTTTTATTCTGTTTTCAACTCACCAATTTGGGTATTTATTTTTCAGAAACTGGTGAGTCAAATGAGCATGTTTCAATAGCTCATAGATAAATATTCAGCATATGCAGTTTAATTTTTTTCTGTTCAGTGCTGTTTTTTCTTATCTCATCTGGACTATTTTTCTAACAGCACTGTCACCAAGATAAGTTCTTGTCTTTGGACTTTTCCATGTGACATAAGAACCAGGGTATGCAAAGAATCTCATTAAGCATAGTAGTTCTTTGGGTTGTGGCTTGTGGCCCAGTGAGGTTAGGGGTATGACTGGTGAATGGGTGATTTATTTAGCTGAGGAACACAGTCAGACCTATCTTTTACTGTGAATCAGCTGACCCTTCTGAGAATGCAGCACTGGTGCCCAAGAGGTGATACAAAAAGGGTGAAGCATGCAGTTCTATTTAAAGTGATTAAAGGAATGTAAGTTGGGAGTGATGGCATCAATATTCAGTGTGCAAAGAGTACCTCTTCTATCCAGCCATTTCCCTTTCTCTATCTCCCAGAAACTGATTTATTTTGTAACATGTCCATAGTTTGACTTTACCTGTGATATTCAAATACTTTGTATATGACTACCTATATCTATATATATATATATATATATATATATATATACATATATATGTGTGTGTGTGTGTGTGTATAAAAATACACACACACATATATATATATATATATATATATATATATATATATATATATATATATATATATATGTGTGTGTGTGTGTAAAGAAAAGAAAATATGTATATATGTATATATGTGTATATATATATATATATATATATATATATATATATATATATATATAGATAGATAGATAGATATTGCTCTACATATGTATATAATATGGATGACTAAGGCTATGAGCTGTCAGTGAGCTGCTTGCTGTACTCCAGAGTTAGATTACCTCATCATCTGGGGGTGCGGAATCTGTAAATGCTAATGCTAAACTTCACCTCTGAAGCTCCATTTGACTTAGACTCTTCTTTCTTCTCCTTTTAGCTGCAACTGTTAGGGGTTGCTACAGTGGTTCAGTGGTCCACAGAACAAGTGGCAGCAGAGTTTTATGGTGTTGAGTTGCCGGCATGGTGCCCAACCTTCCTCAGAAGGCTCACACATTCACATACTCACACCTAGAGCCAATTTAGAATGTCCAATCCACCTGTAGCATGTCTTGGGAATGTGGGAGGAAACTGGGGCACCAGCCAGGAAAAAACCCATGTGAACACAGGAAGGATATGTAGACTCCGCACAGATGGCACCCCCCCACCAAGAATTGAAATGGACAACCTCTTGCTATGATGCAACAACTCCTACCACTGCACCACGGTGCCACCCTCCATTTCACTTAGACTGTACATGAGAAAAAGCTGAAGTATTTACTACTGCCTCAATGTGCTATTATTTGCATGCCCACTGCCATGATTGTATAGATTATTTAATTTGCAAATGCAAACACTACTGAATACGCATACTGTTGAATTACATATGTAAGCCTGGTTCGTGGCTTAAAAGGCTCATTGATCAACTCATATATCCAGATATCAAACAGAAATAAAGAAATAAAGAAATAAATAGTTTCTGTAATAGTTCAGTGGATGTTTGTACAGGATGCTGTTTAAAACTTAGATATGTATCAAGTCAGATATCTTAACTTATCCAGAAACTAAGATTTGACCATTTATATGTTGCCTTCCCTAGTTGTGCAGCTGTCCCATTTGTTCTCTTTGTGCATGTCACAGTGAACATATCTTTGGATATTATTCAGAAGTTAAACTAAGGCACTGGCCCTCAAAATTGTTGCAGATCCTTGAGAAAAAAAGGATTTTTGTTTTATATCTTTTTGCCCATGTTTGCTTGTGTTCCTCCTATCAGACTGTAGTGCACTTGTTCCTGCACTGCTGAGTATCAATACTCAAGGGTGACAGCCGTCCAGAGGAAACTGTCATGTTAGCAGCCATGAGAGTATTTTATGCCCCTTTGCATGTTCACTTCTATCACCTGCCATGGAGGCAGTACTCTCATCCTGTCAGCCTGAAAGACTGGCTTCACCCCCAAAGACCAATGTCATTCATGTTCCTGAATGGACCCTAATCATCTCATGGAGTCTGTCTCCCCCATAACATTGGCCAAGGACTTATTTACTTAGTCCCTTGCCCTCCCCAGGTTGTGTCATGTTCAGGTGCTTCACCAAAGAGACTGTTTATCCCTCCCTGTTCTATGCATGTGCAATCCTTTGCATAAATTGACAGAAGCTGTTAGAACATCTGCGTCTCAATAAAGGTTTATCCCTTTATGCCATGAGTGGTTTGTGAAAAAGAGGATTTTTAATCGTATATAAAATAGTCATGTATACATAAACATAAGATTATCTATAGAAAGTAGCGCTGAGAATAATGCCTCAAATGACAATTCTTAAGACTGCCTGAAGCTTTAACTGTAACCCACATGTGTTTAGAGCAGTTAGCAACCTAGGCACAGGAAGGCTCAGTAGATGAGGATGACGATTTATTTATTTATTTATTTTACATTTGTTAACTGGGAGAGTCCAACTTGATATATGTCCATTTTCAGTGGAGGCCAGGGGAGAAAAGCTCCAGAGCAGTTTAATTGTTAACATAAAAGGTAGCAAGTATAACAAAAAAGGCACATTTGCCAACTTTCACAAGACACATTTTTTTATACACCTTAGAGAAATATGAGACAGCAAGTATAACAAGAAGGCAGATTTGACAACATACAAGACATATTTTTTAAACCTTAGAGAAAAAGTATTCACATTTGGTTTTCTTGTTAATGATGAGAGTTTACAACTACACATATAGACAATAAAAACCTATAGATATGCTGTTACTCTAGTTGATAAAAACAAAGAATAATAAGTTACTAGCCAGGGGTAGTGCAGGTGCATAATCTATGATTCAGAAAGTGTATTTTAAGACAATGACTGACGCCATCACAGTCATATTGAGATGAGGGGGTTGGGTCAATTGACTGCTCTGCTGACACCTATTGGGAGTCAGGAGTACAGCAAGAGGAGTGTTGGTTAGGGATGTGTACTTTGCTCTGCCAATCTGCATATATGTAGCAGCCATATCTGCATGTATGTGGATGTATACAGAAACACCAGGAAAGATGTAGCAGTCTGTCAAGTCAGTGAATATCTATATTATCTGGGGCGGCGGGGCATGTAGTTTTATCAAGGCTTCCATTAATATAATGAAAGGACATGTGCTTGAAGAGTTCAGCAATGCCATCAACTGCATTAACTTAAATTTGCTCATTAATCAAGTTGGCAACATTATTGTGGTGTGTCCATAGCAACGCCCCCTAGAATAAGTCAAAGGATTTGACTATGTTATTGGATATTTTTGATGGCACTGAAGCTAAAAACAATATTCTGCTAGGGGATTCTAACCTCCCTAGACCAGATTACCAGAGGGAGTTAAACAGTACAGTACAGCAACACTTGTCAAGAAGGATCACTTATCATGGATGATTGATAATACTTTGAGGGACAGAAACATCTCCGATATAGCTTAGTATGAATAAAGAGTTCTGCAATGCTCTTTGTCCCCATTAACAAGTAGTGATCAGTTTGTTACATCTTGTAATTTGAGATACAGGGAACCATGCAGTACTTCTACAGTTGGTTTGGCACTAGCTTTAAGAACTGACTAGAAAAATCAATAATGGAGTTTGAAAGATGGAAGCAAAAGGAGTTATTGTGACTGGATGCTTCTGCAGTATATTATAAAGAAAAGGGTCAATAGACTAGCTCACCCATCCAATTATCAGCCATATATAAATAAACAATAAATTATGTCTATGATTTCTGAGTGCAAACTCACGGCAAAGTCAGACTTGCTTATAAATAGGGAAAAGAACTTACAGTTTGTAGGTTGTTAATAAAAGTGGAGACATCAGAGTAAAATATATTAGCATGTACAAACAGGTAAAGCATAAAGTTAAGTTGAAGACAACAGCTTTGGAAGAAATTTGGTACCAAGCTGTAAAGATAACAGAAAATTCTTTCTAGGTATAAAACATGGCATGGTGTAAAGAAACGAGACTAATCATATTGGTTAATGAAATATTAAATGATTCAGTGTTCAAGAGAAAATACTTCTATATCAGCTTTTTAACAGTATTCAGGTGTTTTTCTATGAATAACACAGGTGTTTTCAGTGTGGAACATACTGTTACTGGAAAATCAATAAACATTGGCAGTTTATTTTAAATCATTTAGCCTTTGAAAATCAGTAAGGCAGTTAGTCATGGTAGTGTCCCTGATAAAGATTTGTATACTTCAGGAAATGTAATGTAAGGACCTCTAAAACTTCCTTTTACAACTAGTTACAATGAAAACATTGTGATTGATGACAGGGAACAAGCTATTACAAAACCTGTTTATAAGAATAGAGGTGATAAAAGCTTTGCAACCAACTACAAGCTTATAAGTCACGTGACTGGATCAGAGAAAATCATGGAGATGCCAATATTATTAAAGAAGTAGGCTAAATGAATGCACAGTAATGTGGTTAATTGTTTCAGCATGCTATACTGTGAACATATCCTCTAACACATATAGTGTTTCCTTTTACTCATGCATATCTTTTGCATTGGACTTAGGACTACAAGTTAAATCAGTTTATATCGATTTTTCTAAAACGTTTGCTATGGTAAGTCATATAGTACTGATACCTAAACTAGCAAAAACTGGTTTAATTTTATCATTGATTTGTTGATTATATTATTGCATAAGCAACAGAGTCGGCAGTAGAGCTTACAAATTTCCATTCTGAATGGCCAAACATCAGTCAGGGTGTGCCCTGGGAGTGCTTTTACGGACCTATATATTCAGCCTATATCTCATTGAATTTTGGTAACTGTAATTTTTATAACATTTACACAGAATATATCAAGTTAGGAAAGGAGATACGCACACAAGACACTGTGTGATTTAATTAAAACGGATCAAGATAATTTATCAGTCAATGCAGGCGAAACTGCCCATATGATTTTAGCACTTGTGTGGTGGAGGGTTGTTAGCAAAGTAATGATGAGTAATTAGAAAGGGTACCTATCATCAAAGGTATGCATATTCTAATAGATAAAAATCTAGGTTTTGCAGCCCATATCACTGAATTGTGAAATAGAGGCTCATAAAAAGTTCTGTAAAATCTCATATTGATGTCAATCCAACTTTCAAGCTAAAAGGGGAAATTGCTGCCCGGTTGTGTATCCTCCAATTAAATGAACTGGCTAATCTTTCTAAAATTTGTAGAAAAAGGTAACAAAGGGAACTGATAGTCTCAATCGTCTGCCATATTCTGCCTGGCTCAGAACATTAAATCTGTTCTCCCTTTCTTAGAGGCATCTCAGAGGAGATCTCATCTTAGATTATAGGGCTTCCAATGGCACTTTCATGCAACAATGATTGAAACTCATATCTTCCAGCCTACAAGGAACACATAGATAGTTGAGAAATTTCAGGTGAAGTCAGCATGCTACCAGCTGGTTCTCAGGCAAATTGGTGTACAAATGGAATACACTTGTTGAAGAAAATAAAAAGACTGTGAGTTTTGATGATATTGAAAGTAGATGGATGAATCTGATAGTGCTTCATTTATAGTTCTGGTTTAAGCTGCATACTAAGGACTTTGTCTCAGCATGTAAGATTATGATGATGATGATGATACTGATCATGAAGAATAGCTGCCAGAGTTGAATTAGGACTCAATAAAAAAGAGTGCTTTGGATGACTGCCCACTGGAACCTAGACCTCATTCCCACTGGCGGGATAAAGACAAAATAGCCGATTCTATTTGTCTGTGCAAGGAGAATTTCCCTAATGTTATCCACAAACATGGTTACGAGGCTACAGCTAATAAATAAGAGCAATTCATCTCCTGTTTAATGTGTATTACTTTTACAGTTGAGAGCATAGCCATGGTGGTGCAGTGGTTAGCATTGTCGCCTCACAGCAAGAGGTTCTCCTGTTTGATTCTCGGCTGGAGCACCTTCTGTGTGGAGTCTGCATGTCCTCCCTGTGGTTGAGTGACATCTAAAGATATGCAGGTAGGTGCATGCATGAATGGGTGTGCCTTCTTTGAAGGTTGGGCATCGGGCTGGAAACTCGGCACTGTAAAAATCCACTGCCAATCATTAGCGGACCGTAGTTCTGCTGTGGCGACCCCTACCTGGGAAAAGCCAAAAGACTTTTACAGGTGAGAGCACATCAGAAATGCTTGGTCTAGGGATATAAACCTCCTCTGTAACATCAACAGAACGGTTTGGGGGGACAGGTATATCTCGCAGTGGATACCGCTGCTCTGAATTAGACTCCCTATACATGTAAAACAAAGATCATCTATGTCCATATTTAAGTGCAACTTGGATCTTTGCATGAGTATTAGAAAATTTACACCAGGACTGCTCCCTGTACTACTAAGGGGCATAGGTAGCTCCTAAGTGCTTTATGTCATGCATAGGTCCACTCATATTATCCCAATGTATAATGTATAACTTGTATGATCCCAATTTATTCTTACTATTGGTAATATATAAGTATAGACTATGGCATGGTTAAGGCCAATTTAACAACAAATGAGGTAGGTTAATTCAAGCAACAAAAGGGAAACTAACTAGGCTTAAAAATGTTCCACAAGGGAAACTCGCCTTGTACTTACTTATTAACCTATGAACCTTAATCTTTCCCAGATGCAGAAGTAGATGCTGCCATTTGCATTTATTGTGAAGGTATATGAGACAATATATTTATATAATACATTTTAGTGAGAATGTAGTATATATCTCAGTCCAATGTGGTGATATTTGCTGAAACTTGGTATATGTCCTTAGCATAACAAGAAACATCACTGAAATTTCCTTATTAGACTTTAAAAATGAAAAAAAAACCCAATGTAATCAATGGTATATGCAAGAAAATATACTGGATTATTATCCTCAATAACCCAAATAAGTCAGCTCAGGATAGTCTCAATAAATGTTATGGTGTTACTTACTTCTGCATTTATGAATGCATATCATTAATATAATGATATATTGGTAAATTCAACAATATCTTTGGTGGAATCACAAAATTAATAAAGATATACTTTAGAAAGAGTTAGTATTGAGCTTTCAGAAATTACCTTAATTATAAAACTATGAAAAAGAAGCCACGATGGTGCAGCTGTAGCATTATCGCCTCACAGCAAGAGGTTCTCCCATTCAATTCTCGGCTGGAGCACCTTCTGTGTGGAGTCTGCATGTACTCCCCGAGGTCGAGTGGCATTTGAAAGACATGCGTGAATGGGCATGCCTTCATTGAAGGTTGGGTGTTGAGCTGGCACCTCGGCACCATAAAAATCTTCTGCCAATCATTAGCAGACCGGAGTTCCACTGTGGCGACCCCTAACCGGGAAAAGCCGAAAGAAGAACATAAAACTATGAAAAAGAAGTTGCAGTGGTGCAGCTATAGCATTGTCGCCTCACAGCAAGAGGTTCTCCCATTTAATTCTCGGCCGGAGCACCTTCTGTGTGGAGTCTGCATGTCCTCCCCGCAGTCGAGTGGCATAAAAAGACATAAAAATTGTGAGCACACCAACACAATTTCAAACATGCACTTAAAGAAAATTTTGTGCAGACCAAGTGGTATAGAGACAAGGGGAGCTATCTCTTACGTATGTGATAACTGGTATCACAAATAAAGTTAAAATTACAATTCAAGTTCAAGTTCTATGGGAACAAACAGCATACAGTACCTATAATGAATCAAGACAAATTGCACTAAGCTCCTATCAAATGTGTTATGAAATAAATTTTTGTACAATGGTATGTCCCTGACTTTATGATGACAGGCTGTAGTGGTACTAATTCACAAAAAGGGATGGTTATGTGAGACCCAAACAATTTACAGCCCTTCAATCTGATTTAGTACTCTATGTAAAATCATGCAGAGGCATAATATTAGCTTATTCAGTCTGAAAACAGACATGTTAGACATGCAACAGTATGGGTTTGTTTAAGGTAACTCTTTCATTTTAGTCTTGTCACATTCCTTGAAAAGGTAACAGCAGCACTTGATGAAAGCATGATGGTCCATACTGTGCATTTTGACCTTTGTAAGGCATTAAATGACAGATCATATATAACTCATTCGGGAAAACACTGATTAAGCAATAAGTCAAAACAAGTCAAGGTGGGGATTACCTCTCTTGTCTGATAGGTGATACCAGTGATGTGCCACAGGGTTCTGCAGTGGGCCAATTATTTTGTGGACTACTCTTCTCAGATATAAAAATGGAACAGGTCACACTATCAATAACTGGCCCTGCTGATGACTACAGACTGGGTAGCATAATTAAATAAAATATACTGAAGTTTTCCAGTATGGTATAGAAACATGCATGTCACTAAATGGAGCTTTATGATGCTTGGCAAAGAGGACATCAATTACTATCACAAAAATGGTCAAATAAATATCTTCAAGCAACCTAAATTATGACCATTATGTATCAACCAAAGTTAGGAAAGCATATTCTGTGGTCCATGTCATTCTAAATGGCATATCTAGTCACTGCAGAAAAATGACTGTATCACTCCATACAACACCGATCTGACAAGCACTGAATTCAGTTTTATATTCTGTAGTCTTTGAACAATCCTTGTGAAAGAACCTGAAAAGACACAGCAATTCCTTACTAGAAGAACATAGGGCTGGAACAGCTGAACTATTTTGAAAGGCTTCAAGAACTGTTGTTATATTCTGTTTTTTATAGATTACTTAGACATGTTTGGTCATTAAGATAATGTCTCATATAGTTGTGTATGAAAGTTTGAGCCTGGAAGACACCACTGGGGGGGGGGGCTAACACCAGATTCTGGATAGATAAATATCAATAAAAAAAAAGTGGCAAATATATTGCACAACACCTTCCAAGATTGTAGAATACACTTTCTTTATGATCAGGAGAAATCAGTCTTTACATTCCTGCAACATATGTGTTCTTTATTTTGAGTGCACAGATTGTGGACAGCTGTTTTTGCATTCACAAATTGATGATTTTGTTTGTGGTTGAGTGCAGGAGTAGCATCTTATAGATGGTCGCATACATTAGTGAGCAAGTACACAAGTTAACAAACTAAGTAACACCAAACATTACTTTAGGTGAGGAATTATATGTGTAAGATTGTAAGTGGAGCTGAGAGCGTGTGTATGAGTGTTCACAGGTTAGGATTAGAGTAAAGGCTAGGTTATGGCATACATTTAATTTCAGGCTTGTGGGGTGTTGTTAAGTGGTACTGTTAGAAGAAATGGACTTTAATAATGTAATGTGTAGGGTCATTGAAATTAAGGATAAGGGTGGGGTAAGGTTAGCATTAGGGTTAGTACATATTAGTAAGGTGGTGCAGATGGACTGTCTGGGAACGTGACTAAGGGATCAGCAGCAATGCCTGTGTCTTCCAGTGTTTAAAGGGGAAATGTATGATTAAAAGAATGAAATGTTTTACTTTCATCAACAAATAGTGAACCTATTAGAACAGCCTTACATAGAACTGTATCCTTTAATCCGCAGACTGTAGTCATGTCTAAAGCAATGCTGTACTTTTACAAATAAGGCATTTGTTAAGGCCCATCAGTGCTTGCTTTTATACTAAACCCTGCAGTAGTTTTACTTAAATGTGGAGGATAGAACTCGACTATAATAAGAAAGAGAAAACAGTGAAGTTACATTATTTGAAGTGGCTATAATGGTGGACTTACCAGAGTGTGATAAGCCTGGGTAAAGACTAGAGATTAAACACAAATATCTGAAGGATTGCAGACCTAAGATGTACACATTTTAAGAAATTAGGAATAACGTTCATATATACCTGGATAACACTTTCAGTCAAAAAATGAGATTTTTTTTCAGCAGAAGAAAGAAAATAAAAGGATCTGCATTTTTCTTATTTTATGTTTAGAACTGAATATGACTGTGTGGTAAATAGTAAGAATGTTAAGTAAAGTCTTTCCTAAAATTATCTTCATGAAGGACTAAGGGATGTTACATTCTTTGATTTAGTCAGCCAAGAAATGCATTTCTTATCACAAGATTTTTAGTGTATGCGGGCATACTCTGTTTACATTACAATATAATAATAATCTGTTTATTTTTGCATTAAAATTTGCTAAAATTTAAAAAAAAATACACAGCTATAATGGGCTATGGTTAAAAAATTCTTAGTCCTTTTATTTTGGGGGGGGGTGATGTGATGTATAATTGTGAGACAGAAGGACTACATTCTGAAGGCTGGCATAAAATTCTGAAATATCCTGGCTATAACAATAACTATGCTTGTTTCTAAAGCACTTTGACTTCAGCCTCTAAGTACTTCTTTTAGTTCATTCCTTTCTACGAGTAAGAAATCTCTTGTAAAATCATTCAGGACAATGTTTCCACTTAGCCATGATAAGATTTCTAACTATCAGAAGATGCCATACTTCAGGGAGATATCCAACAATGCTTGCCACTCCCTTTCCTTGCTGACTAAAAGGTATATATGTGCACTACAGTAAGTATATCATAAGGGTGGATACGGTGGAGGCAGTACTGTTTTCATTATACTAAGAGAGAAGTTAATGGTCATTCAGTTTTGTGGTAATACCCGTACACCATAAACACTGCACTTTTTGTAATTAACAACCTAGTCTTTTAATGAGTGGTTTGTTCAAATGTAAGTTGGTATGATGTGTACTGAGATAAGCTGAGTTATATGAAAGACCGATAAGGCGTTGTTAGCATCATGCTGCTATGGCTCTAGCAGGTTAATACGGATTTACATTAATAGAATAATTTCTAGTTATAGGCTTGATTTATTTTTTGAGTAGCTAGCAGTAATAAACAGTTTACAAGTCAAACCAGTTACTATGCTAACAACCAATAAGTATGCAAATAAAACTGGGTATAACTGATGACAGGGCAAGAAGCAGCTTAATACTGCAGTAATGTAACTACACGTTCTTGTCTTTTGCTACTGGAAAAGAGAAATGACTCATTTCCAGAAGGTAGTTGTCTTGTGTTTAGTAAGAGATATTACCTCAGTACATTAATTAGAACTACAGAAGAGACTTGTGTGAGGGGAAAATCTAATTTTCTTTGATTGTATACAGTTTACATCCTTCTTTTGATCTGGAGAAATGCATTATTTTTAAGATAGCTTTTTTAGAAACTTTAATATTCCAGGTTAGGGGAAAGGCAAATATTGTATTTTGCTCATTTTCTTGAGGTCTATGAGAAATTAATCACTTGTGACTTGCGATGATATCCAAAAAAATCGCATTTGTGTAAGGTAAAAAGGAAATTTGTATAAAGATTTTATTAAGTCAGCTGTCTGAGCAAAGTCTTGTGTGAGGAAATCTGATTTTCTCACTTCACCTGCTCTGTTCATGTTCTATTTGATTTTGAGTTACAGAGTTCTTATGTTGATTTCATTTTAAAAGCCTCTTCCATTCCTGTCTCATTCACTCTTACCAACGTTTACCACAAGATCATATTTTGAAGGGTTCTCCCTAAAACAAATTAAACCTCAGTTATTCTCTCATTCATATGTTCACACCCACTGCATGCATACTCCAGTATCATCGGCTTCACCTCTTTCTGTAGCTCACTGTTCAAATCTCCAGTGAGTATCAGTATCTCATACTGTCTCCTGACATAGATGTAAAAGTACTTTGATTAAAATGAAAACTTACGTCAAATGTCAAACTAGATTTTAAGTAGCATAATGCATTTCCTTATTTTTTCATTCTCAGTTTGGAGTAATTTTTCTTTTGATTAGCTATAGGAGTAACTTCTGAGCTAACATTCAAAAACTTGCTAAATAATTAATCTCAAGTCCTATAATAACCATCTTATGTTCATAGAATATATATTACTTAATGATCAGACTTTGAATATCTGTCAGAGGTCAAGTATATCCATAACACTGAGGCTAAACTCATTTTATCAGGAGATAAAAGCGAACTAACTCAGGCTCAGAAGTTAGTAAGGCAGACACTGTCACCAGAAGAGCAGCATTTTGCACAAAATCAAAAATATCTCAATTGACTTTGCAAGAACTTCATAACAGTGTCATGTTTACATGGGGCCAAAATGATGGACACCTCTAGACAAAGTCACTATTCATGCCGGAGTGAACTATCTAAGGATGTCCTTCCTCAGAGATATTCAACACAATGTAGTGGGCGCATCATACATCCTGACTAGTATGGAAAAGTACATGTGGTTAGCTAAATCCTGACAGCACCTTAAAGGCCACCTGCATATGAAAGAAACGTATTGGCATTTAGTCAGTAGCTGATGACATGGTGTCACTGACAGGGGTTTCAGTGTCTGTCAGCCTGCATTGAGATGGGTAGCCTGACTGCTTTGTACTGGATGGAATTTATCTGCTACCCTGGGAAGATCATGTACCAGAAATGTATTTTTTTAAACCTCCCCGACCCCTCCCCCCAAAAATAAATAAATCAAAACATAACAAAAAAACATACATGATAAGATTACAGATAAAAAGAAATTTATTAAAATGCAAGATGTCCCAAAAACAAAATGAGTTAATTCAAAGCTTTTTAGTGTTTAGAAGATGTCAGTATTTGTGACATTGCCAAAATGTAAATCACAAATTTCAGGTTATACCTCTTTTCATTGCTGTACAATCTGATGAGATAAAGTCACAGACCAAGAAATCAGGGGAGTGCAAATCACTCACACTGTAACTAATATCATTGCTATTAAATATAATATTACAGGAACCTAATGCACACTATTTATACCCCCTTAGAACATGAGGATATCTTGAATAATTCAGGATACAAAAATAAAAGTACAATAAATAATTTTGGAGATTCTAGTGCCCCAGGCGCTTATTGTGTAAATGACATAGCAGTAAATAAACACCCAAATATTAATTGACTTTACCAAAACAAGTTGCAGCAAGTAGGACAAATGTAACTATGTAAATATCAGACTGATAAACCCAGGATCTTTATGGTCCCATCTCATTCCTTTTCCCAATGTAATGAAGGTATTTTAGTTATATTGCAAAAAGAACAAACTCACTGACCTGACCAGGATGAGTAAGAGTGAGAAGAAGATTACGGAAACCATGGAAAAAGCAAATACTGACTGAGCACTTAACTTTAGTCTTCAGAAATGAAAGAGGAAGGAGACTGCCATGCTGGAAGCAGGCAGGGCTGAACTGGAAAAATGCTGTATGGACCAGAGCGTAATGAAGGAGGATGCCCCTGTTGCTGGGGCATCAGCAGTCATCACAACAACTTTGTCATGAAATGCGTGGACTGCCCATGACATCAGCCACAGAGGTGACTGATGCCTGAGTGGGCTGTCTTATGGGCTGTTCAGACAGGCTCCCTATACTTCACCCTATTCCCCATCCTGGTGTCTGTCTCCCTTATGTGCCATTCCTCATACCCTCTTGATAGTCCAGACCTCCCCATCACCACATGCACTCCCTCTATATGTATGCCTTCCTCTACTGTTGTCTCCACACTTTGCATTCATAATTCACCTTTCTATGTATACATTTTATGTCTGCTTGTCTGTCCATGCTACCTTTCCTACCTCTAGCTTTACCTTCTTAACAGAAGCTCCTTGTTATCTTCAACAGCTTCCCTTCTTCTTATAAAATATAAAATAGGCACCTGTTCCACAAAAAATATGACCTTCCTTCCTCCAACTTATCTTTCCTTAAGGATGCGATTTTATGTATTCCGCTGCTTCATATTCCCAATTTTCAGCCTTTAATCTTGCTACTCTCCTCCCAATTTAAATAGGGAACTGAACTGTCATTTTGGTATGCTGGCCCTCTGTGATCTGCTTACCATGACGATCTTCACTGAGAGTGTTGAGAATGCTTGTGACCTTAACACACCACCCTTCTGTTCGTGTCATGTAGGTAAAGTGACTTCTTGAAGCTTAATCTCATTTCTAGTATTCAGTAGTACAACTGCTGTTGGCAATGCAGCTGTTCTAATTTATATGTAACCTTTTTCTCGGAGTGGCAGTGCTGTGCTTGTCCTTCTACATACCTAAGCATTATTGGACCACACTGTTCTTTGACATGTTTGATTTCATCGATTCATAGACTGTTATTAGGCGCATGACCTAGGGGGCCTTTCTAAGCCTAGCCAAGTTTTCCCAAAAGAATAATGGCATCCTGTATCCAAATAGGACATTGTACTCTATGATTGGTCTGATAACAGCAGAGTACAGTGGGATAATGACCTCTTTAGACTTGAATGCTATGCCCTTAGTTATACGTTGCATGACATAGAGGTACGTTGGCTGAAGCTGAGGCTACTGTCTACATGTGTATCTGACCTGATCCCTGGGTTGGCCATTAGGGTCATAATTAACCAGGATGGCTGACTTCCCAAAGAGTACAATTATACATTTCTTAGTATTGAGTTTAAGACCGTGGCTTTCACACCACTTGTTGTCAGAGACAGGCCTCCTTGAAGAATGCTAGTGTCTACAGGGGAGTCGATGATAACCCCCGACTTGCAATCATCTGCAAACTTATTCAGCCATAAACTTTCAGCATTTGCTTCCATTTCAGAGAATTAGATGCAAAAAAGGAGTGGGCCCTGTACCGAGCCATGGGGGACTCTGCTATTGACTGGCCTGTTGGTGGAGGCGGCCTCACCTATTTTGATCTACTGGGTCCAATCAGTGAGCGAGGTGCTTTCCAGCAGGTGATAAAAGGGTTTATACCTAATTTAGTGAGTTTGTCTAAAATGTCTGAATGGGGTATTGTGTCAAAAGCCTTGGCCAGGTCGAGGTAAGCTGTGTGCAGAGTCTTGCCCTCATCCATTGGTTTGGTGATATTTACCACTACACTATAACATTGCCAGTATTTCATAATATCCCCCTTTCATTTGAGAAGATTGCTGTAGTGAAGCTTACTTCTGTTTTGCCAAAGTATCTTACTAACCTTCCAGAGCAGGTGTGCATGAGTTTTACATTCAGAGGTTCTGGAGAGGGCGAGGAACTTATAATAAATGAATGCCAGCACCTTTTCAGTCATATATATTAACTTCCTACTTTACTATAAACATTACATTTTATATTAATTGCTGCTTTTCAGAAGACATGTCAGCAAAACTTTATTAAGTTTATACTTATTAACTGATGATGAATTGATACAGTGTGAAAACATTATTATAATAGGTAAATATTTTTATTAATGTTATTTATTTAATTTTATGCAAGCTTTGCAGTATTGCTACACCTTTCATTTGAAATGAATATATCACATTTATATTTATTGCATACATGCATACTTATTTTGAATACATTTATTCTACTTATCTTTACAGCTTAATAATTGCATAGAGCACAAAACTCTGCACAGCCAATTGATACAGTGATATGCAATATAGTTAGTGAAAAGCTCAATACAATTGTTTGCTTGCTTGCTCATAATAATGTTGTGATTTATTACTTTTTAGCCTTCAGAGTGCAGAAAAGCCAAAATGTTTTCAAGCCTCCTGGAATTAGTCAACGAGCATCTCAAATGTGTAGCAAAGCTGAAACTATGCACTAAATAATTGATTTTTTCTTTTATTTTTAAATATTTATTGTTAATATTATTATATGAAACTGAGATAAAAAAAGTGTTTTGTTCTATTATTTATATGTATTTGTGTTTATGTTGCATTATCTAATTATTTATAACATGTTGATTTTTATTGCTTATACAGATGTATATTACTGCTGTTCTGTGCAGCACAAAAGAATAAATAAATAAATAAATATGAATTAAGTATCAGAAGAAAATGGGACCATCTTTAATTACTGGACTACAATTTAGTCTTGCACTGTTTCTACTTGTATTACATGCATGCCCAATATATGTTTAATTGATAACATAGTTTTGCTTCAGGGAATGCATTTCTTGAAAAGCAGTCGAGTACTGACATTTTTCTTCCTTCTTAAGGAAACATTGAATGTTTAAGCAATGTATGCTGTCTAGGTTTAAGTAATATGCAAATCATCCATGACTGGTGTCGAGGGTCATAAGGGCAGATAAAGGCAACAATTGGTGAATTTCTGAATCCCACAACCTAAAAGGATATATGCAGCTATTATACAATCACATTATTAAAAAGGAACAGACCTTTTCAATGACATTACATTACATTACAGAACTTGATTTCTGTATTGCACATACATACCTTCATGGGCATGGCTGATGCATGCACATAAGCTTCAGTGCAGCTGATGCTGTTTGTTTTTTAAGGAGTTAGGAGTTTATATGTATCCAGATGCTCATGTTATTATACTTGTACATTCTTCAAATACTCTGAATGCGATTTATTCAAATTTTTAAAATTTCTTGCACCTCATGTTTGCTTAGATGAATTACTGTATATGTAAACTATATTGACTGCTGAGTTTCATTTCTCTGCTTACCAGCATTGACAAAATGGGGCCTGCAGTGTTTTTCTGTTTTTACCAGCTATGGCTGCAGCAATTTCTGTAGTCTGTTTTGTACCCACACTTCTTTGAGTGGGTAAAGAATGAATGACAATGAACAGCTGTTTGTGAGCAACTTTTATGTGCATTATATTCTCTTATAGTACAAACATTCAAAATGTATTTATTAATTTATTAAAACATTTGGGTCTATATTATATAATCGAACTTTCAAAATTTTGAATCCCATATGTTCGACAACATATGATCGAATTTCAAAAGTTCGAATATATAATAAAAACAAAAAACAAAACAAAAACTTACCTTAACAGTGCAGGCAGGGGGCAAGCCCCCATGCACCCCCCACACCCCCCTACTTAAATATACCAACTCTTGAGATCGCACTTCAGTGCAGAAAAGGGAAATTCTCCCATTCTGCACTGAACAGTGTCGTTATACTTAACCTTCGAACATTTGAAATGTCAATCATGTGGTGTCGACCATATGACGTTCGACATTTCAAGCATTCTAGATTCTAATAGGAACCCAAATAATCACTTAAAGCTAAGAATTTTGCAAATGTAAACATAACAGACTGAAACTAAATGCCAAAAATACATTATTGTACCCTTTGTGAAGTTGTCTACCCTGGAGAACTAACACATTGGCAATACTCCCCTAAGAGCTGACCTATTTGTTAGAGATTTGGGAACTTATTTGGATAGTGACCTAACTTCTGACTGATGGTCCACTGTCCTAAGAAAGTCCTGCAGTTTATAAACAAAGATATTCCATCTAGATCTAGAGATGCCATTGCCCTTTTTACCCACCCCTCCATTAGGCCACTCAGTCAGTTAAATGCCGCCTATGGCATGTATTTGTCCAGACACTTGCAACAACTGAAACACCCAAAGAGATGACTTACTAAGAGAGTACAAGGCATAAACAATCTGTCAAAATCTGTCACTACTCAGTATCCTGCAAACTACTAAAAGACAGCCTGTGTCTGGTACACAATGCATCCTCTGACCCAGTATGATGGACCTACTGTACATCAGCAAGTCAAATGATATGACAAATACTCAGTGCAGGGATCTAAACCTCTCCTGCAACATCAATACAATGGTTTGGATGGACAAGTACATTTCACAGAAGATACCACTGCTCTGGTACAAGCTCCCCATCCATGTAAAACAAAGCTCATCCCTGTCCATATTCAAGCACAACTTGAATCCATAGATTGGCAATAGAAAATTTACCCCGGACTTCACTCTGTACTAATAGACACAGGCAGCTCCTAAATGCTTTCTCCCATTCATGGGTCCCTTCAGATTACCCATGGTATGATCTCAGTTATTTTCACTAATTGAAGTATTAATTATTGACCATGGGATGAGTAAGGCCAATCTAACATCAAAATGGGATTGGTTAATTCAAGCACCAAATTGGAAAATGCCTAGGCTTAAAAAGGCCTACATGGATAGTTAGCCTAGTACATATTTATGAGCCTATGAACTTATTAGTAACCTGAAAGGGCAGAGAGAAAACATATTTATGTCAAAAGATCAAGCGGTATCACTTACAATACATCTGTGAACATAAAAACAGAAGCAGAGCCTTTAAGTGGATTTATGAATACCTTCTTAACAAAGTAATAGTTTGGTGACCTTCTAAACTGGGCCTTTGAGTCACATGGTACTTATTTGCTCAAATCTGCAGTGAGTTAGGCCTTCTGCCCTTGCTCTGCTGTTTTATGCTGTGAAACTACAAAAGATAAGCACTTATTTTCAACTGCTTTCTGCACTTTTGATTAAAACAATAATTGCTGCATATCTGTTTAAACTGTGCAACTGTTTTTCAGGACTAGTGAATTCAATCATTATCTCTGTTCTGATCTTTGTCTCCTTTTTGTTTCTCTGTTACTTGTTGCTGTACTTGAAAAAACACTAGCATAGAGAAGAATATCAATTACTGTTTATGACCTTTGGAGCTTGTAGTTCAATCTTTTGTCTAGAGAGGCCTAGCTGTTTCTACATGGAATGGGAATTCAGTCTGGTCTGCTCTGGCTAGAGCTGTGCATTTTACTTGTTGCTGTACTTGAAAAACACTAGCACAGAGCTGAATATCTATGACTGTGACCTTTGGAGCTTGTAGTTCAATCTTTTGTCTAGCAAAGCCTAGCTGTTTCTTTGTGGGAGATGATTCAGTCTGGTCTGATCTGGCTAGAGATACTACACAGGGCTCTGCTTTTTTGATTTGATAATTTGGCTGGTTCCTGTTTTTCTGCCTTAAATATCAAGTGTTTAACCCAATTTGTACTTGTTTGCTCAAAGCTACAGTGAGTTAGGCCTTCTGCCCTTCATCTGCTGTTTTATGCTGTGAGACTACAAAAGATAAGTACTTATTTTCAACTGATTCTGCACGTCTATTTAAAACAACATTTCCTGATCTGTTTAAACAGTGCAATTATTTTTTAGGCCTAATGAATTCAGTCCTTACCTCTGTTCTGATCTTGTATGCCACCCACCTGCCCAAGTGTTGTTGGGATATTAAAGCTTGATGGCTTTTGAGTTGCCCACCTCTATTATAAATATGATATTGGACACTCCCCCCAGTCCCATTACATCAGCTCAGTCTACTGAGTACAATGAGATCATTTGTGAAGGCTCACCCATTTAGCTTCTTAACCTTGAATTATCTTCTGTCTCCTCGCTTTTTACTAAAAAAAATTGTGCCTATTCCTACTTCATTTTGCTGCTTGTGCTTAGGTGTTCAACTGCATTTAGTCTGCCGCATTTGTCACTGCTTGAAGGTAGCCTTATACCTTATTTGAGCTATTTTTTACTGTTGTGACTGTGAGCTAATTTATCACATTTTCTACTGTTTTAAAGCAGTTTACTGACTAACTGCATTTTATTACTGATTAACTGTATTTTTTTATACTGTGAATTTTGTTTTTGTCTGTAAGTGGTTAATCTGTGCTTTCTTGTGAGTTTTACTGTGTTCTTAACCTTAAATTGAGTAGCATAGTCTGATACAGGTTTGCTGCATCCAGAGCTGCAGCTGCACTGTTTTAAACCCTTTGTGAGGTACTCCAGCTACAAATTCTCCCTTAGTAGCACTTATGCGACCACCTACTAGTAATACTTTTAGACCTTCTACCCTTTACCCTCTTAGCTCTTTTTTGCCTCTCTCCCTCTGTTTATGACAAATACAGATGAACAATTTCTCTGCTTTCTCCTCCCAGTCTAGTTGATATAGGCATCTTGAGACAGCGTAGCAACTGCCTCATGTACATGGACTGTACTACTACCATCTAGGTAAACAATTTGTGAGAGATACAATTACATTAAGAACCTACAGTCAATGCTCTCTCCCTTATAAGCCAGTATATCTGGTACTGAGAAGGTTGTCAATGCAAACACCACCCACACCTACACAACACACACCCACATATGCTGAGGTATGCTGAGGTCCTCAACAAAAACATATGCAAACAAAAGAGACATCTGAGGCAAAAACACACTCAAACTCCACTGCCCACCACATCACATACCACACATAGTCCACACACCTGTGTCGCACAGCCGCTAAGGCCTAAACATAAACCTAAAACAAATATTAGTCATAGGAGACTCCATTGTGAGACACACAGATGTGCCCCTCACCAGGCTGGATAAGGAGAAAGTCACGGTTATTTGTTTGTCAGGTGCCAGAATCCACCATATCACCCATGCACTCAAGTCTGCCCACAACAGGTACTGTTATGAATCTGTCATAGTCCACGTTGGCATGAATGACTTGAGATGTACCCCCCTGGAGTATATGAAAAGAAACATGATCGAGCTCATTGAATATGTGTTCCAGGTAGGTATGTTCCTAGCCTTAAGCAGTATTCTACCTAGAATGATGAACAATACAAACAGAAAATGATTGACTTTAACAATTGGCTTAGTTTCTGGTGTCATTCTTAGGGGTTCCAGTACCTGACAGCCTGGGAAGACATGAGTAACAAGCCACGATGCTTTGCCAGAGATGGCCAGTATCTGTCTCCCTTGGGCTTCAGGCTTCTGGCAAAGGATCCTTAGCCTGAACAAGCAAATAAGAGTACTAGTGAAATCCTCCAAAGCAAACTTCAAGTCCAAACTGGCCACATCTACTAAAGACAATCACAATGCTTTCTTTGCATATGTCCTCATTCTGAAGGGAAGCACTCACATCTGCTCAGAACTGGTGGTGAAGGACACCACATACACAAACACCATAGATATAGCCAACCTCTTGGTAGACAGGCTCAGTGAAAACTTCACCCCTCTCTCCCACCCATCAGTAAATCAGGACATCTCCAGCACCTCCCCTTATCTCTAGGAAGCAACTCATCACTGCCCTCTGAAAGGCAAAAAATACAGCCTCCATGAGACCCAATACCATCCCAAGCTGCATCCTACATGAACTCAGGCAGGAACTTGCAGCACCATTAGGCACCCTATTCAACCAAAGCCTGAGCACTGGCTTCATCACAGCTGAATGGAGGACAGCCACTGTTGTCCCTTTGCACAAAGGTGGAGTGTCCACTGATCCAGGAAATTATAGACCCATCAGCCTAACTAGCCTGATCTGCAAGGCCATGGAACGGATTATAATGGACCTCATTAACAAGGACATTGGCAGCTTCCAAACACTCAATTCTGCACAATTTGGTTTCATCAAGGGACGGTCATGTCTGTTAAATTTGGTCGACTTCTTTGAGACAGTCACCAAAGCTATGGACGAGTGGAAGATGGTGCACACCACCTACTTTGTAAATCAATAAACTGCTACACCCAGGACATTCAGTCATGCCCACCCCTTTAGGCTCTGACCACAATAGTCCCAAGCAAATAGCCAATACCTTTAACACATTCTTCACAGAGACCATTCAATCTCTAGCCAATCAGCTATCCTTTGACACATCATCTTCATCAACCTCCATCTCTAACTCATCCACATCATCTTCATCCACCTTCATCTCTAACCCATCCCCATCATTTCACTTTCAACCTGTTTCTACATCCCTTTCGTCTGTACACTTATCCAAAAACTTAAACCTACCACCCTCTCTGCAGACCTACTCCCTGCAGAATACCTGCAAAAAGCTGCAAAAGCCATAGCTTACCCCATATCCATCCTGATTAATAGAACCATTACTGAAGGAACTATCCCAACAATCTGGAAAATTTCACATATAATCCCCTGCATAAAGGAGGTAATTTTAATGATTTATCAAACTATCAACCCATAGCCATATTATCTCCACTGGCAAAAATCATGGAGAAATGCATTCATAAACAACTGTTAAACTACCTATTAGAAAACAACTTACTAGCTAACTGTCAACATGGTTTCAGGCCATTTCATAGTACCACCTCTGCTCTACTATCCTTCTCTGACTGTAAATAAAAATCGCAATAATGACACTCTATCCTCTGCACTCTTTATCGATGTGTCAAAAGCATTTGATATGGTTAACCACACCTTACTCATAAACATACTCAAAAACCTGTCACTAGACACACTGGCTATACAATGGTTCCAGTCCTACTTAAACAACAGGCAGCAGGCTGTTCTATGGGAAAATAACTTATCTTCCCACCTCCCAATTGCCCTTGGTGTCTCACAAGGCTCCATATTAGGTCCTCTTCTATTTTCTATTTTTAGAAATGACCTACATTCTGCAATACCTCAAGCTACCTGTATCCAATACGCAGATAATTCCACATTAATATGCTCTGCTACTTCTCCAGCAAACATACTGTACCTAACCCAAAACATGTTTAATACAGTTGAAAAATGGCTACTGCACCGATGTCTCATCTTGAACCCCAAAAAAACAAAACTGCTACTTTTCACTCCCACCCATAGGGCCCCCCTCTTAATTTTAATGTTACATCAAGCAATGGTACTATTATATCTCCTGATACTACTACTAAACTACTTGGGGTACTAATAGATAACAACCTTACCTATGATTCCCATATTAACACTACTATAAAAACAGTCAACAAAAAATTGGGTTCCCTCTACCGTATCAAACCCTTTCTGACCCCACTAGCCAAGACCACTATTGTCCATACCCACTTAATCTCTACCTTTCTTTATGCCTCCCCTATATATACTAAACTAAGTAAAAGCAACTTGAACAAGCTGGCTATGTCCTACAACAATATTTGCAATGGGATCTACCTATAGAACCCATTATTGTAACAATCTTCAACAACTAGGATGGTTAGAGTTGCCAAATCTATTACTATTTAACCAACTAACAGTTGCCCACAAAATCTTATATCAACTTACTAACACACCTATACTTACAAACCTTATCTCCCTAGTATAATAACATCAAGACCCTACGCTCATCAAATAAACTACTTGTACAAATAAGTAAAAGTAACAATTTGGCTGGTGATTCTCTGTTCTCTAACACTGTTGGTAAAACCTGGAATTCCCTCCCCAGTGACCTAATCTCCCTTTCCTCAACAAACCAATTTAAATGCAAACTGAAGCCATACTTTAAATCACAGTGGTTATGTCCCTGTGCTAACCTTGATTAATTACCTCACTTATCTCTGGTTATTAATCTCCACACCTGTATAAGCTAGTTACTTTTCTATTAACAATAAAGAGAGTGTGAGTTAACTGTTTAAAGTGTTATTAGAGATTTCTTTGTATGTCTAACCATAGCTGAAAAGTACTCAGATTCAGCAAGCAGAATCACAAGGAACGGCAAAAATCTGTTTTGTACATGTATTTGTAAAATGTATTTTACTGTAAATATTACTGTGTGTTGTGGAGCTTTTCTCCCTGGGCCTCCACTGAAAATGAACATATATCCAGTTGGACTAGCCCGGTCAACAAATGTAAAATAAATAATAAAAATAAAATAAAAAATAAAAATACTTTGACCTAGCCACTCAGCCATAATAGATAAACTCTCTCAACTAGGCATCAATCCATATGTTACCAGTTGGGTAGCAAACTGGTTCACTGACAGAACCCACCTAGTCAAAATAGGGGAAGCCACCCCAAGCAGTTGACCTGTAACGAGCGGTGTACCCCAGGGATCAGTCTTGGGGCCTTTGTTGTTTGGGATATACTTTTCTGAGGTGCAGCCAAAACCAGTGGGGTATGACTGACCAGGTTTGCAGATGACTGCAGGCTGGGTGCTCTCATGAATGACCATGGTCTGATGAAGCCTTAATGGTGAAAGTGCTTACTGGTACCAATAAAGCATATTGAGTTAATTTATGTTGTATGCAGCAGCATTTTTGGGCGTTTACAGAATCCTATAACAATGGAGAAATTGTATTGCAGCTGTGTCTTGTTCCTATGGATGTACTTTGAATTATCCTTTGTTTCACTAATAATCTAATAGATGTTTCAGGATGTGGCCTCAGAACAGCTAGCTGCCCTCATCTGACAACTTCAAAGCCTTATCTGTAGAATAGGGTGCCAGCAGCTGTTTTAAATAAATAAGGCCTAAGATATGCAGAGTCTAATATAAAATGATAACAATATTAAGGTATGACCTGGCATTAATTGGCAGGCAGTTAAAATAACACAATAAAGACATTATGTGGCATAAGTGAGTGAGTTACCCCAGTCAGCAGGCTTGTCATAGAATTTTGCAGCCACTGTAATTGTGTTAAGTCCCTGTCTGTAAACCCAAAATAAACAGTATTACAGTACTGCAAATTGCATTATAAGAATAGTGCATGGATCACTTTTGCAAGATTTGATGATGCAATAAGATTCGAGAGCTACCAATATTCTTGAGATGGAAATACATATTGATGAGATATGACACTTCTTCCTTTAGCATGAAATCTATTATCAGATTCCTTCCCATATCATGCACTTATGAATAAATTTCCATTTTACCCACCTCATATATAATAAAGGGAAAAGGAGAGAAAGATGTGATGGATAGCGGCATCTGCTAGCACCATTTCCAGTAGGTATCAGCTGTTTGATTCCTCCTCATGGAATTATGCCAGAGAATCATCACCAATGGTAAAGTCTGTCACAGACTCCTGAGTTATTGTAAGCAGGTGATTGGTAAAAATTCCTGATACAGAGTATAGCACGTATTGCAGGACATCTTTGAGTGGCAACATATACACAGTGAACAACAGTGGTGCCAAAACAGGATCTTGTAGCAACCACAATACATCAGATAACTACTGGATTCATTTTGTGCTAGACTATCCTCTGTGAGCAGCCCAAAAATAAAAAGCAAATGATTCAAGGCCAGTACCAGAAAAATCACAGTTTGATTTTAGCCATTCAGGGAAAATATTATGGCCCACAGGTTATGAGATTATGGAGTATCTGGATGGAATATATTCCATTAATTTCATGCCATCAGGAGGTCACTACTACCCATATGACTGCTGCTGCTGTGCTTAGATCTAAGATTAGACTGGTATGAGTCAAGATTCACGAACATCTGCAACTATTCTGTGATTTTCATTTGCAGTCTGCTCCTCAGTCTGAAACACTTCGAATTGTAATTGTACTTGCCTTTGTTGCAGGTAGTCTGATTAATCTGATTGTACTGCAGTGGCAGTGAAGAGGAGTAAACTATAAATGTAGAAAATGTCTGTCATGGGAGCAGCCCTTACCTAGGTGATGAAGATTTTGTGGAGAGTGAACCAAAAAATAAAACAACCACACTGACAAGATGAGATCCACCAGGATAATTCAAGAAGAAATACAATATGTTTTATTATGATTAAGTGCTTTTTTTTCTATATACAAGTTGAATCAGACCATCAAAATCTCATATATTCATACGTGTGTCTGTGTGTACGTATGCATGTATGTATGAGCATGCACACACACGCATGCACACACACTCACACACACACACACACACACACACACACACACACACACACACACACACACACACGCAATAGAAAGTGATGCTATCATTAGTTTAAGGGCAGTTTATTTCCACTGCAAAATTAAAATAAAAAAATAAATAATTTTCACTGAAAAGTGAAACAAGTACATTTTTTGCTTAAATTCCCATACTGTGTTTGTCAGTCCAGTTTTAAAATCTCTTAATGAAATGTTAAAGTTCCTTATACTAGTCAGGTCTTGAAGTTTTGGTTACACTCCTTACACGACCAGAATTATACTGTTGGTACCCCTCCATAATTAGGATCCTGGTACGCCAGAAGTAAATTCACAGGTAGGCTTCTGGTACTCCACAGGTGAATACAAAGTTAAGTTCCTCATACTCCGCTGCTTCTTCTGGTTAGGGGCCCACAAAAGGCTCTACTCATTTTTCGAAAAATCATTCCTTAAGACAGGCAAAAGTGTCTTCCCTTTTTAGGTTATAGGGGTTATTTTTAACAACACATTTGCAGGTAATTCAGATTAAACTCTGCTACTATATGTTTGCTGCAATAGTGTATTATCTATATATACCACCACCATTAATTTCATACTGTACTATACTATACTATACTATACTATACTATTCTACATTACATTGTATACACAGCACCTTTATAGTAACCGTACCTGTGTCCTGGTTAACTGGATAACCCATCCAAATTCAAATAGTTACTGCCAGGCCTATTTCTGATGGTGAAATGCAATGGCTGTAATGACAGGGCCCACTTCTAATAAGTAATCATGTAGATAAGGTAGGGTTCCCTCAAAAGTCAAACATTTCCATACTAAACATCGTCCTTAGGAAGCATACTTGGTGTCCCTCACCATCCACTTCCAAATTGCTTCCAATTTAGTTAGTTATTTATTTTGTTTATTTATGTATTCATTTGGATTTCTTTACTGGAAAAGTTTACCGAGGCAAAGCCCCCTTTCAGCAGAGAATTGGTGAGAAAGGCTCTAGAGACAAATAATACATAACAAGCACAACCCTGTACAATATAGTATTATGAAAGTTAGAAAAAAAATTCCAGTTAATGATGATGGCTACAATACAGATATATGACCTAGAGTATTGTATTTAGGATGATAAACAGACATTTTACAATATATGCACCTAGGATAAGAATATCCACCTATTACCACTCTATCTTTAAAACCTTGCTTCACTCTCATCTTATATCCCTCTGGGAATGTTTCTGCTCTCACCCCAAATAACTCCCTCAGCATTACACTCTGCCTCATCTCATACCTCACTGTAACCTAATATGACACCTAATCTACCTTTCTCTCCAGCCCCCAACTCTTTATTCTACTTCTTCTATTATTCCTTTCTTTCTTACTTCTGCATAAAACTCCTCCTGCCCCACTTATCCTTCTGTTACTCTCATATGATACCTATGTGAATTACCATTGCTTCTACTGTTAAATCTCGTTTGCACGAATAAATGTATTTGTAAATATTTGTAAATACTGACTAATGTTTTTCTTAACTGCTTTTTCTTTTCTTTTAAAATTCCTGTTGTATATTGACATTTTATTACTATGTTCTTCACTTGTATTACTATATCACTCAATTGCCTATGATTTGTTTATATTGTATAATGTCTTTTATGGAGTTTTCTCCCCGGGACTGCATTGAAAATAGGCTCTTCTCAGCCCAATGGACTATCCTTGTAAATAAACTGTAACATAAATAAAATAAAATAAAAAATACTTGTATTTACAGTATATGCAGGTTGAATCTAATAACATTTTAATATTGAGATGTTATACATTTTCTAGATAATTTAGAGTGTTTAAGAGAAATGAAAGACAGGAAATGCAACAGTGTGGGATGGAGAAAGGAGATAAATATAAGAGTGAGAGTGGGAAAGAGGGTAGACAGTGATAGAGGACGGGTGAAGTAATTTGTGGAAAGAATATAGATAAAACAATAAGTGCACAGATGCATGAGCTGAAGCATATTTTAACATTTTGGCTTGAAGCTGATAATAACAACAAAGTAAAGATATTAGAAATGTTTGTATCAGACAGGTTTAGAAGACCTCTGCACAGTAATATAAGAAAATGTTCATTACAAAGTGATTTCAAGAAATCTGATAAGATCATAACAGTTTGCTTATTAGTAAATGATACACCACTTGATGATGACTCATCTACTATTAATGCTAAAATTGCAATAAGAAATGTATTTTCTTCTGTAAAAAGCAAGTAAAGTGTTAATTTGTTATAAATTGTGTAAGGGCTCACACTGTTGAGTCCTGTAAGAGAATGTAAACATTTAAATGTATGCTTTAAATGAGGAGATTACATATAGAATAATAGAATTAGTGCAATGTCACTGGTTTATAGCAAAGCTGGAGAAGTACATTGCATTTCTGGAAGGAAGGGAGGTTCAAACTTTGCTAGACAATGGAAGTATGATTTCCCTTGGCAAGGGTCTCCTGGTGTGTGATCATAATATTAGTAATCACCAAAAGGAGACGCTGTATGAATTTGTGGTGGAGAAAAGAGTAGGCCTTGCACATGTAAAAATTCAAACAGTTCTAGGAAAACTGCTACCTCCTGTGGCTGTAAACCCTGATTTAACTCATGATGCAACATGACAAAAAGATTTTCCACATTTCAAAGCACTATGGAAAACTGGGGGGGAGGAGAATCTGTAGCCACAGTGTGGCAGGCTGTTACACTTAACAACAATGAAGTACAGCACATGCAGCTTGATAGAGCTATTCATTATAAGAATGGAGGAGGGAAAACAAAGAACCACTTGTACTGAGATCCAGAATCAAAATCAGCTGGCATTAACCCCTTCAAAAACAGCTAGAATTTGATTAAAGTTAGTCAGTTAAAAGTATCCTGACTATTATCAGAAACATATCCCATTTACATAACAACTGAAACCCAAAGTCACTATAAGAAATGAAAATCAACCAATAGTAAAAATAAGCTCAAGACAAATATATACCCAAACATTAAGTGATGTTAGCAATGAAAAAGAGAAGATAAAAATGAAAAGAAATTAATTTGAGTGAGGCCCCTTAGAGAACTGTTAAGTACAGAAAGTGAGATGAGCATGTAAAATTCTGCTATTTCTGCTAGTGAAAGCTGGGACTGCATGTAAGAAGTGAGACTAAAGGCAGTATTTGTTCTGAAATATCATTTTGTAAAAAATTCAATAACCATCAGCCTAACTAGCCTGATCTGCAAGGCCAAGGAACGGATTATCACGGACCTCATGAACAAGGACATTGGCAACCTCAAAACACCTGATCCCACACAGCTTGGCTTCATCAAGGGGAGTTCATGTCTATTAAATTTAGTTGACTTTTTTTGAGACAGTTATCAAAGCCATGGATGAGGTGAAGATGGTGCACACCGTCTACCTTGACCTGGCCAAAGCCTTCAACACTATTCCCCACTCAGGCATAATAGATAACCTCTCTCATCTAGGCATCAATCTGTATGTTACCAGATGGGTAGCTAGCTGGCTCACTGATAGAACCCACCTAGTCAAAATAGGGAAGCCACCTCAAGCAGTAGACCCATATTGAGCTGAGTACCCCAGGGTTTGGTCTTGGGGACTCTCTTATTTGGGATATACTTCTCTGAGGTGCAGGCCAAAACCAGAGGGATATGGCTGACCAAGTTCACAGATGACTGCAAGCTGGGTGCTGTCATCAGTTCTCCTAGTGAAGTGGACATCCTCCAAGAGGGTCTCACCCAAACAAATGACTGGAGCCAGAAACATGGCCTCAAGCTGAATATCAGAAAAAGCATCATTATCCCCTTTGGGGTGAGTGACGTCCGCACAAATTTTCACATTAATAACAATGTCCTAAGCACACAGTCAGTCGTGAGGGATTTGGGCACCCAGATTGACAGCAACCTGACTTTTGACCTCCATGTTGCCTCCATTATACGGAAATCTTTCTACATGGCCCACCTCATAAGTAAAGGTATCTCATCCAGGGACAAGGAGGTCATAACATCCCTGTATTCTTCCCTTATAAGGCCCATTATTGAGTATAATGCCCCGTTCGGCATGTACCTCGCAAAGCACATGCAGCAGCAGGAGAGGCCACAGGGGTTCCTCACCAGGAGAATCCAGGGTCTCAAAGATCTACCATACACAGATAGGCTAAAATCCTTATCCCTCTACTCAATTTTATAAAGACTCCTCTGAGGTGACCTCTGTCTGGCATACAAGGCGATCTCGGACTCTGCCTTAATGGGACTGCTGCATATCCGCAAGTCAAGCTCCACTAGAGTAACCCACATACGCTGCCTCAACCTGGTCTGTGACATCAATAGGTCATGTTGGCAGGACAGATTTGTGTCCCAGAGACTCTCCCATCTGTGGAACAGACTCCCTCTCCATGACAAGCAGAGTGCCTGTTTACCCCTTTTTTAAGTGCAACCTGGATAACTGGATGGGAAATAGAAAATACATCCCTGGGATTCCACCTGTGTCCCAGCTGGACAGGGGAATTGGGTGCTGATTTGTCTAAACATGAGCTAAACTCTTAGCTGAGCTTATAAGGGCCTCAGGGCCACTAGCTTACTAACTTCCTATCATCCTATGATCCTATAAAGTAGAAAAATAAAGAGTGTGAGCAGATGCCGCACTTTCTAAGCAGAGGGAAAGCAACCTAAATGAAAACAGAGCATTCAAGAGACCTGTGATGACAGACAACAAAGTAAAGGAAAATCTGATTTTTATTTAGAACTAAACTTTGCAGGGTAAGAATATAGAAAAAGCTGCATTTCTAGTGTTTTAGGGGTAAAAGCTACATTTTCCACCTTGAGGGAAGATGAAGAAGAAAGTAAATCTGATTTGGTGAACTTACAGATAAGTCACACAAACTTTAAAAAGGCACAACAGGAACATAATGCTTTAAGTAGTTCATAACATAACAGTTTTACACAGAGCTCTTTTTATCTGTACAGTCCCTGAAGACATTGAAGTGAGTAAGCAGCTGCACAGGAGAAGACCTGAGCACCTAAGGGCATGCAGGGGTGAGTGCACTTGCTTAAGACTGCCTTAGCATTAATATTAACAGTAGTAAGGATTCATTCCCAACATGTATACCTTTCAGACCAGTGTCACTTCTGTCATAACTGTCAAAGCTTAAAAGCAGCAGAATGAGCATTTAATGTTATTAGTGTGTTGATGAATGCATCCTGTCATATATGTGGACAAGTGGGTTAGAATGTTAAGGTGGTGCTCCCACAATGTGAGGATGCCTATGGGTTCAATTCCACCCTCCCGACTGTGCTACCATGAAATATTGACAGTTTATTTTTCTGTCTCATTATACAATGTACAGCAGTAGATAGGGAAATATGAATCAATATTTTGGTAGGGTGGGCCTCATTGTTAATATAGTTGTATCCTTTGCTTTTAACCTGTCAGCAAAATGTTATGTCTGAGCAGCCTTCTTGCCTCAACTAAACCAAGACAATCTGAAGGTGTTACTGCTCAATGCCAGGAGTATAAACAAGAAACTCCATTCCCTGCAACCTCTCCTCACCATGGGGAATGTAGACGTCCATGTAGTTACTGAGGCATGGTTTAAAGCTGCAGAGAGCATCCTGGCAGCACAGGACTATAATGTCTTCTACACAGTTAGACATGCTGCTGCACAGGAAGGGACAAAAGACAGATGTGTCTCAGTTTATATCAAAACAAATACACTCAAGGCTGGTCAAACAGTATGAGGTTGTTGACCTTCTCCACATCCAAATTACCACAGGCAAAGTCCCATACCATATCCTTGCAAGCTATAGGTCCCTCTCTGACTGAAGAAAACCATAACATATACTTAAATGTACTGGTATACTTCCTTTTCAACCCAACACCATATTCATGGGCAAATACTGCACTATATACTGGGAATTGTACATTTATTATGTATTTATTTACTTATTTATTTGTTTGTTTGTGTGTTTATTTATTTGTCTTTGTGTACTGGGAAAGTTTGATTGGGTAATACACATTTTCGGTGGATGTCCGGGGAGAAAAGCTCCATTTGCTTACATTGCATTACATTGTTTCACTTAAATGCACAGCAGCAACATTTCTATTTACATTTATACAAAAACAGTATTTACATTTATAAATTCTAAGATTTTACAGAGGTGGAAGTTAAGGAGAAAGCCCACATGAAACTTAGTGGATTGCACAGGCAGCAGTTATGTATAAAAATTGTTTTGTCATTTCAGTGAGAGGTTGAGTGTATTCTGTTTAAGGTGAGTATTTGGAGAGTATCTAATGGTGAACACAAAGTCTCAGCCTTGATGACCATGTACAGGACTAGGTTTGGTTAAGATGTTGTTTGTGTGGTTTAAACTACTGAGTTTGTCAGAGAGTTTGATTTGTGTGGGGATACCATTCCAGAGTTTAGCAATGTATTGGGAGTAGAGAGCGTGCCTGCAACATTGTTTGACTTATTTGTAAGTAGTAAGAATTTGTTGCTAGAGTGAAGGTCTCTTGCTGTACAGTAGGTCAGTAATAAGTTATGCAGTTCAGGACATTTTTCTGGATGATGAATGAGTTTGTGTGCTGTAGTTAGTTGTGAATATGTTAGGTACTTTAGTTGTGTAGTACATGGCCCCTAACATGCAGACCTTGAGATTCCTGGACCTAGTAAATACCCCATTCCTGGTAGTCGGTATGCCCAGTAGAGGCACTAACATCCTAGATCTAGTCCTCACCAGAATGGGGGGATATTGCACCCTCCTGAGTGTATTGTCTTCACTAGTCTGGTCAGACCATAAAGCTCTCTCCTTTGAAATAAAAATAAAATCTGGACATCAGGCAACCATGGAACTTTTGGAAATTATTCCAAGAAAAATTTCCTACTTCTGTGTAACACCCTTACAGAATTTCAAGTTGCCCACCCCAATCCCAGGGATACTACTGCATACACTAAATTATTTCCAAGAGCCCTCTGCAATCATGTATACAGCTGTATAGAGTATGCAGTTACTACCTGAAAGAAGTTTAGAACAAACTTAAAAAACAAGCTGTGCTGACAGAATTGCAGCATAAATAGATTATATAACAAAAGGAAAAAAAAATCCTGGCCAAAAATAGGAAGTACAATTTTCAGAAAGATAAGAACTTACACATCAAACTAAAAAACAACTCAGGGGACAAATTAAGACAACCAAACCCAAATCTGAAGTAAAGGTTGCCTCCCAGGCTAGGAATAACTACAATGGATTATTCAGTTACGTCCAAAACCTCAAAGGTAATACACAACAATGTGCCAAACTAATTGTGAATGGATTCACTTACAC
The DNA here is from genome assembly GCF_019279795.1 of Protopterus annectens. NCBI lineage: Eukaryota > Metazoa > Chordata > Ceratodontiformes > Protopteridae > Protopterus > Protopterus annectens. The sequence continues at coordinate 329,894,520 of NC_056737.1, forward strand.
TGAACTTGAAGACATAGCAAACCTACTGGCCAAAAACTTCAGCTCCAATTTTACCCTGCTATCACCTCAGACACATCTCAAGAAATGCCCCCAGCTGTAGCTCCCCTGACTACCAAACAGGCTTCCTCAATAACAGCTCTTATCCCACTACACAAGGGCAGGCCATCCAAGGACTCATATGCAAGGTCATAAAAAGAATTATCATGGACATGATAAATAATATAGGAAACCTTCAGACACTGGATTAAACTCAGTTTGGTTTCATTAAGGGAAGATCATGCCTACTCAACCTGGTAAACTTCTTTGAGAAGGTCACCAAAGGCTTCTACTGGCCAAAGCATTTGACAGAATTCCCCTCTCAAGCATTGTAGACAAACTCACTGCATTAGGTATTAACCCCTACATCATCAGCTGGATAGACAACTGATTCACAGATAGGACTCAAAAAGTTAAGATAGGGGAGACTACTTCTACAAAAATACCAATCATTAGTTGAGTCCTTCAGAGCTCAGTGCTGATGCCATTCTTGTTTAGCATCTACTTCTCTGAAGTCAAGGCTAATGTAAAAGGCCTCTGGCTAACCAAATTCACAAATGATTGTGAATTAGGTGTAGTCACTGAGTCCTCACAAGACACACGCATCTTTCAAGAGGGCCTAACACAGACTAATAACTGGCACCAGTGTCACACTCTTAAACTTAGTGCTAAGAAGCACATAATAGTGCCCATTCATAAGATGTGCAATTGACTAAATTTATAATGCAACTCTAAGAGTAGACCCGGTAGTCAGAGATTTGGGAACACATGTAGACAATGCCTTGACTTTTGACCATCATGTGTCTACAGTAGCAAAAAAATTATTTCATGTTGCACAACTTACAAAGGTTTGTCATTTGGGTCCAAAGATGTCATTGTTCCATTGTACTTTGTCCTCATAAGACCAATCATTGTGTACAATGGACTCTTCAGCATATACCTCAACTGGAGTGACTACAGAGGTTCCTCACAAAAAGAACACATGGTATAAAAAGCAAGTCCTTCATGGATGGCCTTAAAGCATTGTCCTTCTCTGAATCTCCTAATGGCTGCTGAGAAATTACCTCTGCTTGATCTACAAATCATCCTCTGATCCAGTCGTAATGACCTGTTGCATATCTGTAAAGCAAATAGCACCAGAAATACTCAGTTTAGGGACCTAAAGCTAGTAAATGCTTGCCCGCTTATGCACCGCATATTATTTATAGAACCATACCTTTCTAATATTTCTAGGAGGCATGGCTAGGCTTAAAAATGCCCTTTTAGGGTCATTAGCCTAATATTCTCCTATGATCTTTACTGCATAGCAGACTAAAAACACCTGATTGTGTGCTGAAGTGTCTCATCATTTTAATCCTCTTTCTGTCAGGATGCAGGCAATGATACCTGCTGATTCAGGTCCCTCCTCTCAAATTTGTATGACAGCAGCTTGTTATTATTACTATTATTATTTAACATTTGTTTACCGGGAGTGTCCGACTGGGACAGAGCCCATTTTCAGCAGAGACCCAAGGAGTAAAGCTCCATAGGAAATTACAGAAATCTACAGATATGTGAGAAAATTAAAAACAAACAGAATACATTTGCATTGGATCACATTGAGTAACACATGACATCAATATACATAGTATAAGATACAGAAGAGTAAAAGCAAAAGGTTAAACTGTAATACATTATTACCTATAATTACAATCAATAGTTGAGCAGAACATAAGATTACATATAGACACCAGTATAGTCCATAGGTTTATCAGTGGGCATATACGATGAAGTGCAGATAGAAAGTGGGAGTAAGGGAAGAGCTAGGAAGAATCTGAAGATAGGCAGATTTGGTCAATAGGGCATGTTTTACTTAGAAAAGTTCGTTAAACAGTGCTAAATGGTGTAAGGAGAGATGCAGAGAAAGCAAGGGAAAGGCAGATAACGTAGAGTGACAGAAATAGTGAAGGTAGGTTCATAGGTTTTTACTAGGCTAACGACCACAAGGGCCTTTTTAAGCCTAGCCATGCATCCCAAATCTCTGACAAGTTCTGATATCCTTGATAAGTGTAAGCATGGGCCTGGGAGATGAACCATTTACAGGTTACCTGTTTGCATCAGAGACATAGGTGCCAAACCAGGGATGAATTTCCGATCTCCCATCCAGTTGTCCAAGTTGCACTTGAATTGGGTTCGGGAGGAACTCTACTTCACATGGATGGTGAGTCTGTTCCATAGACAGGGTAGTCTCTGGGATACATACCTATCTCTCCAGCAGGTCCTATTTATATCACAGGCAAGGTTTAAGTCTTTAGAATAAGCAATTCTGGTGCTGTTTGTTTTGTGGATATGCAGGAGGACCACCAGAGTGGGGTCTAACAATGCCCTGACTTAGATGCCATACCTTTGTTTATAAGTTGAGCAACATAGAATGATTTCCTCACTACTGCAGACACATGATGGTCAAAGCCTAGATTACTGTCTATGTGTGTCCCTAGGTCTCTGACTGCTGGGTCAACTCTAAGGGGTGTGTTGTCAATATTATAGTTGCCAGTGATGGATGACGTCCTAAAGGATACTGTTATGCATTTCTTGCATTTAGTCTTAGTCCATGGCTCTGACACCAGTTGTTTGTCTGTGTCAGACCCTCCTGGAGAACATTTGTGTCAGTGTGAGATTCAATGACAGCTCCTAATTTGCAATCATCTGCAAATGTAGTCAGCCAGAGACCACTGGCATTGGCCTTGACTTCTGAGAAGTAAACACCAAAAAGGACCAGCCCAGGGACTGATCCCTGAGGGACTCCACTTGTGACTGGCCTCTTTGTAGAGGTGGACTACCTAGTTTTAACTTCTTGGGTCCTGTCTGTGCCAGTTAACTATCCACTAGGTGGCATACAGGTCTGCATGTAACCTCTGTCAATAATGCCGGAGTGGGGTATTGTGTCAAATGCCTTGGCCAGGGCATGGTAGGCAGTGTGAATGATTTTGTCCTCATCCATTGCTTTGGTGACCTTCTCAAAGAAGTTCACCAGGTTAACTAGGCATGATCTGCCCTTCATGAAACCAAACTAGGTTGGGTCCAGTGTCTGGAGGTTTACTATATCTCTACTGACCATCTCCATGATAATTCTTGCCATGGCTTTATATATAAGACTAGTGAAACTTATGGGTCTGTAGTGTCCAGGGTATGCAGATGGCTCACCTTTGTGTAGAGGGATGACTGTTGCCTTTCTGCATTCATGAGGCACAAAGCCTGTTTGGAGGCTACAGTTAAATAGTAATTCCAGAGGCCCTGATAGGTCATGTTTCATGCTATTTAGAAGGCATCCTGGGATATTGTCTGGGCCCATTGATGCAGTGTTCCTGGTCTTAGAGAGAGCATTAAGGACCTGTTCCATAGTGATAGTATGGGGAGTTAGATTTGATGATATTTCCAGAAGGAAGGTTGAGGGGAAAGAGGGGGAAAGTTGGAGCTGAATTTATCAGCCAGGAGGTTTGCTATATCTTCTGGCTCAGTATAGGTTGCTCCATTTACAAGGAGCTCTGTACACAACTGTGTACTGACTTTGAGGTTGCAGACCTAGCTAAAGAATGATTTGTGGTTGCCCTTGGCCTGGGAGGCCAAACATACCTCAAATGTGGCTTTGGTAGACTTTATTTGTCCTCTGAGTTGTTTATTTAGTTTGATGAGAGTGCTTTTATTCTGCTGGGTGCTGCACCTCCTAATTTTTGCCATGATTTTCTTCCTCCTGTTATACAGCAGATTGATTTTGTGATTCCACCAGGGTGGCTTGCTTTTTGAGTCAATTCTGTACTTCTTCCTGGTGGGTACACCTGCCTCTATGCAGCTATTAATATGCTTTTACATGGTTTTTGTGAATAGCTCTGCATAGTCAGAAGTGTTCTTAGGGTTTATGGGGACTTGAAATGTTGCCAGGTTCTCACTTAATAGCAGGAGTTTAGCCTTAGAATAGTTCCTGAATATGGGAAAGGAAGAAAGAAGTAAGTCAATAAGATTTGTTACATATGATGGATATAGTATGGTAATAAAGTGATGTCAATTGGGAATAGGAGGTAGATTTAGTCAGGACTAGTGCATGGGCAGAGCCATTTATTGTAGAGGAAGTTCCTGAGTAGGTTTTTAAATTGAGTTGGGTTGGCAGTAGTTATGACATAACGTGAACTGGTGACCAAAATGTTAGATATATAATTAGAGTAGACAGAGTCACCAACAGCATTGCTGGATTTAAACACCTGTAGTAGGGATTTATTTGAGGATCAGAGGAGCTGAGTGTTGGTGTAGAGTTGGAGCAATTGCTAAAGAGTGGGAGTCTTTTCAGGTTGGTGTACCAGTCTGTGGGCAATAATGAGTTGAGTGTAGGTTAGGTAATGGGGTGATTTTGGCCATTTCAGTTGACATAAGATAATGCAGTGGTGAAACCTGTGTGGGGAGTTAGTAGCAAATTAGCAATTTTATTGTAGCAGGCTTCTAGTTTGGTCAGATCAGTTTTCTTCAGATTGGTGAAGATAGGAGAGGCATAAAGCAGGCTGGACAGTTAGTGAGTTCTAGTGATTGCCTGTCTTGTGGTGCTAGTGAGAAAGGGTTTGAGTCTGTATAGAGCTCCTAGTTTTGTGTGTGTCTTTTTGATAGACTTGGATAGGTTTATATCAAATTTCAAATTACTGTCTATTAGCACACCTAGTAATTTTTTTTGGTCCACAGTCAAAATAATGGTATTGGAAGAATATAGTTGGAATGGAGTTGTGAGGTCAAGTGATTTACTGGGGTGAAAGAGCATGAGTTTAGTTTTAGATGGATACAGGATTAGCTGTGAATCTGATAATTCAGGCATCAACAACTAGGAAGGACCGTTGTGTCCTCTCTTCGAGTTCGTTTAGGGTAGGCACAGCACAGATGACATTGGAGTCATTAGCATATTGGACAATGGAGGCTACAGACGTGGCTGTATGAAGACTGTTGGTAAATATACTGAAACGTAGAGGGCCTAGAATTGATGCTTGGTGGACTCCCATGGTAACTGGTAAAAGGGAAGAGAGATCATGTTGACATCTGACTGCTTGTTAACAGTTAGTTAATTAACTAAGGAACCATTGGATTGATAAATGATTGAGTTTTAGGTAGGAGAGTTCATTGAGTAGTTTCTGATGAGAAACATTATCAAATGCTTTGGATAGGTCCAAGAAGATAGAGGATACCAGATTCCAGTAATTTCTATGTTGGTTGATAGTACTGGTAAAGCTGAGCAGGGCAGTTGTGGTACTATGATTTATGTGGAAACAGTACTGTATGATAGAATGAAGATTATTACATAGGAAGTAGTTGAAGAGCTGCATATGAATGCATTTTTTCTAAGACTTTGGATAGGGGTGATAAGATTGCTACAGGTATATAATTGGATAACTCAATAGAGCTGCCATTTTTGTACAGAGGGGTTATTTAAGAAACGTTCCAGATTAGAGGAATGTGTTGTTCAGTTATAGAGGGGTTAATGAAAACAGAGGCTGGATACAAGATGGCATCTGCTGCTAGTTTTAAGAAGTCAGAGGGCATCTTTTTTCTATGTAAAAGCCCCTGGCCGCTGTCCGTTCCTGGCCCTAGCATCTTTGCCTTTTTACCCTGCTCTCCAAACTGCTGATCCTGCAGTGGTAAATAAGAATCTGCCTGCTTGGTGACAAAGGACCCTTTCCATAATTCCTGAGGTCTCTTCACACTGCCTTCTATTCCCTGTATCCTCTCACGAAAGGAAGAAAGAAAGTATGTGTTGTCCCATAAACTGGCAGTAGAACCTATATTTGCAACTATTGCTTCTGGGGCTTAATACAAGCATCCCAGCCAGGACAGTCAGCAGCCATACCCCCCTTTCGGTCCTGTAACCGGCATACCTTACCCATTCCCTTACTCTAGCCTCCTTTTAGCTGTAAATACCTCTTTCCTTAGTCCTAGACCAGCTAACTCCCTTTAGAACCTACCGTTGTAATATTATTGCTGATCACTAGGTGGCAATCTTATCCAGTCCTACCTGACTTACCCCACTTTCTTACAGTGTTTCCACATTACATCTCTGCTGTCTTGTACTAGCTCTTAATGATATCCTGCTTTATCCTTTGACTCTTACTGCCTACACCCAGCTATCCTGATATATTCTACCACTGATTTAATTATCTCTGTACTTACCTACACTCAACTTACTTTCAGTATTCTGCATTTTACTGATTGTTCTTCCTGAAGCTGCTCCTCTACTTGTCTCTACCTGCTCCGTTCGCCCTGCGGGCTCACTCCGCTCCACTATCCTGCCCCCTATTTCCACCCGCCCCCAATACCACTAACCTTATACTACATAACCACACCCTCTTCCCCTCTCAACCAATCACAAGGTTACCACACCCCTTATCTTTGCACCAATCACTAGAAAATACTCCACAATGCCCTAACCTACCCCCACCTTCTCTAACCAATCCCTTCCTCTCCCTCCAGAACTCCTACCTTCCACATAACAGTCTTATTACTACTCCTTACCTCCTACTTTGTACCTTACAACTGCATTCTCCCAATGACTAAACTACCTACCTCAGGACATTTAAAGTTGCTCCTCTTTATAATACTTCTGCCTTTTCTAATTATAGCCAACATTCTAACCTCCTATGAAAAACCATTATGTCCACAGTTGCACTATTCCTCAAAACAAACAGCCATACCATCTCTTGTTGTCTCCCTAAACCACATAAACATAACATCTACCCCATGCTACCTACAAGCAAAGTATCATAGACTAGCCCACATTAGGTATAACTATCTAAAAAATAGGAAGTCTCTAAGCCAAAACTGCTTATCCCAAAATCCTAAATCTCAATCAAATGTCCACTTATTAATAGATGGAGACATTCATCCAAACCCAGGCCCAAGGAATACTTTTATTACCCAAGCCCATAGCCCTAAGCCCTCTAGTAAACTAATCCCCACCAAACCTCCCAACTCTCTCTTAATAGCACATCTCAATATACGAAGCATAAATAATAAAGTTGCTCAACTCCATGCCCTCTTGGATGTTCACTCATTTGACATCCTATGCCTGACAGAAATCTGGTTAAAACCTGTAATTCAAGACAATGTAGTCATCCCACCTGGATACAATATCTTAAGGCAAGACCATATAGCCAAGAAGGGAGGGGGGTAGCTATTCTATACAAAGCAGGCATTCAAGTTGATGCTTCTGAAAATAAACCACCTCAGGACAATAATGCCGAAATCCTTACTGCTAAATTACAGCTTAATACTCATAAATCCATCTATATCATCTGTATCTATCTGCCACCTGGTAATAACACCATCACCCTGGAAAATATCCTTAACTGGCTATCACTAAACTTCCCACAAGAAACTATAGTCCTTGGTGACTTTAATATTGACTGGAAGTTCTGTAGCAATGAACACCCTACTACCCATATTAGCCTACATGTTTTTTCTCAAACCATTACCTTCCCAACCAGGATAAATAAATCCAATAAAAAAGAAACCATCTTAGATTGGATTCTTACAAATAACCATCACCAACCATATGATGTAGGGGCCCTCCCTGTTGATGTGAGTGACCACAGGCATAAGATCAATATACCCTTCCCACCCACACTGAGAATAACTCAGATCAATAAAAACTTTAACCCAGATGGCTTCCAAAGTGAACTTGGGGCATGTGATTGGTCACCCTTAAAATACCTCCCATTAGAGGAAGCTGCAAATTACTTCAATTCTAAATTCCTAGCCATTCTAGACCACCATGCACCAACCCACTCTATCAGAATTAGGACTAAACTAGCCCCATGGCTTACTAAAGAAACCAGGCACAATATCCTACTTAGAAATAAATGCTGGGCCAAATGGCGAACTACAAAAAATCCCTTAGGTCAGCAGAAATTTAGACAGTTGAGAAATAACACAAAGAAAGCTTTACTCTCAGATAAAATACACTTTTACTTAGAACTCCAGAAAACCCACCAAAATAAACCACAAAAGTTTTGGGCAACCATTAACAAACTTCTTCACTCAGGTCATTCCATTACACCAACCCCACAGGGCACTGACCATGAGAATCCCAAGCAAACTGCCAATACGTTTAATACCTTTTTCACAGAAGCCATTCAAACTCTTGCCAATCAGCTAACACCTGACAGCTTAACTTTGCCAACCTGAAGTACTAGCCCTTTCCCTCCATTTCACTTGCAACCAGTCCCAACATCACACATTCTCACCCTTATCCAAAAACTTAAACCAACTACCCCATCAGCTGGCCAACTACCTGCTGAATATCTGCAAATAGCAGCCAAATCCATAGCCTATCCCATTTCCATCCTGATTAACAGAACCATAATCGAAGGCAACTTCCCAACTATCTGGAAAATCTCTCACATTATCCCCCTACATAAAGGTGGTAACTCCAACGAATTGTCTAACTATTGCCCCATAGCCTTACTTTCTCCTCTGGCAAAAATAATGGAAAAATGCATCCATCGACAACTCCTCGACCACCTTATCCAAAATAACTTGCTTTCTAAATGTCAACACGGATTTAGGCCATTCCACAGTGTTACCACTGCCCTCTTATCCTTTTCTGACGTATTAATAAAAACCATAACAACAGTATGCTTTCCTCTGCACTCTTTATTGACCTTTCAAAAGCATTTGATATGGTCAACCATCAGATACTTTTAAGTATCATTAAATCCCTTTCACTAGATGCACTGGCTATAAAATGGTTCCATTCTTACTTGGACAATAGACAGCAGGCTGTGCTATGGGATAATAATCTATCTACCCACCTCCCCATTACCCTTGGTGTCCCCCAAGGATCCATATTAGGACCTTTGTTGTTCTCAATTTTTATTAACGATCTTCACTCAGTAATTCCCCTAGCTACTTTTATTCAATATGCAGACGATTCCACACTAATATGCTCAGCCTCCTCACCATCTGAACTACATTCCCTAACCCACAAGGTATTTAATACAGTTGAACAATGGTTTACTCAGTGCTGCCTCCTATTGAACCCCAAAAAAAACAAAACTCTTGATCTTTACTCCTACCCAGAAGTCCCCCACAGTAGATTTTACTGTCACATCTAACAATGGTACACTCATATCTCCTGATCCAACTACAAAACTCCTTGGAATAACAATTGATAACAATCTTAACTTTGACACTCATATTAACAACACAATAAAAACTGTAAATAGAAAACTGGGCTCCCTCTATAGGATCAAACTATTCCTTACTCCAGCAGCCAGAATAACTATTGCCCATACCCATCTAATGTCTACACTCCTCTATGCCTCACCAATATATACTAAGCTGTCCAAAAATAACCTCAGTAAGCTTGAAAACTCCTACAACAACATTGCCAGATTTGCCACTGGCAATCCATTTAGAACCCACCACTGTTATAATTTAAAGCAGCTAGGATGGCTTGAGTTACAAAATCAACTAAAATTTCACCAACTTACCATTTCCCACAAGACCCTTTACCAACCTACTAATACTCCAATACTTTCAACCCTTATTACCCCTATAAAAATCTTAACACCTTACACTCTTCAAATAAACTACTTGTTACAAGATGTAAATCCAACAACCTGGCTGGAGACTCTCTATTCTCCAATACTGTCAGACACAACTGGAACCTACTCCCCAGTGAACTTGTATCACTATCCTCAATATCACTTTTCAAATCTAAACTGAAATTATATCTTAGAACACACTGGCTATGCCCCTGTATTAACCCAGACTAACTTCTCCTTTTATTACTGTATCCATTTTCCTGAATAACAAAGAGAAGTTTATTCTTGTAAATACTACCTTTGTTTGTAGTGATTTCTTACTTATTATTTGTTATATGTATGTGAGTGGTTTATGATTTATTTGTGGAATTACCTGTTATTATTTGCTAAATTGTATTTACCTGTGAATGTCTTTGAATTGATCCCAGAGTTCACTAACTTAACCCTCCAATTTTTTAATCTAATCTATGTTCAAGATTATCATAGACAATGTGTTATTGTAATAACCAATATGTAAGTGCATTTTTTTATATCTCTCTCTCTATATTATGCTGTACTTACTTTTCACATGTAAATGTATTGTGCCTCTACTGAAAATGGATATGTATCCAGCTAGACTAAAATAAAATAAAATAAATAAATAATTGTGATCTTGGAGCTTATCTCCTCGGGCCTCTACTGAAAATGGACATGTATCCAGTTAGACTAGCCTGGTCAACAAATGTAAAATAAAATAAATAAATAAATGTTATCAGCTGCAAGTGTTGTGGGATTTAGTTTAGAGTGTTTTTTATGGTGTACGTTTAGACAGGTTTAAAAGAGAAGTAGTCAGTTTCTTCTTTGGGTATAGATGGGATAGCTGGAGGTGCATTGCAGTGGGTCTTAGTAAGTGAGCATATAGTATCTGTAAACAAAGAGATAAATTGTGCATTGTTGTTAGTGGTTAATGGAGTAAGAGTGGAGGATTGCCCTGGTTGAAGGATCTTATTTAGGGAGGACCAGAATATTTTAGGATTGTTGTGGTGCTTTTTCTTTATAGGGGTATAGTATTATTTTTTTGTCTAATTTGACCTGTGTTTTGGCTTTATTTTCAAAGATGTTTATAGTATTCAAGGCTAACCTGTTTTATGTTGGAGTGCCACAGTGTCCAGGCTTTATCTCTTAGTCTGAGTACATTTTTCATATCTTTTGATAGCCAAGGTGCGTAGTTAGATTTCACTCTAGTAGTTCTACATGAGGCTAGGCTGTTCAGTATATCAAAGAAGGTGGTGTTAAAATAATCCACAGCAGTATCTAGGGGTAATGTTTTGAGTGGGGTCTAGTCGCACTTTTGTAAGATGGAGTTAAAGTTTTGAGGATTGTAGTTTCTTTTTTTTTTTTTTTTTTGCGGATTTGATGGTAGGTAGTATTTCTGTGTTGGAAGATGTTCACTAATGCTATCAGAGAGACAACCTGATTGGTAGGCTAGAGCAGGTTTGTTAGTTATAATCCAGTCTAGAATAGAATGTCTTTTGGTTGCGTTGTCTATTTTGGTTGTGGATTGAATGATCTGGTGAAGCCATGTAGGTTAATATAATTAGTGGAGTTATCAGAGTCATAGGAGTGCCAGTCATTATTAAAGTCACACATTATGATAGTTTCTTGTGGTAAAGTTATTGATATCCAGTATAAAAAAATCCTTGATTAGGTTGGGATTATTACCAGGGGAAATATATTAGATATTTGTTGTGATTTATTTCAAGTTTGGTAAATAGTATCTGTATGTTATTGAAATCAGGCATGCTTTATCATATACGTTCTACTTTTATGTTTTGTTTATAGAATAAGGCTATACGACCTCTGCACTTGTTTTTTTCTGTCATGTCTATGTATATTTTAACCTGGAGGAATAATTTTGTTGTTGGATGTGTCAGGTTTTAAACAGGTTTCTGTTAAGAAGTATAAGATCAGGGGAGTAAAGTGATAGGCTGACATGGAATTTGGTTATTTTATTGACTATGCTGCTGACATTCATGTTAAGGAGCAGGAGGTTAGAGCTGTTAGGAGCAGTTAATGTCCTTGTATTGAGTGGTAGAGTGGTGGTGTTGGTGGATTGCAGTCAATTGTATTTAGGACCAGAGTTTGGGTGTGTATCCCCAAAGAGATTTAGTTGTGTAGAGAAGTGTAAAAGAAGTTTAGAAAACTTAGTTATGTGTTAGGTGTATTTGAGAGACGTTTGAGATTTAGGAAAAAGTGGAAGGTACTTGTTTGGAAAGTATTCCATGTACATTGGGTTATATAGATTGGAAGCAATTTCAAGGTTGAGAGGTAGAGGCTGAGGACTGGTATATGCAGGAGAGGCGAAAGTGCTGTGTAGTTAAACCCAATAGTAAGTTAGGTAATACAAAAGTAATAGTAGAGTACAGATAGTGTGTAAGTTTAACATTTGCAAATGTTTGGTACAGAGAGGTGACATCGTATAGAAGAGGAAGAGGTGATTTAGAAAAGGGAACAAGTAATGTGATGTGTTATATAGGCACAGTTTGTGGTCAGGTTTACAGTGACAGAAATAGAACTCAGAGGATATAATGTGTTGTAGGAAGTGATATAAGTTTTAGTAAGTAGGAAGATGTGGATTAGATAGTAGGTGTGTGCAAGTTTCAAAGGGATGGTAGTCTGGTAGAAGTCTAAATATGGAAAGGAAACTTAAGTACTTGTAGTGTGGAGGTGAGATGGTTTAATGTGTTATAATGAGAAGAATGGTGTGATGTAAAGAGTTGTTGTAGTTTATTGGATAATGAGCATAAGGTGGAAAAGTTGAATGTCCTATAGGATATGGATAATGTTATGTGTGGTGTGGGTGTGTAGAGAAAATGTTTTGTGATATGATAGGTTGAATGTGAGTGGGGAGTGGCTAGCTAGATATGTTTGGATATGTTGGAGGTGGGTGGGAATTGAGGGTAGGGTAGGGGAGTGGTGTGAGCCAGAGTAAAGCAAGGTGAATGGAGTGGATTGGACCCGATCAGAGCTGCTGGCAAGAGATAAAGAAAAAAAACAGTCAATCAATAAATACATACATACAGCTCAAGCAGGAGCTATGGTTCACAGAAAGCAGTATAGCACAGAGCAAAAATATACCCAGATAGGTAGAGCAGTAAAGCCTAAATACAAAACGACATGGGATGGGGAAGATTGTCTGATGTTATTTATGAAGATCAGCAGAAAAATAAATAAGCAGAGATATGTTTTTATCATGAATAACAAGAAGAGAAAGGAATACTTTTAATGAAATATAAAAGTTAGAGATGAGAGGGAAATAATGGTAGGGAGAGAAAGTGCTTTCTGGTGATGCACAAGGAGCTGCTTAAAATTACAGCATGCAATATATTATAACATATAATTGTAGGAGATGGGAGTTTAGTAACTGCAAAGATTCTGTTACTTAGTAAGCTCCTTTGCGTCAGCTTAAATCTTGTCCAGTAGAAACTTGTAATTTCAGCAGATTATGGTGCTGGCAAGTTGCTAAGGCTTAAATATCTAGGAAAAAGAGGGGCGAGGGGGAAGTTAGCTTGCTAAACAGGTAAAGGATGTTGTATAAATAGAAGGATATGGTTGAAAAAGAAAGCGAGCAGTAACAGTAAATTAATAGTTTTTATAATAAAGGTGGATTTGTTAGCACTGCATTGACTAGATATATTAGTATTTTAGAGACTGGAGAAATGCATTTTGGCCCTTCAAGCATATGCTGTTTAAGCGTATCATAGTGAAAATATATATCAACATAAGTTTTTAATTGCATTTATACTTCTCACTCTCCTCCATCCACTTTTTTATTATCTTTTCTATTACACTCATTCATTTTGTTTATTATTTTGATTCTCTCCATTTATTTTGCTATTATATGCAGCAACATCACAACCTGCACCCATCCTTCTGGTCCAGCCTGGCAGACATTATGAAGGAAATTATCCACAGGAGGTTGGATGACTGAGTTGGCCAGTTGTAAAACCTCCTCTGGCAACTCACTGACTTGTGTTTCTGTCCCCTGACACTTACCCTAACTCTCTTACCTTCCTGTTAGTCCATATGTTCCTTCCCTAACTTACCTTCCCTTTATAGCTGTAAAAAGGGAACCTGCCCCACCAAAAAAATCCCATCTTCCTCACCTCCATTTTGCTCATTCCTTAGCTACTCAACTTCTGTTGCACCTTCTGCTTGCTTCCCCTTTTGCATGTGTTTCTTACGCTCCCAATCCTATATTTTAATCTTGTCAAAATGTTAGATAAGCACACCTTACTAATGCTCTTGTATGGCTCCCAAATCATTTATCTTTTGTGATGGTACTGCACACAACTGGTCAAAAAGAGCACCACTGATGTCCATATACAATGATGTATATTGACATGTAAATGAGCTCTGCACAGTTGTGAAGCAGTATGTACATACAACATAGGATAAAGCTGACATTTTTAGTGTGGGTGCTTCACAGCCTATAAATAAAGTGTTTTGCACAGTGTAAGTGGAGAGGATTTTGGGTTCAAGTCTCATTGGGGTAGTATGCTTTCAGTTTCTTTTATTTTTCCATTCTGCAAATGTTTAACAATTACCTACTATGTGCTTCACTAACACCTTTAGGGTGACTGCTACAGTAGCTTCTTATCCTCGTTTACTTGATTCTGATATCTTTGTGTTTTATACCCCCTTATCCACTGTTTTTTGCATCCCCAATAATATCATCACCTCCTATTGCAGTCTTTTGTATAGTATATAAGTTCCTAAGTGTATACTTGGATAACGACCACTAGGGCCCTTATAAGCAAACCCAAATGTGACACACAACTTTGATTTATATAGGGAGTGATTTACTGGCTGCCTCTGTCCATGAGTGGCATAGCCGCCAGACCAGGAGTGAATTTCCAATTACCCAGTTATTAGTCCAAGTTACACTTATAGATTCATAAGTGTATACTAGTCTAACAACCACAAGGGTCAAAGCATGTCCAATTCCCCACTGTTTCCACAGAAAAAACTCAGAACTTACCCACTGCACTAACTGAGAATTTTAAAACAGAAACTAGAGCCAGGACTGAGCCCTGGAGTCTAAAGGTATGAGACACAGATCTTACCATTAAGCCACTACTCTGCCACTTGTGTGATGCCACTATCTCCTCTACCTTCCTACCTTAATCATACTTCCCTTACAACCTTCCACAAGTTTCACCTTCGCATATATATCTCATTGAGTCAAAAAATAGATCACCATGCAAGCCTCATGACCATGTAGAGCAGCCACAAACCCTCTTTTTCTTACTGCAACTGTACATGCGGGATTGCAATGAATAACCCTGATACTGGCGCTTGATAGATGAGCATTATTGCTGCTCTTACTTCATTGCAGCCTCAGCATAGTCTTACACAATCTTCCTGTAGGTCCCAACTTTGGCTGCAATGAGGATTTTTCTTCTGTTTCATATTTTTTCACTGTATTATCCATCCATGCAATAAAAAGCCAATTACTTGAAAGATAATCTTACTTAATATTGCATTCTATCTTTAACATTTTTCTTAAGCATCCCTGTACTATAGATCTACAATATGAAGATTCATACCCATCGCTACATTGCCATATAGACTTATTACCTATAGCATATTTGCGCATGATCTTCCATAACAAATTATATTCTGTATTGTCAAAAGCTTTACTTACATCAGTTCTTACCACTTTTGCTTCTTCTTTCCTTTGCTCCCTTTCTATGGCTACTGTTTTAATAAAATATTCTATGTATCTTTTGTAGATCAGAGTGTCTGATATACCTTTAAGAAGCATTCCAGTCAGTGGGCACGTGCATATAAGGACTGAGCACATGCAAGCAAGAGTGCCATTTTGAGTGAGCAGCCAGAATTAGAGCATGCATGTATTTAGTAGTTAGTTAGTTCATTTAAGTTTAATTTTTCTGACATCTATCCTGCTGTGTTTGTATGTAATAAACTACTTAAATGAGATGAGTGACATGGTGTCAGACTGGGATCCAGAGTGAAAACCATGAGGCAAGCAGATAGAAATGGAGGAATATACAGGAATGGATCATCACTACTGCTCAAACAACTTGCAAACAGGTCAGAAACATTTTCCAGGTACTAAAACTCACTAAAATAATTTTTCTCACAACAAATATAAAGTGAAGCATTCAAAATGGTCAAATCAAATTTCTAATTAAACAAAATGTCCAAAACTGTAACATATTGATAAAAATATTCAAAATAATTACAAAAATGTTTGAAACAATCTCCAGATTACATAAAATGTATAAAAAATGGAAAACGACCATATTTTTTCACTATGTACTACTTTTCCGCATTAACTAAAGCTATTCAAAGTATCCGAAGTGTGCAAAGTGTTGGCAAGTGTGTGCAGTATTACAGTACAGTTATTTCATAAATTACAGTCATTTCAAAGAATATTTTGCAATGTATAGATTTTAGAAGAGATTATTGTGCATTTGAATCTTATTACAAGTACCTGGTGTGTGAATGTTCATACATAATTACAAAGGCCAAGATTGCATTGTGTTCAAACTATAATATTTGGCATGGCAGATGATTTCGCAGATCAAGTCTGCTTGTGTTTGATAACAATATTGCAGAAAACTGGAGAATGTTTGAGTGGGAATATGATATTTTTATGCAGGCTGCTTTTTCTGACAAAAACACATTGAAAGAGAGTGTTCATTTGTGTATGCACCTGCTGGGTTGCAGGCAGGGGGAAAACCATCATACTGTGGTATCGGCTGAAATGCAGGAAAACCCTGTGTGCTTAAAACGTAAATTTAGAGAAACTTCTAACCCCAAATGAATATTACAATGGAAAGACACTTATTTTACACAAGAGATCAAAAGCCTGGTGAAACTTTTGTAGTATATATAACCAACTTGAGAAATAAGGCTAAAACATGCAGATTTTGTGATCTGAGTTGATAAAAGATGGGCTTGTGTGTGGCATTAATAATGACACTTTGAGAAAGATTTTGCTTTGTGACAGTGTTTTAATGTTAAACAAGGCCACTGAAATTTGTCAGATATACGAGCTTATAGAAAAGCACATAAATATGCTTACAAATGAGAAAGGCATGCTTTTAGTGCTTTCCAAAGCCAATGTAGATAGCAGGCAGCATAAGGTTAAAAGATACAGGCCTATGGGTGTGGTCGCTTCAGCAAAACCCAGAGTAACTTCAGTAAGGCCTAGAGTACATGCAGCAAAGCACAGGGGAGACCCAGCAAAACCTGTAACAAGCCTCATAGTCAACTGTTGTAATTGTGGTGGTAACCATGAACCCAAACAAGAGAAGTGCTTAGCTTTTGGTCAGCAAAGCTATTCTTACAATAAATGGAATAATTTCAAAAAGTTTTGTAAATCAAATAAGGCACATTATTTTATTAAAAGAGAGCATTCAAAGAGGCAAGTTGATCAATTAGACAGCTGCAACCCTACTTTTTATGTTAATTGTGTGTCTGTGCTTGGTGAAACAGTCAATGCAGTAGATTTGTGGGCAAAAAATAAAAATAAAAATCTTTTGTACTGTTCAGATTAATGAAAGTCCTGTAGAGCTCAAAGTTTATACTGGTTCG
This sequence comes from Protopterus annectens, assembly GCF_019279795.1. NCBI lineage: Eukaryota > Metazoa > Chordata > Ceratodontiformes > Protopteridae > Protopterus > Protopterus annectens. The sequence continues at coordinate 329,911,712 of NC_056737.1, forward strand.
AAGTGCAATGTTATTCAGCAGAAATGTTTGCTACAGTAAGAGTTGCAGAACAACTTGATTTGGCAAAGTGTGCGAAACTTGTTGCTTATGGTGGTGAAGAAATTCACACTGAAGGCTCAGTAGTGCTTTCATGTTACTCTGCTGGGAACAGCTATGACTTGCAGTTTTACATGGTCAAAAGACATGTGCAGTCATTATTATTCCTCAGAGGCAACTTGAAAATGAGACTGCTTTCATTTAACAAAGAAGTCCACCATGTAAACTTGAATGAAAATAGCTCAAATTTCACCCAAAACATTTTTTCTGACTATGCTGATATTTTTGCAGACAAACTAGGCAAACTCCCAGTTGTATATTCCATGAAGTTAGACCCAGAGGTCAGCCTAGTTATCAGACCAGCATGAAAAATTCCAGTAGCTATGCATAACAGAGTCAAATCTGAGCTAGACAGAATGGTGCAGCTAGGAGTAATTTGTCCAGTAGAAGAAAAAACGGAATGGGTATCTTCCATAGTAGTAGCTCATGTGAAAAGCTCAGATGATATCAGAATATGTATTGATCCAAGAGACTTGAACAAAGCATTAAAAAGGCCTCATCACCCTATGCGCACAGTCAAGAAGGTTGCTGCCCTCATGCCAAATGTCACTGTTTTTTTTCTGCCATAGACGCAAAAAATTCATTTTGGCAAATTTTGCTTGACCGAAAATCTTCATTGCTAACCACTTTCAGTACACCATTTGGAAGGTACAGATTTCTGAAAATGCCATTTGGAATAAATTCTGCCAGTGAAGTCTTTCAACATCTGATGGAACAATTTTTTTTCTGGCTATCTATTTGGTATTGTAGTAGATGGTATTCTAGTAGAAGGCAATGGTGAAGTCGAACATAATAGAAACCTCAAGAAAGTTCTGGAAAGAGCTGTTATATCCTTAGCAGGATATTTCCCATATAGCTAAGGCTACTGCAGCAATAATTATTTGAACATCTATTCTTGTGGGAATTTTATTCACACAACTATACTTTGTTTTATTTCTGAATTTCTTTTTCTAGCAGTCTTTCTGGTAGATTATGTTACAATGCCATACCTTTAACCATTTAATTTCACTTGGTAAATAAGCATTTTAGCTGTGCCCAGTAGCTACCTTGTATTCATCCCATCTAGTCTGTGGCATAGCTCCTGTGCAACTGATGCTGCTTTGAAATTTGTGTTTGATATTTGTGTGTGTGTGTGTTGGAGGGGGGGGGGCTATCTGCTTCATGGCTTTCAGAATGTCTGCTGACATCTAATCTTTTGTTATGCAAGATGTTCTTCATTCCACATTGCTGCAGTCCTAACTATTGGGGTAGTCCGCTGTCCAGTCGGCCCGAATACCAAAGGCCAGCGGTCAGGGCGCATTAGACTGACGCCAGTACGTCAGGGTACTAATGCGCATGACCGACGCCATATCCTCAGTCTTTTGCCGCATGGTCCGATGCAGAAGCAGTTTTGCGAGTGCAGGTTGGCGTTCTGAAATTTTCTGAAGTCGGAGTTTCAGACCGAATCAAAGTTGGCTGGCATTCCTGCTAACATTTTGGTTTTTCTTGCCTCAGTATTTAACCGGATGTCAGAAAAGTGAATAACTGTATTTCTTGTGGGAAACAGATACCTCATAGGGATTACCATACCTTGTGTATACCTTGTTTAGGGCCTGAGCACGACGTTGTTGGATGCCGCTCTTGTGCTAGATTTAACAAACGCACTATTAAGAGAAGGTTAGACTGTGCCAGGTTAGTGTTTGGGAAGCGTTGTAATTATAAAATGCCGTCGGATGCTCCGGCGCTTCATCCAAAAAGCGCAAGGACAAAACAGCGTAGGGTTGATGAACCGGCAGTCCCGGACGTCGGTTCTTTAGAAGGCTCAGTGGAGCCAGAGGTTTGCCAGGAGTTTCTTTAGAGTCTCAGGCAGAGACTTTACTGTTACAGGATGTGCCTTCTCAGGAGGTAGGCCAGGCTGAGAGGGCTTCTCAGGTAACTGTTCTTCCCTCTCTTCCCAAGGTAGTTAGAGCCTCTCCTTCTGTTTCCAAAACTTCTTTGAGAGGTAGGCCAAGTTTCGCTTCAGTGGGGGCTTCTCCTAGCACTTCAGGTTCTGTGCCTAAGAAACATATGCTTAAAATGGCAGAAGATTTGATTACTATGATTAGAGGTTCTATGCCCCCTCCTGATAAGAGGCCTAGGGTGGAACCTGAGTTTGAGAGTTTTGAACAGTGTTCAGAGGCTTCTGAGTCTTCTGCGGAAGACTTGCAGGAGTATCCTCCTTATTCTGATTCTGATGTGGATGATTCCACTCCTACAGCTTCTCCTCCTGAGGATTTTTCATTTTCAGAGACTCTGCATTCCATGAGGGAGCACTTTAAATGGGAAGGCCAAGATTACTCTGATTCCAGGAAAAGGCTTAGGGAATTCTTGTTTTACCCCAGCATAGGCCCTTAGCTATACCTCCTGTGTTGAATGTGGTGGAAGATGTTTTGCAGAGGCTTCCTGAACCCTGATTCTTTGCCTCCTGCTCCTGTTAAACCTGATAGGTACTATAGGGTGCCTGAAGCTCATAAGTATCTTTTAAGAGTCCTAGGGCAGACCCGAAACTGTTTCTCAGGGACCTAAAGGTGTTAAGGCCTCTGTTGTTAAAAACCCTGTTCCCACTGATAAAGAGGCAAGGGCTTTGGATAGATGGGGAAAGAAAGTGTATACTTCTTCCACTTTAGCCATGAGGGCGTTGAATTGTCAGTTTCACATGCTAAAATATCAAAATTATCTCCTTTCACAATTGAAATCTAAGGTGGATGCTTTGGCGGAAGGTATTGAGTGTAAAGAGTTGCTGGATTTAGTTCATGTGTCTGAACAAGTGGGTAAGCATTCTTTGCAATGTGGTTTTGATGCTGTACAGGCCTCCTCGAGGGTGGCTGCCACTAGTTCTGTTCTTCGCAGGCATGCCTGGTTGAGGGATCAGAATTTAGCTGAGCATGTTAAGACAAGGATTTTGGATGCTCCTTTACAGTCTGATGTGTTGTTTGGTTCGCCTGTGGAAGCAGTTTTAAAGAAAATGGAGGACAAAGCTAAGTCTATGCAAACTGTTAAAGATTTTTGCAGGTGCAGCCACCGAAGTTTAGTAGAAATTGGCCTACTAAGGGATGGACATATCCTGCTTATGATTCCCAGTCTAGGGGTAGGTCTAGACATGGTAGGGGCAGAGCTCAAGGTTCTTTTAGGCCTAGAACAGGGAGTTCACCTGCTCAGACTTCTGGTGAGGGCAGGGTCAGTCCTTTCGTAAACAGACCCAATGACCTGCCTTTTCAGCTGCCAGTAGATTCTCGTCTGGCAGCTCCTTTGGGAGGAAGACTGTCTCTTTTCAAAGAAAATTGGGATTTAATTACTCAAGACAGATGGGTGTTGGATATCATTCACCACGGTTACAGGTTTTATTTCCATACATTGCCCCTTTCAAAGGCATGCCAGACGTTCCTCCTCCACAAAGGAAAGAGGCTCACAAGCAAATTTCTCTGTTACTCCAAATAGGGGCCATTCAGCCAGTCCCTGTATCAGAAAGGCCTAGGATTTTATCTGTTCCTAGTACCAAAGAAGGGGAACACGTGGAGACCAATTTTGGATTTGTCTATCCTCAACACTTATCTGGACATTCCCAAGTTCAAGATGTTGACGTTACAACAGCTTTTACCTCTGCTGGGCAAGGATCACTGGATGGTAACTTTAGATCTCAAGGAAGCTTACCTTCATGTGCCTATAAGACTAAGTTGCAGGAAGTATCTGCGTTTCGAGCTGGAAATTCTCATTATCAGTTCTCTGCATTGCCCTTTGGCTTATCTACTGCCCAGAGTATTCACAAAGGTTCTGGCTCCAGTGATAGCTTACTTCAGGCTACAAGGAATTCAAATCTATCCTTACTTGGACGACTGCCTGATTCTGGCTCAAGAAAAGGAAGACCTTCTACAGCATCTGGAATATGTTATAGCAGTGCTAAGATGCCTAGGGTATTCTGTGAACGAAATAAAGTCCAGTCTAGTACCCTCTCAAGACATGTGCTTTCTGGGTGTGAGACTGAATACAGCAGCCCAGATGGCCTTTTAACCCCGGACAAACAAAAGAGTCTATCCCTTTACTTCCATCAACTATCTCATCAGTCCGTGCTGACTGCAAGGACAGTCCTTCAAGCATTAGGGTTCATGGCATCTTGTATTCTGGTGCTTCCCAATGCCAAACTGCATATGAGGAAGCTGCAATGGTATCTCAAAATGTATGGACACAGCACTGCCAGGATTTGGACACTGTCATTCAAATAATACCTTGCCTTCAAAAGAATTTTTGTGGTGGGCTCAGGAATGTTACCTAAACAAGGGACTCTCTGTGACCCGGCCAGAGGCGAGTCAGATTTTAACGACAGATGCCTCGGACATTGCTTGGGGAGCTCATCTAAATGGAAAGTGGATACAAGACAAGTGGCCTGCCAGACTACAGCATCTACATATCAACATGAAGGAGATGTTAGCAGTCCAGTTTGCATTAATGGCTTTCAAGGAGTTACTTCTTCCAGGGCAGGTGTTGATTCTAACAGACAACACAACTGTCATGTGGTACATCAACAAACAAGGGGAACACATTCTTATCCTCTATGCAGGCAAGCAATGATTTTATGGGAGACTGCGCTCAGCTTGCAACTAACTCTTCAGGCAAGGTTTCTGCCGAGCACAGAACTCCTTAGCAGATGTGTTAAGCAGACAAATCATGGATCCCCACGAGTGGAAACTGGATCTTCATGTATTTCAGAAATTGACAGTGTCATGGGGAACTCCAGACATAGATCTGTTCGCTTCTCCACTAAACCACCAGCTGCCAAAGTTTTGCACAAAGGGTTTCATCACACAGCTTGGAAAGTGGATGCTCTTTCTTTCAGTTGGAAAAATCTTCATGTGTATGCCTTTCCACCTCTGCCTCTTCTTCCAAAGGTGCTCTTAAAGGTCAGACAAGACAAGCCAAGGATGATTTTAATAGCTCCAGATTGGCCTCGGCAACACTGGTACCCACTACTAAGGAGTCTGGTAAGGAAGCCTCCATGGCCTTTACCTTTGATTCCACATCTGTTATCTCAGAAGGACGGTCATCTGCTCAATGTCAAGCTTCACTCTCTTCATCTAACAGCCTGGCATATTCTGTGTTGAAACACAGCAGGTCTCAACTTCCTCAACAAGTTTTAAATGTGATTATGGAAGCTAGAAGACCTAGTACAAGGAAAGTGTAAATGGAAGAGATTTTTATTTTGGAGTACAGCAAAGAATTTGGAGATTTCTGAGCCTAATTTGAGTGTGGCTCTTCAATATCTTACTGAGTTATTGGACAAAGGTTTGTCCTTCTCTTCCATTAAGATTCATGCTGCAGCAATTTCAGCTCACTATGATTGTGACCCACCATTGTTTTGCATCCTTTGTTCAAGCAGTTTCTTAGAGGGGCAAAGAATATAAGAGAGCTCCTACTCCTGCTTGGGATCTCAATTTTGTGTTGGAAAACTTACTCTACAACCTTTTGAGCCTCGGCTACTGCTGAATTGAAATACTTGTCATGGAAGACTGCTTTTCTGTTGGCTATTACTTCTGCAAGAAGGGTGTCTGAGTTGCAGGCCCTTATGGCAGTAGAGCCTTTTTAATTTTCCATAAGGATAGGGTATCATTACGTACTAATCCTTCCTTTATGCCTAAGGTGGTTTCTAGTGTGGCTTTAAACCAAACTATTCATTTGCCTACTTTTTATGCAGACCCCAAAATAAAGGGGAAAAGATTTTGCACACTTTAGATGTACACAGGCAATTGCGTTATTATTTAAGCAGGACTAAGGATTTTAGGCAGTCTCAGCAGTTGTTTGTTTCTTTTGCTTTGAGTTCAGGAGGCAAGCCTGTGTCAAAACAAACTATTTCTAGGTGGATTGGGTTTTGCATTGCATTTTGTTATTCCCATCATGGCAAGGAGATTCCAGCTGGGATTAGGCCTCATTCCACTAGGGCTACTGCCACTTCAACAGCATTTCTAAGGGGTGGCAACTAAGGATATTTTGGAGGCAGCTACTTGGAGTTCAGTGGATACTTTCTCTAAGCATTATCACCTCTCTCTCTACTCTAAGTCTAGGGCTGGTTTTGCCACAGCTATTTTGCAAGGCATGTTGTCAGCTCCTGCTTCTTTATGATTTGCCAGCCTCCCTTACCTCTGCTTTGGGATTCTACCCAATAGTTAGGACTGCAGCAATGTGGAATGAAGAACATAGTACAGTTTTGTACCTACCATAAATGTAGATGTTCGAGGATCCACATTGCTGCAGTCCAATTTACCCTCCTTCCCCTCTGTGTTTAGGGGTGGTTGTGTAGGTGAGGTTATATGCTGATAATTTTGTATATATTGTACATATTTTTGGAGCAGGTATATTGGGCCTTGTCTTTTTAGGGTCTTCTGACATCTGGGGCAAGAAAAGACTGAGGATGCGTCGGTCAATACTTTGGTATTCGGGCCGACTGGACAGCGGACTACCCCAATAGTTAGGACTGCAGCAATGTGGATCCTCAAACATCTACATTTATGGTAGGTACAAAACTGTACTTTCTCATCTATGAATTCCTCTTTTTCTGCTTTTTTGTAGATAGTTCTGTTCACGTTCACTTTCTTTCTTTCTTTCTTTCAAGATAGTATATTCCCACAGTTCTAGGTTCCCTAGTTCCAACTGAAACCACTACACCCTGCCATTCTGTGCTTATTTTATAGGAGAGGGAGTGTTATTATATAACAGTTGACCCTTTAATATTTTATAACTTGCATTTTTGCCTTGAAGGCACATCTTGAATACTCTTCACCCTTCATTTAGTCCTTTGTTTTTATTCTCTTTCTTCATGGATTAAGAAGCTAATACCCAATCTAACTCTTCCGCTATCAGGTGGCTGGATCACATATTGCTCAATGCTTTCTGGTCAGTTCACTGCTAACTTAATAGATTTATCTTCTCTGTTGATATGTTATATTACTTGCCTTGCACCTAATTCAGGCCTAAACTGACTCCTTTGCTCTCAGTGCACAAGCTGTATTGCTTTTAGCCCAATGTCTTTTAGTCAGTTCTTTGCTTAATTTCCAGGTTCCTCTTTGTTATTGAGGACTTCGTCCTGGCCTGGTGTCATACCGTGCATTAGACCCCAGGGAGAGTCCATCTTTGTCATGCTATTGGAGGACTTACCGACTATGCCTTTTGGTCATTTCTTTGCCAGCTTACTAGATCCCTCTTCATTCTCGAGGTCTTCTTTTGCTGACCTTGTATCTTGCTTCATATTAATCTCATTTTTCCTGTGGCTCAACAGCATACTGCTTTTAGGCTGTTCACATTTAAATAATTTTTTAATGATGCATGCTGTTCTATACTTTCAGCTGCAGTAGTCTTATGTGCATCACATTCTTGCTCTTCTGCATTGCTAGCTGTTTGCTCCTTGGGAATATTATTAGTAACTCTATTTCTAACCACTGTTGTTTTAAAAAAATGAAATCTGCCGTTTGTTGTTTTCTCTTATTGGTTAATAAAATAATTAAATAAACCCAATAAAACACATTAACTATTGTTATAGCAGGCAGCATGCAGCTAGAAACACAGTGATGAATAAATTCAACTCCACAAGCATCAAACTGTAGCGACTTAATCTGTCGTGACAAACAGCAGAACCCAATCACAGAAATAAAAAATGTTGCTGTTATTTCTAATGCTTTATACTTGTATCGGTAATAGCGATGTTTCAATAAGATACAAACCTGAAAGGGAACAAAAGCAAAACCAAAGAGCTACGCAAGGTTGTTCTCTTGTTTGCTACTTATGCCATAAAGTAGTTATTTTATTTATGACGATCGGCAACATTTCTCGTTAGCATTGCATCTAGGTACTTACAGTAAGGGATTGGGACGTAAATGTTTGCACTTACTGTAAGTTATTCAAGCTGCCAAAATGCTTCGGAACCACAGTGGATTGTGTTAATTTTCCCAGGGGAAGGAAAATAAGTGTGGGAAAGGTCAGCATAGGGTTTAATTTAAAGAGCTGAGGGTAGGAAAGGGGTGTGTATGCTGATGTCAGAATGTGGGTGGTACTTTGCGAGCCAAATTGAGAGTGGGACGCTCCTGAATTAAAAAGAGTTGAATTGCCAAAAAACTAGGGGAAATGTGCAAAAAGAGTGGCACAGATGCACTTTATACTATTTAATGTACGCATTGGTGGAAAAAAAAAGAAAAGTGTTCTTGTAGCTGCATCTTTGACACTCTCCCTTTAAGCTGAATCCCCAGAAATGCAAATTCAGGCTCAGAGAAGTTACTTATGTGGGTCATTTGTTTACCAGTTCAGGTTTACGACCAGAACCTTTCAAGCACACAGCAATTCATGAGATGCCAGCTCCTGACAATGTTCAAGCCTTATAACGTTTTCTTGCCATGGTCAACTATTTAGGCAAGTTCATTCCAGATTTAAGTCAACTTTTATCACCGATCAGAGAGCTGACACACAAAGATGTTACCTGGTCCTGGCCAGAGCAACACCAAAGAATATTTTGATGTCCTGAAACAGAAATCTGTCAGTCCACCCACTTTGCACTACTATGATGTTCACAAACCAGTTACTCTTTCCTGTGATGCTTCTAAGTTTGTTCTAGGTGCAGTCATTCTTCAAGAGGGTAGACCAGTAACCTATGCACTGAGAACTCTTACCCAAACTGAGATGCAGTATTCCCAGATTGAGAAAGAACTCTTGGCAATTGTGTTTCCATGTTTAAAGTTTCATGATTATATTTATGGCCAACCTATGCAGACAGAAACTGATCACCAACTTCTAGTCACTAGTTTGAGAAGGCCAATGTATACAGCTCCTGCAAGATTGCAATGCATGATGCTCAAATTGCAGAAGTACAATTTCAATCTTGTTTACACAAAAGGCAAACTTCTTTATCTTGCTGATATTTTATCCCAATCACCCAAGAAAAACACAGAACAGCATGACAATGAGCAACCTGATTTTGAAGTAATGGAAGTGAGACATTTTTCTTCCACACATCTTGATGAGCTTAGAACTCACACAGCTTCAGATCCAATTCTCCAGATGCTCAACCTCTTTATCAATCAAGGATGGCCTTCAAAGCAATCTTGTTTGCCAGTAGATGTGCAGCAGTATTTTCTTTGCAGAGATGAGATTTTGTCAGACAATGGCATCATCATGAAAGGTCCTAAAGTGATTCTTCTAAAATCCTTACAAGAGTGCATTCAGATTTTGCATTGTGCCCACCCAGGAACTAACTTTACCAAAAGAAGGGAAAGAGATCTAGTATTTTGGCCTTCTACATCAAGATATATTGAGAAAGTACTTTCATCTTGTTCTGTTTGTAATAGTACAAAGCTGCATCAGCAGAAAGAACCACTTCAGTTAAACCAGATTCCTAAACTACCTCGGTCAACAGTAGCCACATATATCTTTGAATGGAATGGTCAGCATTACTTGATGTTAGTAGACTCTTATTCAAATTGGTTTGAGATTGACCTACTTCCTAACCTAACATCCAGTGCTGTCATTACTAAGTTGAGACATTTTTCTGTCTATGGTAATCCACACAGAGTTATTTCTGGCAATGGTGCACAGCTTGCAAGTCAGCAGTTCAAGAAATTTGCTGAAATGTAGGACTTTGTTCATATTGCGAGTAGTCCTGAATACCCACAATCAAATGACTTGGCTGAACGTGCAGTTCAAAGTGCAAAATAGTTGTTAGAGAGATCCAGATGTGACAATACCAATGTTTTTCTAAACTTGCTTAATCTCAGAAACATTCCTCGTGATAATCATTTTGGTTCACCTGCTCAGAGTTCTGTCAAGACAAACCAGAACCACATTGCCAATCAGTAGCAATTTGTTGGTTCCAAGTGCTAAAAACAGCAAAACAGTGAAAGCCCAACTGTTGAAAAAGCATTTGTCCTAGAATTCCTACTGTGATAAGACCAGCAAACCACTCAGACAATTAAAAGAAGGAGAGATAGTGAGGGTGCAGACAACAACAGGTTTTGATTGCATTGGACTCATGAAAAGTTTGTGTCAAGAGCCAAGAGCGTATATCATGGAATCACAAGGAATGAAATTTAGGCAGAATTAGAAGCATTTATTACTGGTGTCCAAGCCAGTGTTACAGCATCTTGCCTATAATAATGGTCTAATTCTCTGAGTGACTTATCCAGTGCTCCTGTTCCAGAGCACATTCCATCAGCAATCCCTGTTCTAGAGATTATCTCAAAGACTCCTGAAGTAGAACATTCCCCAGTGACTATCCCTGTTGCTAAACCCAGTCCTAACTATTACATTACAAGATCTGGTTGCATTTCCAGACCTAGTTCCAGATACACAGCAACCTGGACATAACTGTTGTTTTGTTTATTGTTGTCTGTATAATTGCCTATTCAAATATCATTGTCAATGTGAGACAGCTCAGTAATGAGGGAGGATGTAGATCAGAGTGTGTGATATACTTTTAAGAAGCATTCCAGTCAATAGGTATGTGCATATAAGTACTGAGCACGTGCAAACAAGATTGCCATTCTGAGTGAGCAACCAGAGTGAGAGCATGCATGTATGTAGTAGTCAGTCAGTCAGTTCATTTAATTTTCCTGCTATCCATCCTGATGTGTTTGTATGTAATAAGCTACTTAAAGGAACACCCAAGCCTCATCGTCTTATTCAAATATATGAGACGAGTGACATATTTCACCTCACCTAATCTATCTATTTCTTCTTCTATCATATCCTTCAACATTTAGACTATTATGCATAATTTCTGTCATAACTTTAAAATCAAAGTTCAATAATGTAGTGGTCCCAAGTGTCTAGTCTCTTTTTATCCCCTTCCTGTTCTAGAATACAGTATCTTCATGATATTGCCGCACAATTAATACCCTATATAATCTTCTCCTGGTATAGTTTAATACCCACTTTATTAAGTAATTTCTGTTCTCCTTTTACAGTTAACCGCTTATCAGTTTTTCCAGTTATAGTATTATTACTTGATATTTTCAAATCTTATTTTCTTTTACTTGGTCTCTCCTAAAATGTTTTTCCAATATACCTCACCTTGACTTTTATTACACTTATTTTATAAACCATATATGCTAAAAATCATGTACCTAATTTTCTTTTCTTTTTAAATTGCACCTAACTTCTACAGCTAAGTGATCTGAAAAACATTTCTGTTAGCACTCATTCCTTGTTTTATATCATTACATACGTAATCATCAGCCTAAACAGTTAGCAAATTGTAGTAATATAGGCCTCATATGCATCAGAAGATATAATTTATTTTGCATTCACTGGTGCATGCATGTTCCAAATGCAATTTTTCTTTTTTTCATCTAATCCATTTCTCCAGAATTGCATGTTTAACATCTCCCAGCATCCTGTGTTACATATAAGGCCAAACCTGAGCACTCCCTGCCAAAACCCAATATTATAATCGTCTCACAAAACACTTTTCTTGTACTCTGTTCTACTCTTTTCTAAATCTTTTGTCTTGCAAACAGTTAAATTCCATACTTCATTTTTACACCACTATAAGATTCATGTTTTTCTTTTCCTTGTCCCAATGCTGTAAGCATTCACTGACAATACAGGTTGTTTTCTATCATTATATTAAGGAAGATTTGAGATTCGGCTCTTTTTCTTTTCTGTCCATTGTTATTTTTCACGTGCTCTGAAATTGAAACTTCCTATTCTGCTTCTCAGTTGTTTTTCTTTTTATTGAATTAGCCTGTTCCATATTTCCCCATGCCCTGTGATTGTTTTTATATTTATATATTTATTTATGTATGTATTCTAATTTTATCTATTTGTTAACAGCTAAGCCCACTGGACACAACTGTTCCTTTTCAGGTCAACACAGCAGCACATTCCATTTTTTTGTGGTTAAGTGACTTGCTTAGAGTCACACAGTAGGTAAACAAAAGTGAAAGGAATCTAACTATGTGCCCTTGACACAGGAAGCAGTTCATGAGCAGTTTAGAGCTTCAATCTATTGTACTGACTGCAAGACAATTGCCAATTGATACCCATCTTCTTATCTGACACCTGCTACATTATTTTTTGTTATTCTTCTACTAGCTATCTTTCTTTCTGTTTTCTTCTGCTTACTGTATATTTTCTTATATCGATAGGATTGCATTTTCTTCCTCCAGTTTAGTTTCCACAATTATTTTGCTGTCTTTCATGTTTTCACTATCTGGCCAGTCTGTTCCTTAAAACCACACTTAATGCATGCCTGTCACAGTTCTCATTTCCATACCACCATTCACATTTTTTCTAGCTTACTTTTTCTGAAATGCCCTGCTATATAGGGTGGTCACAGCAGTGCAGCAGTTAGCGTTGCCACCTCACAGCAAGAGGTTCTCCAGTTCAATCCTCGGCTGGGGTGCCTGTGCGGAGTCTGCATGTCCTCCCTGTGGTTGCATGGGCTTCCTCCGGGTGCTCCGGTTTCCTGCCACATCCCAAAGACATGCTGTAGGTGGACTGGACACTCTAAATTGGCCCTAGGTGTGAGTGTGTGTGTGCCTTCTGTGGAAAGTTGGGTGCCGGGCTGGCAACTCAACACCGTAAAATTCCACTGCCAATCATGAGCAGACAGGTGATCCGCTGTAGCGACCCCTAACTGGGAAGAAGAAGATATATATATATATATATATATATATATATATATATATATATATATATATATATACACATATGTTCAGAATGTGCAATGTGCATTGCAAAATTCTGATTATAATGATTCTGTTTCATGCACTTTTTAATTTTTTAACCACACCTACAGGTTTCTATATTTTTTAATGTCAGGATTATTACCACAAATTCTTTCCATGGGAGGACTGCACTCTGATGCTCACTCTTTTATAGAATGTTAGATGACAGCTTCATTTTCAAAATTGACATTAAATGGGATTTATACCTAAAATGCAATTATTTGCTACCAAATAGTTTACTTATCTGGTGGTGGCTTGGTTGCTATTCTGAAAGCCAACCTTAACACATTTGTCCTTGGAACAAGCTATACTTTATTGTCTGTTGTCACCATCTTGTCATGCAAGCAAGTCAGTTATATTAAAGATTTAACAAAGCACTTCAAACAAACCAAACTATTACAAAATCAAACTAAAGCAACAAAATTCAATAACAAATCACATATTTTGCAAAACATAATTTAAATTATAATAAGCATTGCCTAAAGTTCTAAAGTTCTCTTATTCTTCTTTATTCACACACCCCGCATATATTGCACATCATCTCTTCACTTCTATTTATATTTCATCTAGACTTCTATCCAATTTCTAGTCATTTGCTTTATCTTTGACAGTCACAGGAATGCCACGGTCTATCCTGTTAGTCATTGCATCCAAGACTTTGAAGCTCATTCTGGACCAGTTAAAAACACACAACTGGTGTCTTTAGATTCATTGTGATTGATTGTATTACTCACAAATGCAAAGATAAGGCTGCATTACATGAAATTTTAAACAATAAGGAAAAGAAGTGGATAGTCAAGTTGGGGGGATTGTTCCCACCAGGACTGAATGAATATTTTTGAATGATGCTATTATCCAATCAGATAGTAGATAACTTGAGGACATTGTATATAACTCACTGTTCATGGGAACTGTTCATTTATATTTGTATATTCATCACTGAAGAAGGCTTCAGCTGAAACCAGTTTGATTTATGTGGGGGTATTTCTTTCCCCAAGTTTTTTAACATTAAAATAGCTATTTACATTTGCAGAACTTGTGCTGGCTCATGTGTTTTGTTTCGTTAGTGTTAGTTAGCCAGGATTCTACTTCTAGGAAGGATTGTTGTGTTGTAGCCTGTAGTTGTGTCAGAGAGGGGACCGAGCATATCAGGGTAGAGTCATCTGCATATTGGATGACAGAAGCGAGAGATGTGGATTTATGGAGTTGATTTGTGAAGATGGTAAAAAGTAGGGGGCATAATATGGAGCCTTGTGGAACTCCTATGTTAACAGGGAGCAAAGATGACAGCTCCTGTTGCCATCTAACAGCCTGCTGGTGTTTGGTTAGATAGCTGTGGAACCAAGCTAGGGAAGAATGACTGAGATGTAATGTGGCCAGTTCTGACAGCAGTTTTTGGTGTGAACCTCTGTCTAATGCCTTTGAGAGATCTAGAAATATGGATGAGAGATATTTATTCTGATCTCTGTGTTTATTTATTGTGTTAGTAAAACTGAGGAGGGCGGTTGTGGTGCTGTGGTGGGGGCGAAAACCATGTTGTGTGTTTCATAGGAGGATATTGGAGAGAAGGTAGTTTAGAAGCTGGGAGTGAATACATTTTTCCAGTATTTTGGAGAGAGGTGAAAGAATGGCAATATATAAACAAAAACATATATATATATATATATATATATAATATATATTATACATATATATATTTATATATATTATACACACATATATATATATATATTTATATATATATTTAAATATATATATAAACAAAAACATCATACAACATTATGGAACAAAATGAATATTCACTAATATTTGAATCCTAGCTGAAAAAAAAAAATAAATATACAAAAAATGCAAAAGAGGAAATCAAATATATTCTTTGAAATTGCAGTGGTGCAGCAGTTAATGTCGTCTCCTCACAGCAAGAGGTTCTCAGGTCTGATTCTCTGCTGGGATGCCTTCTGTGCAGAGTCTGCATGTCCTTCCTGCGTTCACGTGGGTTTCCTCTGGGTAGTGTGGTTTCTTCCCACATTCCAAAGACATGTGTCTAGTGTGTTTCTCCCCAGGCCTCCACTGAAAATAGGCTCTATTCTAGTTGGACTTTCCTGGTCAACAAATATTACATAAATAAATTTACTACAAAATAAATGACAGTTGTAATAGAAAAGCACACAGCAATGTAAGGAAAAGATTAAACTGTAATGCTCTACCTGCCCTTTATCTTGAAAGCAGGTGCATTCTCTCCCCCGAATTCACTATGCCCTGCACGGTGTGCAGGAACTCGAGCAGGCAATATGTCTGCCATGCGATTCAGGAACAGTCTGCATGGGTGTGCATGAGAGCTCCTGCAACAATCCTGCATGGACAAAGCCTTGTATGCAAATCACCCCATTTTAAGGAGAAATCCATGCAAATGAGGTGATATTGCAATCCAGGAAGCTTGCGACTGTCCATGCAGGACTAGTGCAATCAGTAGAAATGTACTCAGTTAGTAACCACGTACATTTCTGCAAAATCCAAAACGGAGCTATGACAGCTCCAAATAAAGGCTGCATATCACGTAGTAAACATGCCAATGGCCAAGTATAAGTCCATTGGCATTGCAAACAATACAAAAAATAAAAAAAAAAAATCTACTTTTTTTTTTTTAGCCGATCTCGGCTGTTTAAGCATAGGGCAGAGGCACGCAAACGGGATCAGGGGGAAAATAAGTAAATAAACCTAAAATAAGCATTCTAACTAAAATCAGTATTCTGCCATGCAAGTCAATGGCAGGCAAAAGACAAACTGGCCAGTGAGTTGTGCTTGCTAAGGGGGGAGGCTCAGTGTGAGACAACTAACTATGCATTAGCAGGCAATCCTATGCAAATGAGGGGAAAGGGAGTGAATCCCAGTTTTCCCCAGCATGTGAGTCAGGTCTCAACAGTGTAAGAGTAGGAATAGCTAGGTGCAGGCTTAGGAGGTAGATTACATCATGGGGGTGTGTGTCAGGCATACTGTAAGTGGATTGGAGCCCTGTGGCTCAG
The DNA here is from genome assembly GCF_019279795.1 of Protopterus annectens. Lineage (NCBI taxonomy): Eukaryota > Metazoa > Chordata > Ceratodontiformes > Protopteridae > Protopterus > Protopterus annectens. The sequence goes on from NC_056737.1 coordinate 329,927,547, forward strand.
GTCTGCTCCTAGCTTAGCACAACTAAGCTAGGGGTGTGTCTAAACCTGCCTAGCACTCTTTACAAAGCCTAAGTGGGTGTGCGCACCGCACAGCTGGTTTTACAGGACGAAAACAGAAGTTAAACAGGAAATAGCAGCAATGTGCACATTTGAGCATTCTGTTTGCACGGTGCACCTCCAGGCTTAAACAGGAAGGCAATGGGAAGGGAAAACAGCAGTAGGAAGGTAATCAAGGAGTACTAGCTTTGCTGCCAGGTGAAATGTATCAGAACCAGCCAATTACACAGGCAGCAAACCAACCCAGCCCAGAACACTACTATAAACTATGCAAACACCTACCCCTCTGGTTTTTCCCACACTCTACACCACCGGTGTAAACAAGCGGGGAACTTTTAACACTCACAGCAGCAAAATGTTAGGGGCAGCAATAGCTGTCATACAACTTGTGGAAGAGGCTGAGGGTGGTGAGAATGTGAATGCTGCCAAGCAACCCACAGTGAGGAGACGGAGAAGAGTGTACAGACCCAGGGTAACCTACCAAGGGCTGCATACGCTGGAGATAGTGGAGTGCTATAGGGTGGACAGGGCCCTCCTACAGCAAATTGATGAGCTGTGCCAGCCAAGCCTGACACACAGAACTAACAGAGGTGAATCCATCCCAGTGGAAACCAAGGTATGTGTAGGCCTAAGAATACTAGCTACAGGTACCTTCCAAAGGCCAACTGAGGATATGATGGGGATTTCACAGGCATCAGCATCCAGGGTACTCCAACAGTTCCTGGATGCCATGTCAGCACATGTCAGTGAGCACGTATATTTCCCAATTGGCCAGCAATATGTGTCTCTTCCACCAAATAGCAGAATACCCTGAGGTAGTGGGTGTAATAGACTGCACACGCAAACACATCAAAGCACCACCAAGTGAGCAGGGTAGGGTCTACATCAACCGCAAGGGCTTGCCCTCCATCAACTGGCGGGTTGTTTATGATGCCCAGGGCATAATAATGAACGTGTGTGCTGGCTTCCCTGGAAGCTATTACAATTCCCACATCTGGCATCTGATGCAGCTGTACCAGAGATTTGCCAATGGGGACATCCCACATGGTCACCTAGTGGCGGATGCTGGATACACACTGGAGCCGTGGCTGATGACACCCATTAGAAATGCACACACACCCAAACAAAAACTCCATAATGAGGCACACGCACAAACAAGAATCATAATAGAGCGTGGTTTGGGATGCTCAAGTCATGGTTCCGGTGCATGGATACATGCAGTGGAGCCTTGCAGTACTCACCAGCTACATGTACCCAAATTGTCCTTGTATGTGCCACGCTACACAATATGATCCTGCGGAAACAGCTGCAGCAGGAACAGTACAGGGTAGGACCACACAGCCCCCCACCATTGCCAAGGCCTAGACAGGCACAGAGTGACTTGGAGGAGGAACAACCTGAGCCTGCCCCAGTAGGCAGAAGGAGGCGTGCCCAGTATGCCCTGGCCTTGGCAAAGAGGCAACACATAGCACATACACTGACACGGGAGGGACCCAGGGAATAACACCTCTCTCTGACTCTCACATACAGTAAAAGGGATGCCAAACATTACACTACCTGTGCCTAACCATGTGTAGGGAGTGTACTATGTGCATCTGACATAGGCAGCTCTGCAGCACCACCCTCAATACTGGGACACCCACAAGGTAAGTGACTCGCACATGCCAGTCGAGGGGGTCACATACCCAACAACAGTCTCAGCCAGCAGGACAGGTGTAGACAAACATAAACAAAGGCTGTACTATGGCCTCTGAATGAGGCCTATGGGTAACTTCGTCCTCAGGCCTACACAGACAGACTACAGCAGGCCTGGCAGTGGGATGTCAGTTGTGAAGGCTAGGAAGTCAGAAACTAATATGTAGGTAATTAAAAGCCAAGATGTGTAGTACACTGGTATGCCTCTAGCCAGCACGATAGGTAAGACTACAGACTGAAATGGATTACCCGACATACCAGTACAGTCCTAGCAAATGTGTACAAGTGTCAGGTGTGCCCCCCCATCTTGCATAGACATATAGTAACAGTCAGGTGTGCCACCCCCAATCTTGTGTAGAAACATAGAAATAGCCAGGTGTGCCCTCGCCCCATCCTACATAGAAATATAGTAACAGTCAGGTGTGCCCCCCCCCACTCCTGTGTAGAAATGTAGAAACAGTCAGGTGTGCACCTTCTGCTATGCAAAAATATAGTAACAGTCAATGCAAAATGATCAATGGATACCCTGCAGAGACAGCATGCTACCTGTCGGTGTACAACACAAAGGTCAGCACTGCAGTACATACTACCTGGACTTGATCCACACATGCAATACAGATGGCCATACTGGGCATGCTCACACACTTAGAGAAATGAAGGCAATGTCAGTCAACAACATACTGAAATGTCATACTGGGCCTGCTCACACACATTAACACATAAAGGCCATGTCTGCAAACACCAGTGGACCAGACAGTTGTTAGTGCAGACACTTAGTATGCACCACTCATGCCTTGCACACACAGTGGATATGAATACAGACATATATGTAAGGACAACACACTATAATAAACCAAAGGTAGATGGACATAAATGTGTGGAAGAGGGTGACCATGACAAGGAGCCATCCAGGCCTGTCCCACCCAGCACACAGCCAAAGGGCCCTAAACACATGAGGTGCAGATGTCACTCACTGCAGATACTAGCCACCAGTATCTGTCAGCATTACAGACTATGTGGTGCATGTGCCAGCTGTGCAACATGACTGTACAAGGAAGTAGTCATCTAGCAGCTGTATACAAGTACCTGTGAAATATGACCCTGTGTGTGTCTGCATGTGGCGTGTCAACCCCTAGATGAACGGGTTATGGCCCATGCACACACACTGCCCTCCCCATAGCCCTACTATGACAAGCCTGTTGAGGTCATCCAATGTGAAATACACCTTTGGGAGAGTTGTAACCCAGTAATCTCCATGGCATGTCCCTAACTGCATAATGCTGTAGTGTGATAAGCTAGTTAGGTAGGAGTTTGAATCCCAGACTTTGTGTGTGTGCTTGTGTGAGTGTCTGTCTGACTGTGTAGAGAGCAATGCTTTTTAGGGTAGTCACACTCCCAACAATTCAAATGCTCAACCTTGGCAAGGCTGCTGATGTCATCCACCTAGAAATACACCTCTGGGAAGGTTGTAGCCTAGTAATCTATATAGTGCGTCCTGTAACTATATACTACTGTTGCGTGATAAAGCAGTTAGGTAGCTGTTCTAATCCCCGGCATGGCAAGTGTGTGTCTGTCTGACACTGTTTGTGTAGGGAGCAATGCTTTTTAGGGTACTCACACTGCCTACAAGTCATATACTCAACTTTGGCAAGGCTGCTGATGTCAACCACCTAGAAATACACCTCTGGGAAAGTTATAGCTCAGTAAGCTCCGTAGTGCGTGCCATAACTGCATACTACTGTAGTGTGATTTACAACTGTGTTAGGGTTCCATTCTCACCCATGGAGATTGTGGATGTTTTGTGTGTGTTACAATGTCTGTGTAGGGATCAATGCATTTTAGGCTAGTCACACGCATTACATTTCAAATGCCCTACTTTGGCAGTCCTGCTAATGTCATTCATTGTGAAATAAACCTTTTGGGAAGGGGTTTCCCAGTAATCCCTGTGGTGCATTCTATAACAGCTCCATGCTGTAACGTGTAAACCTCGTTAAATGATACCCGACATACCAGTACAGTCCTAGCAAATGTGTACAAGTGTCAGGTGTGCCCCCCCATCTTGCATAGACATATAGTAACAGTCAGGTGTGCCACCCCCAATCTTGTGTAGAAACATAGAAATAGCCAGGTGTGCCCTCGCCCCATCCTACATAGAAATATAGTAACAATCATGTGTGCCCCCCCCCCCCCACTCCTGTGTAGAAATGTAGAAACAGTCAGGTGTGCCCCTTCTGCTATGCAGAAATATAGTAACAGTCAATGCAAAATGATCGATGGATACCCTGCAGAGACAGCATGCTACCTGTCGGTGTACAACACAAAGGTCAGCACTGCAGTACATACTACCTGGACTTGATCCACACATGCAATACAGACGGCCATACTGGGCATGCTCACACACTTAGAGAAATGAAGGCAATGTCAGTCAATAACATACTGAAATGTCATACTGGGCCTGCTCACACACATTAACACATAAAGGCCATGTCTGCAAACACCAGTGGACCAGACAGTTGTTAGTGCAGACACTTGTCAGTATGCACCACTCATGCCTTGCACACACAGTGGATAGGAATACAGACATATATGTAAGGACAACACACTATAATAAGCCAAAGGTAGACGGACATAAATGTGTGGAAGAGGGTGACCATGACAAGGAGCCATCCAGGCCTGTCCCACCCAGCACACAGCCAAAGGGCCCTAAACACATGAGGTGCAGATGTCACTCACTGCAGATACTAGCCACCAGTATCTGTCAGCATTACAGACTATGTGGTGCATGTGCCAGCTGTGCAACATGACTGTACAAGGAAGTAGTCATCTAGCAGCTGTATACAAGTACCTGTGAAATATGACCCTGTGTGTGTCTGCATGTGGCGTGTCAACCCCTAGATGAATGGGTTATGGCCCATGCACACACACTGCCCTCCCCATAGCCCTACTATGACAAGCCTGCTGAGGTCATCCAATGTGAAATACACCTTTGGGAGAGTTGTAACCCAGTAATCTCCATGGCATGTCCCTAACTGCATACTGCTGTAGTGTGATAAGCTAGGTAGGTAGGAGTTTGAATCCCAGACTTTGTGTGTGTGCTTGTGTGAGTGTCTGTCTGACTGTGTAGAGAGCAATGCTTTTTAGGGTAGTCACACTCCCAACAATTCAAATGCTCAACCTTGGCAAGGCTGCTGATGTCATCCACCTAGAAATACACCTCTGGGAAGTTTGTAGCCTAGTAATCTATATAGTGCGTCCTGTAACTATATACTACTGTTGTGTGATAAAGTAGTTAGGTAGCTGTTCTAATCCCCGGCATGGCAAGTGTGTGTCTGTCTGACTCTGTCTGTGTAGGGAGCAATGCTTTTTAGGGTACTCACGCTGCCTACAAGTCATATACTCAACGTTGACAAGGCTGCTGATGTCAACCACCTAGAAATACACCTCTGGGAAGGTTATAGCTCAGTAAGCTCCGTAGTGTGTGCCATAACTGCATACTACTGTAGTGTGATTTACAACTGTGTTAGGGTTCCATTCTCACCAATGGAGATTGTGGATGTTTTGTGTGTGTTACAATGTCTGTGTAGGGAGCAATGCATTTTAGGCTAGTCACACGCATTACATTTCAAATGTCCTACTTTGGCAATCCTGCTAATGTCATTCCTTGTGAAATAAACCTTTTGGGAAGGGGTTTCCCAGTAATCCCTGTGGTGCATTCTATAACAGCTCCATGTGGTAGTGTGATATAGGCCTCTGTTAGGGATTCTATACCCACACATGTCAGCTGTGGATGGTTTGTGTGTGTGTCACTGTCTGTGTAGGGAGCAATGCATTTTAGGCTAGTCACATGCAGTACATGTCAAATGGCCTACTTTGGCAATCCTGCTGATGTCATTCATTGTGAAATACACCTTTGGAGAAGGAGTACTCCAGTAATCTCCGTATAGTACATAACTATGTAGTGCTGTAGTGTAATAAACTAGTTAGGTAGGGGTGTGTGTGTCCATGACCAATGTGGAGTGGGTTTTGCATATTTCTTATATGGTGGCCCTATTATATATCACAATGTCCACTGTACAGGGATAACATATGTGAATTAGCTGAGAGGCTGGGGTGCAAAGCCATACCCATACATTTGACATCAAGGCCAGGCAGTCACAGTTAGCAACCCCAGTATTACCCAGAGCACACTCTCAACCCATGTCTCACACACACACACATGCCTAGGCAACGGCCAATATGTGGGTAGTACACTGCATATTGGCCACTGATAGTAACTATGGAGTGATAGCAGTGGGCTGCAGAGGGCATGGCACCCTGTCCATCTGTCCAATATGCACATACATGCAGACAGTGCACCTCCCCCATGTTCCCCAATGGACACCTGCAAGACCTGTGGTGCCATCACATGTGACCCACAAAGGACATACCATGCCTGACAACATGCCCGTTGCAACTGTCATCAGGTAATGCTGTTATCATGCTATCAATGTAGGTGCAGGGTAAACCTGCTGCCCATTACCAGTACTCACCACAGGTGGGCAAGATCGGCACATCTGATGATAATCTGTGTTCACAACATGGGACAGACACCCCAGGTGCAGTTCCACATGTCACTGTATGTGCATGTGGGAGGTGTGCACATCCCAGACACTGTCCATGTCATGGACTAAGGAACACATACATGGCAAGTGATGCACAGCATTGGCCACACACAACAGTCACCCAGGTGACTAGATGGAGGATATAATACCCACCTGTGTGGGCAAATGTAGAAACTAAAGCCCTGAGCCACAATGCAGACCATTGTCATGTGGTCTGATGCCAATGTATACCCATCACCTAGCCTTGAATAGCCTGCTGGCACAGTCGACCATCACACACCCTTGCAGACATGCACCCATGCATGTCAGTACTGGCAACCTGTGTGTTTTTCTGTGTGTTGTATGGTGCGTATGTTCATATCCACACTCATTACAACCCCCATGGGCATACTGAAGCATGCTGTCTGATGTCAGACACCTCTTCATACCTTTTGCCCATACAACCTCCGTATGACCCATGTGGTGCATGTGATACCTGCACAGTGATGTGGCAATCCCACTACTGATGAGTTGTACTCCTAGCCCTGGCAAGTGTTTCGATGTGTGTGCGTCCCTGTGAGAGTGTGGCTGTGTTGATGCTGGCACCTGTTCATGTGGACAGGCATGTGTACGTCATCTACCGTATAGCTACCTTATCCCTGTTGCAGATGTCACTCACCATCAGATATATGTACTGAGGGCTCTACAACAGGTAATCCATGTGGTGCATCCAATAACTGCATAGAGCTGTGATAGCACTACATAGTCGTCAGGGGTTTAATACCCTGTGCTGGTAGGCGTGTGTAACAAACATGCTTCAGTTTTACTCTCCCACCCCTCCCTGACATGTTTTTTTCCTCTGTCTGCCTCTCCCACTCCCTCTCTGGTGGATGTGTAGACCTACACCTGCTTTGTTTAGGCAGCAGCATGTGTATTTCAAGTGATGCTCATGATCAGCTGATGGCCTCTGCACAAATTGCAGCTCTCCCCTATCTGATTGCATGTGGAACAGCTGTGATTACATTCCCATAGCCAATTGCATGAAAACACACTCCAATATCTAGGAACACCATGTTGGTGTTGGCCATTTTCATTCACTGTGAGCAGGAACTAGATCTGTTGTTTGGCAAACAGCATCTCAGATGGATTGGGGATTTACCTCTAACAATATACACTGTAGAAACAGGGCAACACACAGGAGGGGTATGTGCCTGATATGACTACAGACTGTAAGTGCTGCTATACTGCATTTGGAGTAATGTTGGTTTAACAGTGTGTGTGTGAATATGGCTATCCTACATGTCTCAATACCTGCTATGTCAGTTCCATGTTTATGAGGAATCCTCATCTGCAGGGTCATTTGCAGACTGGGCAGTATGTTGTGCCTTTGGTTTCATGTGTTACCCACGGAGCATCTATCTGTGGACTGCAGAAGGTAGTGTGAGGATTGCAGTCTGTAGATGGTAAAAACCATGATAGTTACTGACTTCATATCCTTCACAGGACATATGTTGCAACAAACTCTGTTACAACAGTAAATGTATGAGGTTATCACAGCAACATGTCAGTGTCATCATATCTGATAACAAGCTTGTGATATATCAGACTGCTACACATATTATGTACAGTAGGAGTTATATTTGATGACATAACCTGGACAGTCTCTGGATGTCTGTACAGTACTGAGGTCAGTGTACTTACGGTGAATTTTGACAGTGTGTGTATTGTTAATATGTACTTTAGCCTGTGTACAGACTGTGGTAGATGTCATTGTTCTAGTTCCCATCCTATCTGATGTTACATGCTGCTCCACTGTATGGTACCGTATTAGCGTGCATGTTTGTAGGGCTATACACACACATGTCCCATACCACAGACAGCCTTCAGACCAAACTGTGTTGCAGCCCAGTATATGTAGGGTCAGTTTGTGAGTGGCACATATGAGGATGGTGTCGAACAGATAGTCCATATACAGTAATATTATGTTAGCTTAACATATGTGGCTGTGGCTGTGTTCACATTAGTTGTGGTTATGCACTTCCACACAGGTGTATCTTACCCTGTGCCGTGACATGCCTGTAGAGCCTACTATACATGCAGGTACATGTGCATTCCCCCATAGGAGATGTAGGCCAGTATTGAGCCAGTCTGCCTGTAGCCTGCACAGTGCTTTGTTACATGCCTAGCAGCTTATTGTACTTACCCAGTGAGATGTCATGTGCAGATACGTGCCAAATGTACTGCTGCCGTGCCTCCCTTAAAAGTCATGTATGTCAGACAGAGCAGTAGGATGCTGTACAGATATATGTCAATATCTAGTGGGTAGTATTTGGCCATGGCACCCCTGTACCAGTGGTTATTATGCGTCAGACCAGACAGGAGTGTGTGAATGCATAACCTATGATGGCAAATGTATACCAGACATTATGTGTTATACCCATCTACATGGCTGTTTATATCTATATTGTCAGGCATGGTACACATGTCTTGCACTAAGAGGTTATGTGTATACATCTGGACTGTACAGAGTGTGTCAGAATGTCCATATATATTGGCCAATATCTCTGCTGCAATCCACAGGGTCATTATGTGCTAGCAGCGGCACTTTACTATGATGTCCTTAGGATGTCTGTCAGTAGCCAATGGCACACATGTTATAAGCAGATGTGACCTACCACACACACCATGTCTGTGAAGACAATCCCAATGACAGTAGCAATAGTCTACTAATATACTTGCTATACATACCTGACATCCCCTTGCACTATGACTTTGGGGCTATAGGGGCTGAGGTAGGGCTACACTCCATGTCCAGGAAATATATTAACATATAATTATCCAGATAGCCATATATATATATATATATATATATATATATATATATATATAATTACACATATGTAGTACTTCCAATTACCACTGTCATGGCAACCACCTACTATAAATCCCTACATCATGTGGGCGTGGTCCCTTTACCTTTCCTGTGTGATGGACATCCTTCCTGTGTGTGGGCATCAGTGTTACAGACAGCAGGTAGCAATACCTCTTACAGGAGAACCGGCACACTCAGGGCAGCTACATATTTGTAGGAGGTTCAGGAACTACAGACAGAGTGTGAGTAGAGTTGTGTTATGCTTTGTATAGTACTGGTGTTACAGTGTGTGTGTGTGTGTGTGTGTGTGTGTGTGTGTGTGTGTGTGTGTGTGTGTGTGTGTGTGTACATACTACTTTACCTTGGAATGCAGTCTGCCTGCATAGCTCACAACTGTGGGCCTATCCTCTTGCTGGCCAGAGGTATGCCTATCATGTTTTGTCTGTCCACCACACAGGTCCTGTGTCAGATATTACACTGGCAGTGTGTGTGTTGAGTGCTATGAGTACATGGCTACATCCATTTCTGTTTCTAACCTTAATTCCCTGACTAAGGGTATGTGGCAGACTATCCTGTAACACCAGCAACTTGTTTAGTGTATGGCAACAGTTTTCCACATATGTGCTTATGTTCCAGCCTCTGTCCTCCACCTACATACCAAGCTTTGCACATATGACATGCTGTTGGGGATTGTTCTGTAGTGGGCTGTGAGTATATCACACTGCCATTGCTGCTGTATCCCCCACACATACGGTGGGGCTGGGGCCATATATGTGTGGGTGTCACCTACACAATACATGTGTGCCCTTATGCACTCCAGAGGCCAGTGTATGCAACAGTGGTATATGGCCCTGTATTATTGAGTCTAGGGGTGGGGAGCACCATAAATGACCTAGGTTGTTACAAAATGCGGGGGTATCAGGAATGAGCTGCCTTAAGGTATCTGGATGTACAGTACCGTATACTTCAGTTATATTTACATTACTGACATGAACTGTCTTAATGCAAGACTACTGCCTCCTGCCATACAAACTGTTCTGTTTGTCAGTGTGCTCGTGATGGTGTCAGTTATGCCTTGTTATGTAACAGTTACAACCCATTTGGTCACATGACATCTTTACCACCTAGTGATTTTGTACAGTGTGTAGATAGAGGCTGCTGAACTATACACCTGCATTACATACTGTTGATTGTTTGGTATCCTGTGGCCCAGTCTGACTTCACTATTGTACAATTTGAAGGGCTTGGCCTGGACAGCAACGGTTGTGAACCTTTCCAGACTACTGTATTAGTGTAACTGTTTCACAGTTGCATTACTCTGTTTATATGGATGTCAGTGTCTGAACAGCTATATGACATGGCATATAGAACTGTAATAGTACACAATTAAAGGTTTTCCATTTTGGCAAACCTGTGTGTGGTGTTTTTCCTATGACCTCTCTGTTGGTATATGTTGCAGGCAACGATTGTCATTTGTATGGGTGGCCCATATAGTGTCCAGTTGTTCAGGTGTTAACTGTAGGCATAGTGGATGTTCCATATTGTGTGCACCTTCTACATATGTATCTTACTGTACATATATCTACATGTCTATGTTTAGTAACATGTATATCGATATATATATATATATATATATATATATATATATATATATATATATATATATATATATGTGTGTATCTGCATATCTGTGTCTCTGTATCTCTATCCTGGGGATGTTGATGGCTTCTACATTTTACATTTCCTATGGGAGGCTGACTGTACTGCATGATATGTTACCAATACCAGCCTGACATCATACAGGTGGGATGTAGTACTGTTAACATCTTGTGCTCATGTTGTGTCAGGTCCTGGTTATGGGATCTGCAGCACTTGGTAGTGTATTGCAGGGCGGACGTGTTTGGCTGTGGGGGGATGCCTATTCGTACAAGACATATAGTGTGTGGGGCCTCTCAACCCCATTAATGGTGCATGTGGACATATAGGTTCATAGGTTCATAGGTAGGTACTAGGCTATCTGCCCGAAGGCATTTATAAGCCTAGCCAGAATGTGTTGGCTTTCGCCGCCCCCTTAGATTAGTTCCCTGTGCCTCTGTCCAGCAGAGCCACTGAAGTGATCCCCAGGATAAACTTTCTGTTTCCCATCCACTCGTCAAGGTTTCTCTTGAAGAGTGCTAGTGAGGAGCTCTGCCTAATGTAGATTAGAATCTTGTTCCAAAGCATGGGAAGTCTCTAGGACAGGAATCTATCCCTCCAGCATGTCCTATTTATTGTTGTGGTGAGGTTTAGATCCCTAGAGCGTGTGGCACGACAGGATAAGGTTTTCTTTAGGTGGAGCATGTCCATCAATTCTGGTTTGGACATGGCCTTGTACGTCAGGCAGAGATCACCTCTGAGCAGGTGGTATGCAACCGAGTACAGCTGGAGTTTCTTCAGTCAAGCTGCATAGGGCATCTGCTTGAGGCCAGTGATCCTCTTGGTAAGGTACTTCTGTGGTCTTTCCAGCTGTTGCAGGTGTTTTGTAAGGTTCATCCCAAATGGGGCATTGCACTGTATGATGGGTCTGATGAGTGATGAGTAGAGGAGCACAATGACCTCTTTTGATCTGGATGCAAACTCTTTTGTGATTAGGTGGGCCACATAGAAGAATTTTCTAACCACTTTGGCAATGTGATTATCAAAGGAGAGATTACTATCTACTTGGGTCCCCAGATCCCTTATTACATTTTATGTAGTTTGTGGGTACTTTGTTATTTCCAAAGGGAATAACTATGCACTTTTTGGCATTTAGCTTGAGGCCATGATTTTGATACCAGGTATCCGTCTCAGTGAGACCCTTTGGATGTCTGTGTCAGCCAGTGAGTCAATTATAGCCCCTAGTTTGCAGTCATCTGTGAACATGGTCAGCCATAGTCCTCCTGTGCTTGTCTGTACCTCTGAAAAGTATATGCCAAACAGGAGGGGTCCTAGGACTGAGCCCTGGTAATGCCACTTGTAACTGGTTTAGAGTCAGACCTAGCTCCCACAACTCTCATCATGTGGGTTCTGTCCGTGAGCTAATTGGCAACCCATCTTGTGATATAGGGGTTTATGTTCAGGCTGGTGACCTTGTCTATAATACCAGAATGGGAAATGGTGTCAAAGGCCTTTGCGAGGTCTAGGTAGGCAGTGTGTACTACCTTTCCCTCATCTATAGCCTTGGTAACTGTCTCAAAGAAGTCCACCAGGTTTAGGAGGCATGATCTGCCCTTAACAAAGCCGAACTGGGTAGGGTCCAGTGTTTGGAGGTTCCCAATGTCTCTGTTAATGATTTCCATAATGATGTGCTCCATAGCCTTGCAGGCCAAGCTTGTCAGGCTTATAGGGCAATAGTTCTCAGGGTCTGTTGTGGCTCCACCTTTGTGGAGCAGAATAACCATTGCTGTGCACCACTCTATGGGTATGTAGCCTGTGAAGAGGCTGAGTTTGAACAGTGTGTTTAGGTGAGAGGTTAGTTCATCTTTGAGCTTGTGTAGGATGCAGCCTGGGACACCGTCTGGTCCCATTGATGCTGTGTTTTTGGCTTTGGAGAGGGCTATTTTAACATGAGTGTCTGTGATTTCCGGGGCTCTACATTCTTCTACTACGGTTATGGACCCTTTTGGGGGTGAGAGCGGCATGAAGTTTGCACTGAATCTATCTGCCAGTGTGTTTTTTAATCTGCCATTGCTATCTACAGATGTATGGCCATGTATACCTATATAGATATATATATCTGCTTACATATATATAACTATGTCCATATATACCTACATAGATATACATCTGTGAATACATATGTAACTTGCTGTGTTTATGTAGACATATAGGTGTAGACATATATGTGTTGATGTAGGTATTTGCATGTATATATGTTCATATATTAATATATATATGTATATAGTGTTAGAAATATATATATATATATATATATATATATATATATATATATATATATATATATATATATATATATATATATATATATATGCCTACATATATAGATATGTTGTATATTAATATATTTACACACACATACATCTAGATGTTCATAGGTTCATAGGTTGATACTAGGCTATCTGCCCTAGGGCATTTATAAGCCTAGCCAGAGTGTGTTTGGCTTTCACCACCCTTTTAGATTAGTTGACTGTGCCTCTGTATAGTAAGTCACAGAAGGTAGCCCTTTTAAGGTTAGTTTACTGTACCTCTATCAAGCAGGGACACAGAAGAGATCCCAGGGGTAAACTTACAATCTCCCATCCACTCATCAAGATTTCTCTTGAAGAGGGTCAGTGAGGGGCTCTGCCTAACATGGATTGGGATTTTGTTCCAGGGTGAGGGAAGCCTCTGGGATATGAATCTGTCCCTCCAGCATGTCTTATTTATTTCTGTGCTGAGGTTCAAGTCCCTGGAGCGTGTAGCTCTAAGGGATTTGGATTTCCTGAGGTGAAGCATGTCCATTAATTCTGGGTTGGACATGGCTTTATATGTCAGACATAGATCGCCTTTGAGTAGGTGGTACGCAGCTGAGTAGAGCTGCAGTTTCTTTAGCCAAACTGCATAGGGCATCTGTTTGAACCCATTGATCCTCTTGTTGAGGTTCTTTTGGGGTTTTTCCAGTTGCTGCAGGTGTTGGGTAAGGTACATCCCAAATGGGGCATTGTATTCAATTATGGGCCTGATAAGTGATGAGTAGAGGGGTACAATGACCTCTCTTGATCTAGATGTGAACCCTTTCATGATAAAGTGGGCTATATAGAAGGTCTTTCTAACCACTTTGGCAATGTGATTGTCAAAGGAGAGATTGCTATCTACTTGGGTCCCCAAGTCCCTAATTACTTCTTCTGTACTTAATGGATTACCACCTATGTGGTAATTTGTGGGCACTTTGTTTTTCCCAAAGGGGATGACTATGCACTTTTTGGCATTTAGCTTTAGGCCATGGCTCTGGCACCAGTTATCCATCTCTGTGAGACCCTTTTGGAGGATGCTTGTGTCAGCCGGAGAGTCAATTATGGCACCCAGTTTGCAGTCATCTGCGAACTTGGTCAGCCATAGTCCGCCTGTGTTAGCCTGTACCTCAGAGAAATATATACCGAACAAGAGAGGTCCCAGGACTGAGCCTTGTGGGGCGCCACTTGTAACTGGTTTAGAGTCTGACATGGCACCTGCTATTCTGACCATGTGGGTTCTATCCCTGAGCCAGCTTGCAACCCATCTTGTGACATAGGGGTTGATATTTAAGCTGGTGAGCTTATTTATGATGCCCGAGTGGGGTATTGTGTCAAAGGCTTTTGCGAGGTCCAGGTAGGCTGTGTGGACTACCTTCCCTTCATCTATGGCTTTGGTAACTGTTTCAAAGAAGTCAACCAGATTCAAGAGGCAAGATCTGCCCTTAACAAAGCCGAATTGGTTAGGATCCAGTGTCTGGAGGTTCCCAATGTCTTTGTTTATGATTTCCATGATGATGTGCTCCATATCTTTGCAGACCAGGCTAGTCAGGCTTATAGGGCGATAGTTTCCGGGGTCTGTTGTGGCACCACCTTTGTGGAGTGGGACCACTGTTGCTGTGCGCCATTCCTTGGGTACATATCCTGTAGTAAGGCTGAGATTGAACAGTGACTTTATATGAGGGTTTAGTTCTTCTTGGAGCTCATGTAAGATGCAGCCTGGGACACCATCTGGTCCCATTGATGCTGTGTTTTTTGCTTTGGAGAGGGCAGCTCTCACCTGTGCATCTGTGATCTCAGGAAGGCTACACTCTGTTGGGATAGACATTTACTCTTTTGGGGGGAAGGGGGTATACATTCTCTGTACATGACTGGACTGGATAATATGTTTCTGAAAACATCGGATTTATCTGTATCTTGTATGGCTTATTGGTAAATCACTTTGTCTATGGTGTGCAGCGTCCTGGGTTTGATCCTTGCAGGAGCTGTTCATTTTGTTGCTGGGCAGAACACAGGCTGTTGGATACAGAGTGATCAAGGCACTTTAAAGCAGTTGTAAGCGGGTTTGTGTGGAGATAAGCACTGCTAACTTCCGGTCACAGTTTCTAACACCCAGTTAGCTTCTAAATTGCTTAACCTGTGTAGACATTGCTTACCCCTGCGCAAACAGGCTTAAACCTACTTACTACTGCTTAAAAGTGCTTACTCCCACTTACCCCCCACGCTAATTTGTTTAAAAGAAAAGAAAAAGGGGTTGATAGGAAAGTGGTGAAAAAAGGGGCACAAAGAGGGAAAGACAGTAGGGAAAGTAGCCAGCAATGTGCAGGAAGGGTGTAGGGGAGGTCCGTAGCTGCCCATTTCTTCTACAGCAACATCTGTGCATATACACTGAATTTGGAGGTAGATTTGGACCTTGGGTGGGGGTGAGGACAACAATAATAAGTTGTGATACCAATTAGACCAGATTACCTGTGTCTAGTGGACATGTGTGCGAAATGGACAGCTATGTATGGGGCGATATTTTTTTGTGGGAACAGATTGCCTTTTTTTTTTCATTTTCAGGTGATAGTGGGATGTTGGGGAGGGGTAGGAGGTATGTTGGGTAGGTTAACAGACAAGACAAACAAGATGCATACAGGGGCAGTATATGACACGTGATTGGACAGTTTTGAAAAGGCTAAGCTATGGGCACACCTGCTTAACTAATGTTGGCATTGCTTAAAGGGGCATACCACTGGGCAGATTGAGTTAGCCGGCCTACACATTGCTTACCCTAACTAAGCTGAGATGTGCAATGCTTAGCATTACTTAATATTTCATTTGCATTCTATTTTCCTTTTGGCATTGCTGTATTATTTGTTACATGTTATATATGTGTCTGGTATCCGTGATTCATGTGTACATACACTGTATGGGGTCCTGGGGACTTCCACACTTTATTACTATAACACCTCACATCTGGCCTTCCTGCAGTACTCCAGTTCACATATTTATGTTATGTTGCAGGTTAAACAACAGCACACTGTACATAGATTCCTTTCACATGTTCAGTTTGATTTTCCTATGGTGAGGATTTGTTTGTTAAAACCTCAATCTTATGTACTGCTATGATGGCGTACTGGTTAGCAAATGTGACTGTAGTGTACAGGGTCTTGGGTTCAAGACTTGCGGAGACTGCTTGTTTTGTTGCTGGGCAGAACATGGGCTGTTGGATACAGAGTGGTTAAGGCACTTTAAAGCAGTTGTAAGCGGGTATGTGTGGGTTTGCGCAGAGCTCAGCAGTACTTACTTCCAGTTACAGTTTCTTACACTCAGTTAGCTTCTACTCTGCTTAATCTGTGTAGGCAATGCTTACCCACATGCAAACGCACTTAAACACACTTACTAGTGCTTATATATGCTTACTACTGCTTATTTGTGCTTAAACATGCTTACTAGTGCCTTATTCATTATGACACTGACACTTCACATGTGCATTTAATGTAGTACTCCAGTTCACGTTTAAATGTCATTTCATAGGTTATATGGCAAAAACTGTTCATATACAGATTTCACATGAAAAATGGAATGCACTGCAGTGGGACTCGAAGTGGGAATGCCTGCTCGTATGGCACGTGCTCTGCCCACTACAATATTCCTATATTGTATTGCTTCATTTGCATATATCTTCCCTGTCATCCTCTTTAGCCATTTAAGCTGCATTAACCGTAGCTAAGCGATGGGCAAACCTGTACACCTACAGTTAGCTTTCATTGGGTTTTTTAAAAACATTAAAGGGTTTCTTCTTTTAATTTATATGCCCTGTTGCTGTTGTACATGTGGGGGACTGTTGGTGGGGATATGAGGACACCTATGAGCGATCTTGCTCATTTCTTTACAGCTTCTGCTGCTCTACATTGCAGGGACATGTTTATTCTGAGAGCTCGGCTCTCAGACATGCCCCCTGCACTCGTACACACTCCATGTAAGCCTAGGAGCTTGAGCAGCACACCTTCATTATTATGCATGGCCCTCTGCCATCTTGCTCCTACATGGGCGCTTCCATGCAGGACTAAGTTAGTCCTGCACAGAAGATTAGTGAATCCGGGGGTCTTTCCTTAATAAACAATCTTTAGGTTGTGTCTTGAAGCCTGCCAAGATACCCGTGTCTTTACTTCATTTGGAAAGTGATTCCAGGTTATTGGTCTCAGCCTACTGAGGGCCCATTCACCTACTGCAGTTTTAAAACATGATCTTAGAAGTGTAATTGATTCATCTTGACTGATTCTTAGCTGATATGTTTGCTGAGAAAATGTTTATATTTTAAGAGGGACAATAATCTAAGTTAAGTATTTTGAAAAGCAAAGTGCTTTACAACAAGGTAATTCTGTAGGCAGGCATTTGATACCCTTTAGCAGATTACAGTGATGGCTGCTGCTGCCAGCAAGGCAAATCTTTAATTTTTTGTTATGTAAAGCCCATAAGAATTACAAGCAGAGTGCAGAGTTAATTGGGCTGTGCATACATTGTTTGGGCGACTTGAGACAGAAGATGGGAAACTCCTTAGCATAATTTTATCTGGGATAAAACTTTGTTGTTCACCCTGTCAGTAAAAATAGTGAAGGATAAGGAAGGATCATGAGTGAGACCTACATATTTTTATTCAGTGAGTTTTGGGATCAAATTATCCTTATTGTTTATTTATCCTGTGTAAACTAGGTTAGTCCTACTAGGCTAGTGGCCTTTTCTCAGAAGAAACCCAAGAAGGTATTTATACTACAAGGAACTATCTGGCCAGGGCATAGGGGAACTTTCCCCAATTCTTTTGGATAGGTGGCATGGGATTTTTTACATCCATCTGAACTAAAACCAACTCAAGCAGATGAGACTGCTGTTTAATTTCACATTTGAATGAATGCAAACTCTGAATAGAACCCACAGCCTTCTAGTCTTCCAGCATCAAAGCTGAGAGTGCTACCTGTTGTAATTCACCTAGACTAGACCATGTTGGCTGGAAACAGCTGGGACCAAGTCATCCAAGTACAGGAAGACCTTGATTCCTTTTAGGTACAATAGAGGACTCACCACTTCATTCACTTTATGAAGACATGGAGCAGGTGGAAGGCCTGAATTGATGTTGAATGGTAGGAGACAGACAGGAAGTGATTGACCAAGGCAGAACCATCATTACCTTCTTACTGTTTATGAAACAATGGGCAAGGCTGCAATCCAGGTTGCAGCTTGTTACAGATTCCCCCACCATGCCCCAAGATGCCCACTCCACATTTCTTGACATACTGGGTAATATTGGGTTACAGCCCAATACCCTAATAATGGGTGATTTCAACTACCACACCATCAACTGGAAAACTACTCATGTACTAACTCATTTCCTCAACAATTTCTGGAATTCATAAATTCCAATGCCCTGGATCAGCTTATCTATAGCCCCACCAGGGGCAGCAATATCCTGGACCTGGTCATTACCAATATGGGCAACCAATGTTCCATGCCAGAGGTCAACTCCTCGTTGGTCAGATCCGACCACAAGCTAATCACCCTAGACATCAATATCCCGCCCCCACCCCATTAAGGAAACTAGTGTATAAAACTTCTCCAAAGCCAGCTTCATGCTTCTTAAGACAGAAGTGGCAAGCTTCACGATACCCATACAGACAGAAAATAGAGGTACGACTCCTGAATCCTATGCAATTGTACTGTATAAGCACATACACAAGTGCATGGATCGTGCCATCCCCAACAGAACCAAGATGTTATCCTCCAAAAAAAGGAAGCCAATCTGGTGGCCTCCTGCCATAAATAAACTCTACAACAGAAGGAAGAAGCTATTGCAGAAAAGAGTAAAATCCCCTGATTGCAGGAACTCCCTGGTCAACCTCAGTAAGAAGTTGAGATCCATTATAATATCCTACAAAGCTAGTTACGAAAATAAAATCGCCACTGATTCTAAAGACAACCACAAAGCATTCTACAGCTATGTCAAGAATCTCAATGGTGACACTCAAATCTGCTCTGAGCTACAGCACAATGGCACTAGATATACAGAACTAACTGATATTGCCAACATCCTGGCAGATAGGTTCAGTGCAAACTTCACCCCCCCTCACCCCCAAAGGGCCCATCACTATACCAGAAGAATGCAAAGCCCCTGTAATCATGGCTGCACAAGTAAAGACCGGACTCTCCAAAGCCAAGAACACAACATCCATGGGGCATGACAATATCTCATGCTGCATTCTACATGAACTACAGAACGAACTGGCACCCCACCTAAGTACCATGCTCAGTCATAACCTCACTTCAGGCTTTGTGCTTGCTGAATGGCACACAGCAACAGTTATCTCACTCCACAAAGGGGGCACCACCACAAACCCCAGGAACTACAGCCCCATTAGCCTGATGAGCCTGGTCTGCAAGGCCATGGAACATATCATATTGGAGCTTATAAACAAGGACATAGGTAACCCCCATACTCTGGACCCCACTCAGTCTGGGTTTGTAAAAGGTAGGTCATGTCTCCTAAACCTGATTGACTTCTTTGAAGCAGTCACCAGAGCCATGGACAAGGGTAAGGTGATGCACACAGCATATCTTGACCTCGCCAAGGCTTTTGACACTATCCCATACTCTGGAATTATAGATAAACTCACTAGACTAGGCATAAATCCCTATGTCACAAGATGGGTGGCCAACTGGCTCACTGACAGAACCCACACAGTGAAAGCAGCCAACTCCAAATCCAACTTCAGACTAGTGACAAGTGGAGTACCACAGGGCTCAGTCCTGGGTCAACTCCTGTTTGGCATCTACTGCTCAGAAGTCCAGGCTAATACAGCAGGTCTTTGACTAACGAAGTTCGCAGACAACTGCAAACTAGGTGCCATAATAGAATCTCCTAATGATGTGGGCATTCTACAAAGGGGCCTCACTGAGACTGATGCTTGGTGTCAAAGTCATGGCCTCAAGCTCAATGTCAAAAAGTGCATTGTCACCCCCTTTGGGAAAAACACTGTACCCATAAACTAACACATAGGTGGTAGCCTACTAAACACAGAAAGTGTGATAAGAGACCTTGAGACACAGGTGGACAGTAGTCTGTCCTTTGATAATCATATCGCCACAGTAGTCAGGAAATCCTTTTACATGGCACACCTCATCACAAAGGGGTTCACCTCCAGAAAAAAAAGAGGTCACTGTTCCTCTCTGCTCATCCCTCATCAGACCCACTATAGAGTACAACACCCCATTTGTTATGTACCTCGCAAGACATCTACAACAAATAGAAAGGCCACAGAAATACCTCACTAAGAGGATTACCAGCCTCAAACAGATGCCATATGCAGACCTTCTCAAAAAACTCCAACTCTACTCCATCACTTATCGCCTACTCAGAGGTGACCTCTGCCTAACATACAAAGCCATGTCAAACCCAGATCTGCTGGACATGCTACACTTAAAGAAACCCCAATCCTTCCAAGCCAAATGCTCCAGGAACCTAAACCTTTTACCACAATAAACAGAACATGCTGGAGGGATAGATTCCTGTCCCAGAGACTTCCCATACTCTGGAGCAGACTACCCATTCATGTCAAGCAAAGCTCCTCATTAACCCTCTTTAAGAAAAATCTCGACAATTGGATGGGAAATAAGGAATTCACCCTATCACCCAATCACTTCTGTGGCTCTGTTAGACAGGGATGCAGGAAAATAACTTTCATAGGTGGCGAAAGCCAGGGAACTTTTTTGGAAAGGCTTATATAGGCCCTGGGGCTGATAGCCTAGTACCTACTTGTGAACCTATATGAGCAAACTGCAAATAATTCTGAAAGGCTCATTCAGTCTACCCCCAAAGGAAAAGAAAGAGGGATAACAGCTTGAAGTAAGACCGTGTGAAAGATCTCCTTTGACACATAAGGCCTGAAGTCACTCGTATCACAAACTCTCTTTTCACCACTCTTCTTTTTAATACTAAGAACCATGAGTAAAAGCCCACATGCTACTTGTTATAAGGATGGCTTGTGCTGATCATTTTACAAGGAGCTTTTGCACCTCTTTTTATGCCAATATTTTTGCCTTTTGTCTTGAGATATATCTTTGACAAAGACTGATTCAGGGGTAGGAGGGTGCAAAACATCCAATTAGTAGTCTCTTGCTACTGTGTCCTTGACCCACATGTCCATTGTGATGATGTTCCAAGGGACTCCAGTGAGGAACAGTCTTCCTCTGACCAGCTTCAGTGGAAGACAGTTGGAGTGTTCATCAAACTTGTCTTTTTTCACCTTTAGAGGGAATCCCTCAGTCCCCCAGCCACAATGACTTTGCCAAGAATTGTATCAACTCTTCTTGCTGATAATGGCCAGGAGAGCAGGACCAAGATCACCAATACCTCCTCTGCAATCTCGGGAAGGTACACTGTGGTGGGTGAAAACAATCCTTTGCATCTGATAATGACTGAACATTTCCCCTTCATGATCTTAGGCTGTTCATCATCTTTCCTTTTAGGGGAGGCAGCAAAAGGGCCTCAAATAGTACATCAAGTAATGCCAGACTACATCAACCATTAGGAAAAATACCATTATAGCTCTGGGCTTTCAAATGCCAATTGTTATCAATAGGTGGTGGCTGATCTGCTGTATCCGCTGCTTTATCTAGCAACTCCCTATGAAAACATATGTGAAAACAGTGCTTCTACTTAAGAGTGAGCCTGTAAGCTACCCTAAAAATTATACACCAATAACTTGCCTTCCGACAACATATAAACTATACATGGGAATTGATGCTGACAGAGTTTATAGTCATTTAGAAGCAAACTCAATTATGGCAGTATAACAAAAGGTCAATAAAAGAAAGTCATATGGAACAAAGGATCATTTCTTGTTAAATAAAGCCATAGTGGAGAACTGTAAAAAGAGGAAGAATCTAAGTATGGCATGGACTGGCTACAAAAAAGCATTTGATAATATCCCACACTCATGGAAAAAAAGTGCTTCAAAATGTATAAGATACACCCTACACTGATTGACTACATTACAGTGACCATGAAACAGTGGCAGACCACTTTGAAATTAAGTCACGATAAAGGACAAATTGTTATCCCAGGGATAAAAATTCAAAGGGAGATATTCCAGGGTGACTCTCTGTCACTGTTACTATTCTATCTTGCTCTTAATCCATTAAGCTGTTTACTTTGCCTCATAGAAAACAACAAAGTCTAAAGACTTCTCATCTTCTCTTTGTTGATGATTTAAAACTGTATAGCTCATCAAATGAGGAATTGAAAGCACAGCTGCAAGTTGTTAAAACTTTTTCAGATGATAAAAGAATGCCATTTGGTTTTGATAAGTGTGCAAAAGCAACCTTTAAAGCAGGAAAACAACAGTTTGGGACAAGAATGTGATATAAAATAACTTGAGCAAGAGGAAGTGTATAAATATTTAGGAATTGATGAAGGATCAACTATAAAACATGAATAAATGTGAATAAAACTTAGTAAGGAATATTGTAAAAGACTTAAATTAATTCTGAAAACAGTGTTGACATCTAGGAACAAAATCCAAGCTATAAACCAGTTTGCTCTTCCTGTCCTAACTTATGGTTTTGGAGTGATTGACTGGCCTAAAAACATGTTGGGTAAATTAGATAGGAAAACAAGAAGGATGCTTCATGCTCATCAAATGATTTATAAAAATCAGTGTGTACCAAGATTATATATTCCCCATTCGGAAGGAAGGATGGGGCTCCTTGTAATTGATTACATCTATAGATCAGCAATCATGGGACTCCGCACATATCTGGTGACCTCACAAAACACAAATGTAGTGAAAGTTTTGAAACATGAGAAGAATAAATCTAGATGACTTCTCTGTGTAATTTAGCAGAAGCATATCGATGTGAAACTGGAATGGAAATCAAACCAGAAGTAGATAAAAACCAGGCAGCAACTAAATGTGCCAAAAAACAAAAGAAAGAATATAAGGTGAAGGACCAGGCGAGAAGGCAAGAAATGTGGAAAATGCATAAATATAGTTGTAAGTACAGAAAACTTCTGGAAGAACCTCATGTTGATCAGGAATGAAAGCAAGAATGGTTAAGGAGAGGCAAATTCAAACCAAGAAATGAAAGGTTAATATTGGCAGCCCAAGACAGTGGGCTATATACGCACGGGTTTACAAAGCCATTTGAACATGTGGGAGAAACAGACAAATGTAGGTTTTGTAAAACCAAATTGGAAACAGCCACACACCTTGTTGCTGGTTGTGACATACTAATGGCAGAAGGACTGTATACTGAAAGGCAAAATAATGTGACAAGACTGTTGCACTGGGAAATATGCAAACATTATGCTACTGAAGTGGCCGAAAAACACTGGAAACATGAGACACAAAGCATCATAGAAAATGATGAAGTTTATATCACATGGGATCACCCATTACCAACAGTTAAAAGATAGATGCTAGAAAACCAGATATAGTGGTCCAAAAAAGAAGACAAAAGTAGCATTGATCATTGAAATTGCCACACTCAGTGACTACAGTGTCTTGTGTACAGAGAGACAAAGTCATAAAATATCAGGATTTATAGGCAGAAACAAGAGCAATGTGAAAGAAAGATACCCAGACAGTTCCAATAGTAGTAGGATCAACAGGTCTTATAAAAAAGAATCTACAATTGTATTTAGATATGTTATCAATGGTCTAGGTAGTAATTGTGTGTCCTACCCTTTGCCTTTTAGCCAGTGTCAGGGCACACTGTGCATGCCTCCGTATGCCAGCACCATTTGCAGCTTATGGTTTTCCTTCAGACTCCTCATGTAATTCTGCTGCTGCTGGCCCTGACTGTGGTCTTGAAAGTGTGGTCCTGCTCCTTGCTGTCCCTATTGAACCTGTTTACAGAGGATTATATTGTGTAACATTGCACAGACTTTCATTACTTCAGAAGAAGTGCTTGGGTCATACTGCAGTGCACCTCCTGATAAGTGACCCTGGAACCTTGATTTTAGCAATCCAAACACATGTTCTATTATATTCCTAGTTTCAGTGTGGGCCTCATTGTATCCTTGCTCAATAGGGTTGTGTGGGTTTCTTATGGGTGTCATGAGCCAGGTCTCCAGTGCATAACCCACATCCCCTTGATGAATGTCAGCCCAACCAAAAAAGTATATAGAGTGAAAACATTTTCTGTTGATGTACCTCCTTCCCTGTTTACCAGCCTGTGTTTTTATTTCTATGTATGTGCTGTCTATGGCACCAGCACTTCAAGGACATGTGCTACTGCATTGAATTGCTTTCTCCTGTTGGGTACATGGGAAATAAATGTGTTCCCTAGCATGTAGTAGCACTGCATTTAAAAACTGGGGTAGTATTCTACAGACTAATGCCTGTGACAACCCTAATATATTCCCTGTGGATCTATGGAAAGCACAGTAGCTAGCATATATAATGCTACACATACCTTTGTTTGCAATGAGATGGGCTTTCCACAATTTCCCAGGGGCCTGAGCTGGGACGGCAGAAGTTGCATATTTCCTCCAGTGTTTCCCTGTCTACCCTGTATCTCTCCACAATTTCTGTGTCATGCAGTCTACGATATGTCAACTGGGGTCTAAACATCCTTCATCTTCTTCTTGCCTGAGGCCTGGCAGCAGCACACTTTTTACAGTCTAATACAGTCAGATACAAAGTAATAATAGCAGCAGCAGCTCCTAACATGTTGTTTTTGTAAGTGTAATTGTGCCTGTATTCCAGAGAGATTTTGGGGCAGAGTGCAATTGGCAACACTGAGTGTAGGTGACTGTTTTATAGCTTCCTGAATAGCTCTGCCATATTGGATTGGTTAATTAGCGTGTAATTCATCTCTTTTTGCTGTCATTAGCATATTCCACATTTCCCTCTGTTTTGCAACTCTATATGACATGCAGAGATGTTTAATAAATACTAAATAGCACACTATTGTGTAGATGTTAATGAATCAATCCCCTTACGTTATAAAGATAAACAAGTGATGATTGCATCCAGTTTCATTAGATATATGTATATACTAAGATGTCGAATATGGAAAATGTGTATGTGGCCTTAAATGGGTTCTCAGAATGTATACAGAGTAAGAGCATTCTTTCAACAATTAGCTAAATCACAATATTTTAATTGCCAATTGTTATACTATAAAAGGGTACAGTGTGCAAGGCATGCACTTGGCTGAATTTTGTGTAAAATAGAATTTATCAGCACATGAGAACTAAATTATTAACTAAATTTCAAGTAGACATCAATCAACAAAAATTAAATGGAAAGTCAGGGAGAAAAAACATCACATTATTTACATCAGGTCCTGGTAGAGTGGTAAGGCGTGCAATATACAAAGTGTTCAGTGGTCAGTCTAGACAACAGTTAATAGTCCATGACTGCCTTCTGATCAGATTTTCCTTGTTTGAGAGTTTTTTAGCCCTTGATAAGTATTGTGAAACAAGTCCTGCATTCTCTATCCACTCTGCCTTTGGGAAATCCAAAAAACTGAAGAGGATTTCTTGCACTTTGGTGCTGGCTTCTCTTGTAGGCTAAAGTTCATTTCAGCTGCAGGGAGTCCCGATTAAATGTCCCTGTCTGGTACATTCCACTTTCCCTCACTGAGAATGGCCCTACCTTTTTGATTGACCATACCTAGAATTAGCAGGATGCAGTATCACAGTCCTCTGTTCCTTTTCCCAAGTGTATAGCAGTATATACGTCCTTCAGTGAAGCTCTTTTAAGTCTGTCTGCTTGTGAAATGTCAGAAATTTTAGCTGTATATGTAGGATAAAAGAACTTTGCCAAATAATAAAAAATATGTCCTGCAAATTGAGTCTATGAAATCTGATAAGCTAGTGACTTTAGTATATTACCTATGTTTAAAAGTCAATTGTCTGCTTCTAAACCTAAAACTGCAGTAAAAATGTACATTCATCTGTAAAATAAAATGCAGCAAGAAATGTGTTAATTTGCTTTAAATTTGAGGGAATGCAAGGCCATGATGCATACAGAACCAAAAACAGGAGAAGAGAGTTGGCATAGAAACTATAAAAAGAGCCAGAATTTGGCTATGGTTAGAAAGTAAAAAGAATCCTAATTCTTATCAGAAGCATTCCCAATAAAAGAGACAGAGCACAGAATGCCAGAAAATTCTACACCGCCCCGGATATAAAAGTCTTGTTTTCCTGACACCAATCACTGAAACACTATTTTGCTGTTTTGCAGCAGAAATTGCAGGGTCATTAGTAAAATCTAGCAATATGTATCATAATGGACTACTTTAACAAAGTTTTACTAGACGTATCATTTTGCAGATCTAATACTAAGGTAATTGTCAAGAAACTAGTGCTGTTATTCTCCGCAGTAGGTATCCCTAAGGAGATACCTGTTGATCAAAGAAATCACTTTACTTTAATTCATTTCTTGTAGTGCAAGGAGCGTACTGATTACATTCCAGTATTCAGAAAAACACAAACCAGTTAAGCGCCAGAATGGTGCGTGACCTGACTTTAACAAATGTTAAGCCCCCTGTGAAAGTTGTTAATGTCAGGCCCCATGCTAGCCAGTAAAATCTACCTCTACTAACCAGTAAATGACAGCGGCAGAATAAAAATTTGTTTCTGCCCGATGTTCCATTCCTGTAATGAACTTAGAATCTTGCTAAAATAAAAGGATTTGTGTTTGCATGTATTTTCTAAAGGATACAAACTCTGAATGTCTGGTCAATTATGTTATTTAGTGACTTCAATTCACAGTAGTTTGTCTGAAAACCACAGATTTTATGAACAAACTGAAATTATGAAGCAATAATCCAGACATTCTGTGAAAGTATCGACAGTGGAGAGGCATAGTACATGGATCAGATAAAGCTCCATGCACTACAATGAATTATGATTGCCTCACTGAACATAACCCTAAATTATGTGTTCTCAACATGGATGCCAAGATTCACCTCTCAAGCTTCACTCTCAAGGTGAATTTCTTGGCATCCATGTCAGGTTATGATCAGTTCCTGTTTTTAAAGTTGCAACTGATTTTGCAAAAATTGAATTTACTCAGTTTTTCCAAATAGTCACACCCGCAAAACAATGTAATAGTAACTACTGGTGCAATGATTTACATAGGTTTGCAAAGCATTATAGGTAAGAAACAGAATTTACCTCCTTAGAGGAGCAACTTCTTATTTCTATTGTGGTTTTGCTACTACATCATTACATGGCTTAATTTTTAATTTAATGTATTCCATCTACAAGAACTAGTTGATAACTTGTCTTTCTAGGAAGTAAGAAACCAGAACTTCTCCATCTATCATGGAAATGCTGTTGCTTACTTGTAAGTTTAGGTAGTGAGGAATTATGAGTGCACTCTTTCATGATGTCATGGCAGGGAGTTTCAGCTCTGAGAAAAAATAAATCAGGTGGCATTCCTTATCAACAAAATAAAATGCATAAACAATTTACTTTTTGCATCACAAATTGTACAATTTGATATTGTGTATGATAAGATGGTTATATAGAACTCCAATGGTTTGTTTATTAGACCTGCTTCAGAACTTGACCAATAGACAAAAGTTGTTAAGAACAAAATTAGCCTCAGGTATTGTCAAGTTTCTTTATTTGTATTTTCAGTGTGAATGCTTCTTTTTTGATATAGGAATTGGAAGAAGCTAAAGTAATCAAGTATTATTAGCAATGCTGACACTAATTCAAAGTGATGGACAAAGAGATAAAATAAATCAGAGATCACATGTTCACTGAAGAAAGGACATGTCGCATGCAAACCAAGAACAGTAATATTACTAGTGCTGACCCAGAAAAGCATTGTAAAAGGAACATATTCACAAATCTTAAATCATAAGCCAATAGAACTGAATGAACAATTTACTGAATGTCATCCATGTTTTCCAGCATAATGCTTGGTGATGAACTCCACAATGAGGTTACAAGACTGATTTGTCTACTCTGCATAACCTGTCACAGGAACTGCAAGGTGGATAATAACATGCAACATGGTGTCCCAGAGCCAATTCTCTACCACAATTCTTGACGTAATGTAACAGTAAATCCAGGATTTCTATTTCATTGTCAACATGGCATTAACTATTCTAGTCACAGTACTTCCCAGTGTTGTATCTGCAGAGAAGATATTTAGTGCCTTGAGGAGAATAATAACCTGGCTCCAAAACTGAATGAGAGAACAATGTTTAACAGAACTGGTATTAATGCACATGCCTGATAATGTGGACACCATCACTGAGCAGATAGATTTCAATCAAGGCATTAGCACATACAACTATATTTTACACTGAAATGTACATAAAGTGATTCTCAGATAACCTTAATGTTATTCTGCAGTTTGATACTTTTATATTTAAAGGACTCTTTCTACCACTGTACTTTTTCTCCCTTCTCCTGGAAAGGAGCTGCTTATTTCACTAACTGAATACTGAATTTATGAACTATATACCAATGTTTCTGAGCTCATTTCTGTTGTGACAGATTGTGCGGCAGTTAACATTTTTGTTGTGCCTGTTTTGAGTAGAGCAGGCATAGAATGTTTGCCTAGATATATATGCAGAAGTATGAAAGTGGTGAATGTGCATTCGGTAGACGTGTATGCTTAGGTATATGACAAAGTAGGACAAAATATGTGTTAAGGTTAGAGTTTGATTTGCATATATATATCAGCAGCTTTGATAAAATCCAATTAAGAACATTGCTAATAAAGATGGCTTATTGAAGAGAATTTTGTGAAGTGTTTCTATTTTTATTCTTAAAAGGAGCCAGGAACCATACCATCAGAACACAACACAACAGGGGTTTTCACATTGTTTTATAGCCTTACAGGGTAAACCTTACAGGAAACCTAACTTAAAGTCTTTCTAAAGACCATTCTAAAAGGAGATCTCACTGAAAAAACTAAAACTGTCTTTTTCAAGACTTAGCTAATAGCCTGTGAGAGGAGTACCATAAAATTCACTGATCCTACTTCTGATATTAAAGACAACAGTATTTGTGAAGACTAGTTCCTCGCATAAGATTAAGAGAGGATTCCATACAAAAACATTATTTTTTAAGGCACAAAAATGATTGATCATCACTCCTGATTTTTCAGAAAAGGCAGAAAGTCTTTTTTTTAAAATTAAGGCTCCAAAAATGTCTATTGTCTCAGTCTTTGTAAAGGTCAAGCCTTGTACCAGATCACATTATTTATGCATTTTTCCCCTGTCACTAATGCTGAATGAGACCCTAGCTGGGCTGGTTTTAAAAGCAGTTTCCTGTACAAAAAGGAGAGCTACAATACTTACCTGGGACAGATACGTGAAACAAGCTTCCTGCTGCACTAAGGAAGGTACTGTGCTCAAATGCCAGATCAGTTTGAAACAAACTGCTTACACCATGCACCTTGCTGCATTGTTTGGATCTGGTATTTATAACAGAGATCTGGATGGTTGATAACTATGGTCCTATACATGCCACCATCATGATTTCCTAGTTCTCTGCTGTGCAGCACCAATACTGTGATCAATTTGAGGTGGCAGTTATTATAATTTATCATTCAGCTGTGCAATTAAGGAAGCCTGGAATTGGGGTTACTAACTCTTCTGAGTTTGCCATGAGCTCAGGAATAAACCGTGGTACCTCCTCATCAACTATCTACCAAAAATATAAGTACGTTCCTTCACAAGCTCATAGACTTAATAATCGCCTCAGTTTGGGCCACATACAGATGTGTAATCCTGGATGATTTCACAATAACTATTGATCTGAATTCAGTGGTTTCTTATAAACAGCTTTTATTTGCATAACAAAAGGATTGAGGTTTGATCAGGATGGTGCCTCAACCCCATGAGCTTGACCATATTCTTGCCTTAGTATTTCACTTTGGATTGAATGACTAATGACATTGTCATGACAGTGAAGCCTGTCACTTTAACTTTTTTTTATTTATTTTTAATTTGTTAATCAGGGTATGGCATTGATCTGAATGGAACATTTTCAGTTTCAGCCCAGATAATACTGAGAAATGGCAAATGTGAGATTCAACCATTGCTATAAAACAACTTTTGCAGTTAATTCTTAAACAGGACATAAAATGTTAGTACCATATTGTGACAACAATAAACAGGAAGGTAACTACAACACATTTAATTTTGTAGAATAGAGGGGAAAATCATAAAGGTTACCGCAATGCGTATACCTTGTGTGCATGTCACAGTATCCATTTTGCATTCAGAGTCAGGCTTAACACTGGACAGATGATGCTCTAACATGAAGAGCTGTGTCTTGACTGAGAGGGCTGTCTGCCGCAGGAGAGGCATAAGCTAGTTAGCCATGTGTTCTCTCTGCTGGAACCTCCTCCAGGTAGGCATCTATGCACCAACTGGTTCATGAAATTCTTCAGATATGTAGATCAGCACAGCTGGCCCTAACACATCATGTGTGTTGGTCATCCATCCACATTGGCTGTAGTATGGAGATTAGGGTGTGGGGGACCAATAGCAACCAGTGATACTATACGTATGACACAATGGCATATAAACTAGTACTGAAATCAGAGAGGACCACTAGCCACTAGGGATACTACACCTATGCCATAACAGGACATAAACTAGTATGGGGATTGTAGGGTGGGGGGGGGGGGCACTAGACACCAGAGATATGACTTACAACATGCAACTGCATCTTTCCATGATGGCTTAGGACAATGACAGGAAATAGAAAACGTACATGGTGTGTGTGTGTGTGTGTGTGTGTGTGTGTGTGTGTGTGTGTGTGTGTGTGTGTGTGTGTGTGTGTGTGTGTGTGTGTGTGTGCGTGTGTGCGTGTGCGTGCGTGTGTGTGTGTGTGTGTGTGTGTGTGTGTGTGTGTGTGTGTGTGTGTGTGTGTGTGTGTGTGTGTGTGTGTGTGTGTGTGTGTGTGTGTGTGTGTGTGTGTGTGTGTACTTTGTGCGTGGGAAAGTGACTTGGGTTGATGCCTATGCCTACATAATGTGGCTGCAGTTGTTAACTACCATGACATGCCACTCACCAATGATCTGCATCTTGACCTACACATTATGGTAGTTAACCGTGAGTCACAGACCTGCAAATTAGCTGATATTCAGGTCTTTCCTCATTGCAATTAACCTGTCTCTGAATTGCAAAATACCATAATGGGGGATAAGGCCATTTTACAGCTCATGCTCGCCTACACCATTTAATGACTCCTCAGGAAAGTATTTCTTATATATGTGAAGGAAAAAAGTTGTATTTTTGAGGCTTTGAGATTTTAAATATTATTCTGGAAGTGAGAAGAAAAGTTGTTAAAAGGAGTGCACTCAGGTTATTTTATTTTTTGACCAACAGCTGTATTTTGCACCTTTAAAGATTATTTTTTTTTCAGTTTTGAGAATAATTCTGTGTAGAAGTTAAAAGCTTTGAGGATGGAAGAAGAAGATTCCCAAAGTTGCTGGGCAAGAGCTACATTTTTGTGGCCTGACAGGTGAGTTTTGTAGGTTTTCTAATGAGGGATACTTAGAATGATCACTCTGTTATTTGTTTCTTGGTTGGCCATTCTGAGATGACACCATCTGTCCTAGTTTTCATACAATATAAAAGCCTTGGTCTGATCACTCCAGACCTTCCTTGCTCTGTTTTGTACCAACAGCTCAAGGGCTGTAGTACCAGTGATTCAGATGAGCTTGTTGATGTTTATTAAAAGGCATTGATAACCTCATTGAGCTCTAGGCCCTAGAATGACCCATTGACTTAGTACATTGTAAGACATAGTTTGATGATGAGCTCTATGAACACAGATGTCTGTCTGAAGTTCAAAGGTCCAGTGGTGATATGCCAGTCCACTTAAAGGCATCCTTTACTTGATGATCATTTTATAGTATACCAAGGAGAGATATCCCTGAAGAAGCCCATATAATTCTTTCAAGAGAGTTCTGTAGTGGCAAAACACCAGCTACTCATTTCTGGGTAGTATTGAGACTATTCAGTCTGGACTGCCTTATCACCTGAAAAGTTTTGTCTGATGTGAAGTACGAGATATCTGTCCAGTATTTTGCCACACATCTTGTTTTAATAATGTCAAAGTTAACCTAAATTATTCTCACAGATCTTATGAGTTTCTAAGGTGTACTGTCTTGGAGTTTTGTTAAGTTTTCTTCATATCATTATGTTGAAATGATAAATGTGTTCCTTTTGTCTCTATTATGTGTGCTGCTACTAGTAGGCTGGACTTATGCCCCACCAAGCTTGTATAATTGCGCATGAAGATTTTGGATGAAGTATGTCCTTCTAACTTAAGAACTGAGGATTTCTAAAAGTTCTGATGGATTCTTTGGTTACCCTAGTCTTTAAAAAGGTTGGGTTTGATCCTAATGGTCTGGATAATTTAGTCCTATCACCAATTTTCCATCCTTTTGCAAAGTTCTTGAAAAAATTAAACCTCTTATTTGAAAAACAATAACATCTATGATCCATTTTTGTCTGTTTTTCAGGTTAGACCTAGTACTAAGACAGTCCTCACTAGAGGCTTTAACAATGCCCTACATTTTTCCTTTGAAAGACATTATTCAGGAAGGGGTTTTCAATATAATTAAAAAAGCTGATGATATGCAGACTTACCTCTGCATTCCACTGGAGTCTATCAGTATCCATCCCTGGCATTTGGTGAAAGCAAAACGAATTTATTAATTTATTTTCCTTCTTCCTTCCTAACTTCAAACTTTAATTTTTTAGTTAAAGCAAACACATTTCTTCTTTTTTTAATTTCTACTTTATAGGATCCATCTTTGACTGGATACTGGTGTCTGACCCAAGTAAATTTGTTAATTCTGGAACACTTCCAGACACACTGAGTGACCACTTATCTACCTACATACATAGATCTATAACTCAGCTACCAAAAGAAGAAAACTATAAAAGAATCCATAACTTCTCAAAATTCAACCAACAAACTTTCAATGATTCTCTTAATGCAACTGATTAGTCCTTTCTGAAAACACCCCTAAGAGACAGCTGTAAATCACTTTGAAACCATATTTCTTAACATCCTTGAAAGCCTACTCTTCCCACAGACAAAAATAACTAAAGTCAGTCATTCCTCTTGGCTGGCAAAACTAAGTAAAAAGCTTAGGCACTCAAGGGACAAAGCATGGAAAGAATGGCAAAGAAATAAAACTCACACAAACCTATAACTGTTCAAACAACTCCACAACCAGGTAAAACATATCTAAGGATAAAATACAATACTATATACAGATTCAAAACAATCACCAACATAACCCAAGAAAATGTTGGTTCGCTATAACATCCTTACTAAATCCAGGCTCAAATAAACACCCTAGACATGCCCAGAAACCTACCCTAAAAGCACAAAAATTCAACAATAACTTTGTTGACAGTATTGTCAGCTTAACCTTAAGTACCTCACACCCATCCACTACCTCCCACCTGAATACCTCTTATCTCACTCCAATCTGTTCTCACAAGATTAACAAAGATCTTCACCATGTGATCAACCAATCTCAGGTGTCCAGCATACCTTCTTTACTGTGAAATCAGCCCTACAACCTTAATAATAATAAAAAAAACTATTTCTTAAACTGAAGCCTTGCTCTACATCAGCAGACAGTCTCCCACTGGAATATCTTATAATGGCTGCAAATTCCATAGTCTATCCAATTAGTATTCTTATCAATAAATCTGTACTGGAATCATATATCCCTACTCTCTGGAAAATGTCCCATATCATTCCCTTACACAAAGGTGGCAACTACATTGATGTAACAAACTTCCACCCCATTGCCATATTGCTCTCTCTCTCTAAGATTCTGGAAAAATGCATTCACAAAAGGTTACTTAACCATCTTCTCCAAAATCATATGGTAACCTCCACACAGCACGGCTCTTGGCCAGGCCACATACTATAACTACTTTACTATCCTTCACAGAAACTGGAAATAAGGCCTGGGATTGTGGTAAACTAGTCTCCTCACTATTCCTAGATTTATCAAAAGCTTTTGATACTGTTTCCCACACAAAACTTCTTTACTAGGTATCAGTCCTTTGCCTTTCATCCTCTTCACTTTGGTGGTTTTCAAGCTACTTATCAAACAATCATCAAGTGGTGGAATGGAAACACTCCTTCTCTCCTTACCTCTGTAATACCACTGGTATCCCACAAGCCTCCATACTTGGTCCCTTAATTTTAAATATCTGTATCAATGAGCTCTATACGTCTTCCTGCCAAAGTTCCCTCATTCAATGCAGTGATAATTCAACCATCATTTGTTCCTCAAATAATCTTCAACATCTTCAGCTAATAACACAAGAAGTTTTTATTTCCATTGAGACCTGACTTAGTAAAGCCAAACATTTGCTTAACCCTAAGAAAACTAAGCTTCTTCTATTTACTCCAAAAACTATTGCCCCTGATAAAAATAATTTTAAGATCCTTTCCCTGAACAACACAGACATTAAAATAGTTACCTACACAAAACTACTAAGCATCACTGTAGTCTGAAATCATAGTCTGAAATTTGACCTCCATACTCAAAATGCTATTAAAAAGATGGACCAGAAACTTGGAATCCTCTATAGGCACAACCAATTTGTGAGCAACTCCACTAAAACTACCCTAGAAACTGTCTACTTTCTACCTACCCTCCTTTATGGTGCTCAAACCTTTACTAACTTGCAAACCTCAATAAAAACAAAACTAGAAGCATGTTATAATAAAATTGTGAAGTCTACAACCTCTGCTCCCTATTGCTTACATCACTGTACTGCTCTCCAGTCACTTGAATTGCCAAGTAAAAACCTATGAACTAACTCAGTATCTAAACTACCTTGAATGAAGTGTGTATGAGTGAACTGAAGTAAGATCACCTGCAAGCTCTTGACTATGTGACGTTCAAGAAATGCAGCAATGTAACCATTCTCTTTTCTTTTCATTATTTTAAACCCTGTAGGCTCAAAGCAGATATTGTAGGTAGGCAATCTGGCTGGGGCCATGCCTAGTACGTGCAAATTAAATGACTGGCCTTACTGTTGTACATCTGACTTGCTTTGCAAGAGTAACACACATATGAGTGAAGTAAGATCAACCACAAGCTCTGAATTCCAGCTATTATTTATGTGAAAAAATACATATATTAATAACAGTGTTGTGTTTTCTCTTTTTTGTCTTTTAACCTTGCAAGATCAAATCAGATACTATGGGTGGAGTGGGCAATAGGGATCAGGGCTATGTGTATATGGAGCAACTGGCCCTGCTGTTTACTGTTGTTATAATTCTGGATTTGCAAGACTATAATAGTTGTCTATACTTTCACTCTTAATGCATGTTATTTCATATCTGTTTATGTATATAATGAATGTCTGTTTAAAAGTGTTTGTAATATGTTAGAGCTTTTCTCCCTGGACATATGCTGAAAAGTTTTTTTTTTTTTTTACTAAAGTTGGACAAACTTAGGTAAACAAAAGTAAAATAAATAAAATGAAATATGTATCTGTGTAAGGTGAGCTGGCATACATTAGTTATGACAAATGTTTCTGTCAAATAAATCAAATTAATGCAAGTAGGTAACCTAACTGTTATTATTTCTACTTTAATTCCAGCAGGGTCAAAACAAACACTTTTGTTCGGTAATGGGGGGATGGTTGTTTGTAAATGAAATGAATTGACCAGCCATGCTGTTTACTGTTGTAATTCTGGCATTGCAAGATTAATGTGTGTTTTGGTAAAGTCATCTGTCACACAAGCCTGTGTCAGTGTCTCTCAGAATCACTGGCGCATTAGACATTGGAGTGACCTTGAATTGTGAATAATAAATTATGATAGTACAGTGGGATTTCCAAATCTCCTTACCTTTCACTTGGGATTGTACAAAATGCAGATTACCTGATACAGTACAATATGTTTACTACGTCATGTGTACTCATAATAGTTTCATGCAGTCAAGACCAACCACTTTTTATTGTTTAGAGATGTTTAGGTTTTGTGCTGTTATAGCATAACCTAAACACCTCATTAGCTCTGATATGAGACTTAGTCTAGTATTTGTTAGATTGTTCAGTATGTGTAATAGTGATTGAGCAGTTATTTTATGTAAAATGGTAAACATGATCAGTGTTGTTCCCACTGTAACATATTTCTGCCCTGTGAAGTTAACCCCACCCCTTTCTAGTTGCCCCCACCCCATTCAGGTGTCTCCTGCAGTCCCTCTTAAATTTGAAGTCATCAGCCACCACTGGACTGAACAGTTACCAAATCACTCCATGCTTTCTCAGTCATCCCGTATAAAATACCACAACTATCCTAGGACAGATATCTAACACTCACATTACTTATCTAAATAGTAGTATTCTGAAAATAATTGATAAAACCAAAGAAATAAGCCTAATCATTTATGTTTCCCTTAACTTTTCTAGACTACTACAAAGGTGAGATATTGAACTAAACTCAGTTCAAGGCAACAGCACCATATACAATCAACATAATCTAATAAAAAATCCACACAATCAATCATATAAATGCTAGAAGTATAAATAACAAATGTAATGTTCTAAACCAGTCTTTACCACAGCATTACTGGAATAACAGAAATATGGCAAAATCTGGATGACATCAATTCACCTCACTTCTTGATAATGATATAGTTTTCCAAAATAACTGCCCAGAATCTACAATTGATGGAGGATCATTAGTCCTACCATTCAAATATCTAAATGTATCAGAAATGACATCTTCATTATAACCTTGAACCTGAGATACTAACTAACTAATAACCAAACTAATGTTAGGCAACAACAGTAATATATTCATTACCTTTGTATATCAACCTCTTCTACTAATTAAAATACCCTAATCTATCGACTGCTAATCTACAAATCTAGATAATAAAGCACCACTTTTGAATCCTAGAAGACCTGAGCAATAACTCACGGAGCTCACCAAAACAAATACTAATACGACAGGTAGTATTTCTCAACCTTAGTCTGATAGTTCAGCAACCCACCTGAACTAACTCCAAAAGTGCAAACAATCCCTTTCTTCGTGAGGCACTCTCCAACATTCACTGCTGCTCCAAATCTGGATCTGTCCTATCAAACTATATAGATGATGGTTGCATCATACTTGCCTTCTGGTATTTTAAAACACAAAAATCACACTCAAAATATCTTCTGACCATTCCTTTGTCATCAGCAAAGAAAAAGATCTACCTAATTGATTCAGTATTATTGACTGGTGCCCTTTATCAAATGTACAATGCTATGAATCCTTTCATTACCTTAATAATTCTTCCCATGCCAAACAAATTTACTGGACAAGCCACTGCTGCTATACAAAGTATGCTCATGGATTACTCTAGAAATGAAACAAAACTGAGTTATAGGGAAAAATTCTAGTACCAATTTAAGATTTCATAGTCAGTACATTTCTATAACATATAAGTTCATATGAAAACTTAAACATGTATCCTATTAAATGCCAAGAAATCAGAATAATCTATTAAGGCAAGATAAAAAAAAAAAAACAATTCTCCAAAAGCTGTAACCTGCTGTGGAAACATCTTAAAGTCATTCTTGGTTCAGGCAATAGTGACATTCCTACTTTTCCAACTTTAATAGCCAGTGATAAAAATAATGTATTGGCTACAATAAAAATCAGCCCGTAACCCCAACACTATCCATTATTCTATCTCTAATAACCCGATTTCCTGCCCAAGACACTCTAATTAATACAGCTCACATGAGTTATATATATAAACTGCTCACAAACTTTTTGTCCACAAGCAATTCTGAAAGCTTTCTTCTCCACAGATTCCTAAAGAAAATAGCATAATATATTCCCAAATCACTAGCATTTCCATGCAGTCTTGCAAAACAAATCTGGTGCTATTCTTGCAACGATGTAAGAAAACACACAAATGCCCAAAGATCCGACCACAAACTGTAAAAATAGCAGCAACCAATTCTCAGCTCGAGCAGGACTCCAATTCAGTAAAACAGTCACTTCTTGCTGGTAAAACACAGGTTTATTTCACAAATAAAATCCACACATAAAAACGATCTCCTGGTTAAGCGCTTTCATCTGAGGAACTCAGATTTCATCAGAACCAATAGGAACTCTGTCAACTCCATTTTATATATACAAGTTGGCGCCAAAATATAATCAATGTATGCATTCTTAAAGGTACATATCAAAGACTTCAACCTAAAAAACTATATACAAAAAGAAATGACTAGGCAAGTGCTTAAAACCATGTTTTGTGCTGAAGTTTGTCATTTATAACTATATGTACATAAACAATTAAAGTGCAAAAAATAGACAAGTTATAAGATGTATCTCATTATAAGGTTGTATAAATATAATATATAATATATAATATATAATATATAATATGTAATACATAGTAAATATGTTATAATAAATATACATATGTAAAAAATATATGTAAATCCTGTCCTTTCAATTAATTCTTCTTATACTAAAAATTTTTTTAAAAATATTAATGAAGAGAGTTTGGTAACACTAGATAATTTGATGAAAACTAAATGTAGGAGTATTGCTGGGAATTGTCACAGTCAGAGAGTGGTATACCTTGCCACCTGTTCTTCCTGTACTGCCTATTATATAGGCAAGACAGAGAGAAAATTTAAGACAAGAATATATGAACATCTTTATAAAATAAAGAAAAAAGACACAAAGAAATGCTCTCAGCAAACATGTTTTGGACAAGGGTGAAGACCATTCTTTTAGATTTATGATCATAGACCAGGTAGAACAAACATCATACGGTGGTAACTGGAAAACATGGTTAGCATATAAAGAAAGTGAGTGGCAAATATACTGTGATGCCACTACTACACTCGGTTTGAATGACTTTATTAGTATAAAGCCGTTTTTAAGTCTGGACCGGGATTAAGTTCTAGGTAGGCCCTTCATATTTACCCTTAGTTCACTTTTTTATACATACATTAAATATTTTTCCCAAATGTATTTTTTACTCAATTAGATATTTTTTATTCAATTAGATATTTATTATTATAGATATTTTTAAAAAACATTTTTAGTATAAGAAGAATTAATTGAAAGGACAGGATTTACATATATTTTTTACATATGTATATTTATTATAACATATTTACTATGTATTACATATTATATATTATATATTATATATTATATTTATACAACCTTATAATGAGATACATCTTATAACTTGTCTATTTTTTGCACTTTAATTGTTTATGTACATATAGTTATAAATGACAAACTTCAGCACAAAACATGGTTTTAAGCACTTGCCTAGTCATTTCTTTTTGTATATAGTTTTTTAGGTTGAAGTCTTTGATATGTACCTTTAAGAATGCATACATTGATTATATTTTGGCTCCAACTTGTATATATAAAATGGAGTTGACAGAGTTCCTATTGGTTCTGATGAAATCTGAGTTCCTCAGATGAAAGCGCTTAACCAGGAGATCGTTTTTATGTGTGGATTTTATTTGTGAAATAAACCTGTGTTTTACCAGCAAGAAGTGACTGTTTTACTGAATTGGAGTCCTGCTCGAGCTGAGAATTGGTTGCTGCTATTTTTACAGTTTGTGGTCAAATCTGGTGCTATGCCAAAAGAATACAAAGCTCCCATGATTGTCATATTTATCAACAAACCCCCTTCTGATCATCGTCAGATACCTCTAATTCTTTATGCAGGTGACATGGTCATCTACAGATCAAACAAATCACACTCTGTTGTACAAACTCAGCTCTAAAATGACCTCCAAACCCTCAACCAGTGGCTAATAGGACAGAAACTTATACTCAATCCCTAAAAAGCAAAAACAATTGCTATTTGGAACCAATAAAAATAGTCAAAGCACCTAGCTTCCTTAATGTTAAATATGTTAACAATACACCATAGAAACTATCACATCCTTCAAATGCCATGGCACTTGGTTAAACCAATGTCTAAACTTTTAACTATACATTTAAAGCACATGCATAAAGATCAGCAGACACTACTGAGCTATCACCTCTTCTGTCCTAGCCAGCCAATTCTGCCATATGGAAAGGAATACTCGTATCTCAGCTTGAATTTAGACAACCCATTGTAGCTGCAGCCTCAATGAAAAATGTCACTACCTTACAAACCACCTCCAATAAAATGTGTCAGTTCATTACTAACTTCCCCAATAATGAACACCATTGCCGAACTTTTGTCAAAGCTAAATGGCTCCCAGTACATTTGCAAGTCAACCTCCTACTATGATCACTACTTCACAAAACCCTTTCTCTTGAGACATCATCCCCTGTCACTCATAAATTTTTCACCAATGCCCCCACATAAAATCTCAGGGGCATATCTTTATCTCATACCACCCTACTAATTCCAAAACATAAACTCAGTTGCACCGACCATGC
The DNA here is from genome assembly GCF_019279795.1 of Protopterus annectens. Lineage (NCBI taxonomy): Eukaryota > Metazoa > Chordata > Ceratodontiformes > Protopteridae > Protopterus > Protopterus annectens. The sequence continues at coordinate 329,968,146 of NC_056737.1, forward strand.
ATTCTCCATCCTAGCACTTACATTATGGGACTGCATTCCTCTCTCAATCTAAGATGTCCAAAAGTACTCTGACTTCAGACAACAGCTGAAAGAACACCTCTTCACCCAAGCAAAGTGCATCTGCACTCATTCAGGTCATGGTACATGAACCCTGCAGCTCTTTCACATGCCCCTTTATCCTTATTTCGTTCTTCCTTATCTCCTCAAGTCATCCCCTTTACTTACTGCCTCTCATTCATCATACTTCTATCTTCTCTTTGCATTTCACTTAAAATACTTTGCCTTTCTACTCCTCTTCCCTCTGCATGCCTCTACACCTTTTCTGTCTTCTCCGCATGGTATAATTTCTGCAACTTTTCTCACTTGCTTCAGCTGCTGTCTCTGTAGCATAAGCCATCTCAGTCATTACGGCTACATCTTATCCATAAATCTCTGCTAAACATAATTCCATTTTTCCATCCATGTTATGGCATTGTTAATTGCTTCTTGCACCTGTAAATATGTACATATATTTGTTTTTAGCATATCCTTGTTTCTGTATATATTTCTTGTTCATTTCTTATGTGATCAGTGATTCTGTTCACTCATGCTCTGCCTACAAATTGTCCATTGAGATCAGTGCACTATGTCATAAAAGAAATATAAATGCATAAATAAATAAATTGCCCCATTCACTAAAATAAACAACCCAGCAACTCCAGGACATACATTCTCATGGAAAAAATTCTCACGATATGAAATATTTGAAACTTTAATTTGCAAACAGGTTCTCACTTACATCCAAATTAGAGTTCTTACTAATGCCCAACATGGCTTTTGTCCCTCCTGAAATACTATATCTGCTCCACAGGTGGCTACCAAACATATATACCAAAATACTGACAAAGGGGAAGTCACTGAAGACAGATTAACTGGATTATGCAGAGTATTTTACCTGGCTGATCATGATCTTTTTATCTATAATTTGACTTTACTAACTTCTCCCAGTCTTCTCTCACCTGGATTAGAAGCTTCCTGACAAACAGGTTAGTGTGTATACCAACCTCAAAGCAAACAAATTTGCCCCATTAATTTGGAGACCCATCCTGCTCTTTTTTCCTTCTTTAATTCCTTACTCAAAAATCTCCCTAACATAAATACTTTAAGCAAATGACCTCCTTGTCAAAGAAGGCATCAGTTCCAATAGTTCTGTCCTTAAAAATCCCAATAAAGCCAGTATTATGCTTGTTGGCACTCCTGAAAAAATTCAAATTCCACTCCATTTTTACAAGCTTACATGTTACAGAGTATGAGTGATCATGGAGAAACTGGTCAGGAATGGATCAATAAATACTGCATCAAGTAAGCAGGAGCTGATATATCGTCCAAGTGAAAGTAAACAGAGCCAGAACAATGATGCTGAGACAAACAGCAAGTAACTGACAAGCTGTAACAGCTGTAACACTTAGATGAACGGGAGGTAACTGAAGCCAGGTTGAAGAAAATGGAGCAGAAGCAAGTGCATCCCAGAGTCTATAAAAGCAGGTACATGGCTACTCCAATCAAGTAATCTGAAGTAAGTGTTCAGTGATATTCTCTAGAATTTGTACTATTCATCAGAGTTCAGTTAAATCAGTTTGTTGGAATCTGGAACTGTAAATGACTACAATGTTTTGTAATTTAGGTCGACACTCCAAGCAAATATCAGCAGGTTAAAGTTCAAATTTTAATAAATAATCATCAAAAGTTAAACATTGGGAAAATATGTCATGCATGAGAAATTCATGCAATAACCAGACAGGATGTAGCTAGGCAGTCAGTCAATGCTGTCTTGCTGACACAAATCAATGGATAAATAAAAGGCATTTAGAATTGGACAAAAAACTCCTGCTGTGAGCTCACAGGTGCCCTTTATATACCCAGAAAGTGCTCCTGACCATTGTCTCTGTATCTAACATTCTATTTACTGTACTGTCCTAGGAATCATCTAACACATCAAGGGGTCATCCCATAATTGATGCAACAGTCCTTTCACTCCCCATAAAAAGATGTTTTATCTTTCACTGGCTTTTTCTTCCTTAGATGCATTAGCCTACACTTCTTAGCATTGCTTTCATGCTGCCATAAATTTGACCTTTCCTTCAGTTTTGTCATGCTCTTATTCATCTTCTCCACTGCATCCTTTGTACTATTTCTGTTGCAAATCTTACCAACATCTGCACTAACAAAGACTTTTCTCTGTAGTCCCTCACCATTGTTTCTTTGACAAATACTAAAGAAGACTTGTTCTTGTGATGACTACCTATGTAATCCACAGTTCCACTACTAAACCTTGAGTGACTAAAATACAAGGAAATTCAATGCTAAAAGCAAATGTCCCAGGTGCAAAAGGGTTATAACTCAAACTATAAGCATTTTTGCAGTGGGCTAGCCCCCTTGAAGCCCCTGAAGTTGAGCACACTCACTAAACTTATATATACTATGTCGTCACCAAAATATGAAGAAAGGAGATCCCTCCATGCCTAAAAAGAATGATTGCACCACAAACATTGAACCTGAAACAACACTGGCTTCTAATGGAAAACAGTCATCAGCTTTTTGGTCTTTGGTCACTTGATGATTAGATAATAAAAAATTTGGCAACCAGTAGAGAAGCTGGAATCCACTTACAAATCACTTTTCAATACTGCAGATATGATTTATCATTACAACATGTGATATATTACTAATCAGATTTTGACCTAGACTGCAATCTTGACAACTTCTTACCTCAATCCACCAACTGCATTAGACTTACCGGTTCATAGTTTTACAGGTCCTTACTAAACTATTAATCCATGAGAATCTCTAGAAACCTAGCCATACAATCCAATTAAGTTTTAGCCCTTATATTTTGAGTATAAATAACCAAGAGATGAGGAGAACATTTACATGTTGCCCCTATCCATGAAAGACAAGGGTGCTAAACCAAGTGTGAATTTGTGGTTACCCATCCATTCATCCATTTTACACTTGAAAAGTGTAAAAGTACTTTGCTTTATGGGGGAGATAATTCTACAGAAGTGGTATCCTCTTGGATACACATCTATTCCTCCAACATATGCTATATGCTGCAAAAGAGATTTAGATCTCTTGAGCAACTCTTTGTGTCCCTGTGGGACTTGCAAATGTGCAGTAGGTCTGACAGGATAGCATCTGTTGAGGATCTGTACATGAAGCAGATATCACCAATTAGTAGTCCGTATGGCACTGAGAAGAAAGACTAGGCTTTGAGAGTGTTTTCATAGTTTATATGACTTAGACCCTTGGTTTTCTTAGAAAGAAAGTTCTGTGGGTGCTCAATTTGTATCAAATGTTTGAACAGGTACATAAAGAAGGGGGCATTATACTCAATGACTGGACTAATGAGTCTGAATACAGTAGAATGATCAGCTCCATAGACCTGGATGCCATTCACTTTGTAATAAGCTGTGCAGTGAAAAAGCACATTCTTACAATAGTGCAAGCATGATGACCAAAGGATAGTTCATTGTCTGCATAGGTTCACTAGTCTCTAACAACTGAATTAATTTTCAGGGATGTGCTGTTAATGTGATAGTAACTGGGGACTTTCTGCTTGATAAAAGATTCTATTATACATGTCTTGGCATTCAGTTTTACCCAATGGTTTTGATACCAGTTATTGGTTTGGGAAAGGTCTTCATGAAGGATCTCGGTGTCCTCTGGAGGGTTTATGATGGCACCAAATTTAAAGTCATCTGCAGACTTGATCAGCCATAAACCCTTAGCAGCTGCTTTGATATCCAAGGGGTAAATACTAAAAAGGAGTAGTCTAGTGACTGAACTCTAGGGTATATCACTAGTGATAGGTCTAATTTTCTGGGCTCTATGTTTGAGCTAGTTTGCTCTCCATTGAGTTACATAGGGATTAACATTTAGCTGGGATAGTTTATCTACGGTATGAGTGTAAGATGTTACAGAATTCCTTGGTGAGCTCTTTATACACAGTATGTACTTATTTACCCTCATCCACATTTTCAGTGTAGTATCACATCAAATACCTTACTAAATCATGATCATCTACATGCATAAACCTACCTTTCCTGCTTCTTTTTTCATACAGTTAAATAAATGTTTAGTTTAGCTGCCATGTTTTACTCACTATGAATTTGTACTGTCCATGGTTCTGTAATCTGCTGGCTTCCATGTAATGACTGAGAATTTCCTCCATAAAGGACCGTTATATTTTATTTATAGTTTAATTATTTAGTACTACTGCTTAATATCCTCTTTTGATCTCTTTTTGCATTACTGAATTGTTTTAATAGTAGCCAGTCAGGACTAAAATATGGCAATTACACATCTTTCCACTGGTTTGGCAGGGGCTGGGGGTAAAGAATCTGGAGCGGAGCAAACATCATTGAAAGCATCATCCACCACAGAGAGAACAGGAGGTATAGCTAAGGGCCTGTGCTGTGGGAGGTGCAGAAAAGTCCTAAGTCTTTTTCTGGAGTCTGAAAAATCCTGTTGCTGCCATTGGAACTGTTCTCGCATGGCATGCAAGGTTTCCCCAAAGGAGAATTCTTCTGGTGGGGAAGCAGCTGGAATGGATTCTTCAGCATCAGAATCTTCAAAATTGGAGAAGGGAGCCTCTGGCTGGTCAGTTATGTCTGATTCATCAGCAGAATCATCAGAGGACACTGGCTCGGGGCTCTGCCCTAGGTCTCTTCTCTGGGGCTGAGAGGCCCTGTCTGGGTGAGATTGAGATCCTCTAATTAAAGAAATTAAATCTTCTGCCAAAGTAAGCATTTGAGAACTAGAAGAGGGCCTGGATGTGGGGGTTTAACAGGCACTGTTTTAGTAGTCTTGGCTGCTTTAGCCCTGGCGCCTTAATGGACATGGCTGCTGGAGGCCTAGCAGCACCAGGATGGTGTCTGATAAGTCAACCACCGTAGTGGGTAAAATTTCTGAGGTCGATTCAAGAGTTGTAGCAGGGGCCTCAGTTGTAGGAATAGGTTCAGCTGTACTTTGTTCAGTTTTGACCATGGTTTCGGCGAAACGCCGGGACCCGCGATGTGTCTTTATCTTTTGGTAGATTGGGAAGTCGGAGGATCCAAATCAGAACCGAAAAACTGTTCTGCAAACTCCGACCGGCTCGGTTGAAAGAAGCACAGGCCGAACAGGCTGCTGCTGGGCCTAAACAAGGCAGACAGTAAGAGTGGAAATCTTTATGAGGTATTTGTTTCCCACAGTTTAAACAATTGTTAACTTTTTCTGACATCGGCTGAGGCAAGAAAGAGTCCCCAGCAGGGTACTTAGCTTTAGAAGTCTTGTAGTATTCGTAGAAGTAATCTCTGGATCCGACCGACCGGCACTTGCGAACAGCTTCTGCTTGAGCGCCACGCAAGAAAGACTGAGGAAAATGGCGTCGGCTGATGCCTTTATACCAAGGCCAACAGAGATGACGCCGGACTTTGGAATCCGGCCGACTGAAGGGCTGCCTGACGACAGGACAACCCACTTGTTATGACTGCAGATGCATCCATGAAGGATATCAAATACAATGGAATTTTGTTATTTTTATTGCTATTGAGGCAGCACTGCTCTGGAGATTTCTGTTTTTGTCCTGCTCTCACTTGTCTGAAATGGAAGCTGAGCTAAATTTCCTCCATTCAGGGGGACAACAGCAATTTCTGGTGGTTTGCCCTGTGTTACTTCTTCCAGAATTCTGGAGTGAAAAATCACATGCCCTATTGACTTATGCATGTTCTGTTTTAAAATTCCTTCAATAACCCATTTGCTTGTGAAAGGCTCAATGAAATCACCATTCTCTCTTTTTTTTTCTGTGAAAATTAGACAGAAGTAGAACTCAGCATTTCTGTCCTTTTCTGTCATGATCTGATTTTTTTTTGTTTTCTGATGTCATTCTCTTTGGTCTATATTATATTATAAATGTTTATTCCCTTCCTAACTTTCATTTTTGGAACTTTTAGATTTTGTCATTTAGGTATATATATGTATATATATATATGGGTCTATATCACTTCAGTGAACCGTCAGTTCAACGAACAGCATTTCATCAGAAATGCCATTCATCAAATTCTCCTGATGCGAGAGGCTGTGCCCCCCACACCCCTCGCTAATTATATATACAAACTCCAAGATCACACTACAGTGGGGAAAAGGCAAATTTCCTGATCCTCTCTGTATTGCTTGATGAATTTCTCAGATGTCACTATTAAAAAGGACCATTTAAAACAGGAATTTACCTCAGGGATACACAGGAAAGATACCTTTTCGAATTCCTACCTGTACTTATGCATTAAACCTATTGTGGCTGCTACACGTTTGCTTCATGCTTATTCTGACACCTCCAATTGGTACCTTTTGCAACTGTTTTTGGTTTCCTGGTTCTTTAAGGTACCTGACCTATTTGGTCTTTTTTGTTTTTTGTGTTTAATGGAGGTCGTGGAGGTGGAAGATAGCTCCCAAGGCAGGGAAGCATTAAAGGGGATAGACTACCATGAGCATTTGTTGTGTGTGGAAGGACAGCTTACACAGCTTACTTCGCTGTTAACTGGAGGCACACAAGGAGTTGTGGGCAATACTACCCCTGATTTGAACAATTTGTTTGGGCAAATTACCTCTGGTAATGTTCCCGTACCAGCTTGCAATCAGGAAGCGGAGATTCAATTGAGGCAGACTGATCAGGGCGATGATCAGTGTAACAAGGAAGTGATGACATCACATAGTGGAAAACCACAGATGGAGCTTAGATCGGAGATTTCGAAGAGGAACAGAGCTATTCCCAAGCTCCACAACACTAATAAAGCATTTACCAGCAGTTCCAATGGCATGTACAGGCAGGGTCAAAGACAAGAGGAAGGTTGTACTTGCTGTTCATATCGAGAAGGGACAGTTGTTAATTACGAACTGGAAGCTAAAGGTATGGACGAATGGACAGACTCGGAAGCATTGGTTTCTTGGCTTACTACTTGTTATTCATTTTAGAATCACAAAAGTACTGTTAAACTTTTTACTGTTGTTGACAAACACCAGGGAACTGATGCAGATATTATCTATGATGAAAGTGTTAAAAAACTTTCAGATTTAATTTTCAAACATAAAGCGTTGGGTTTGGACAATAGTTATTTGAGGGATTGTATTTCTAGGGGCATTGTACCAAAGGGGTTGAGGATGTACAAGTTCCCTAACAATGTAGTGGAAGGATCTTCCTTTCACCAAGAATTGTTACAGATTTTTGACTGTAGTGGTCACGATGTTATGAGAGCACTAATTAAGGAACATGAGAGACTCGTACATGATTTATTTGACGAGACTGATTATTTTAACAAGGTGGTGACCAATGATTTGATGTTTAACATAGAGAGTAAGAAAAGAAAATATCTTATGATCAAACATTATGTGGAGGATAAATGTGATGCAATTTTTAAAAGAAAATGTGGAAAAATTGATAGGGATTTAAGGGAATACCAACTGAAAAAAGCATACCCATTCCCTAAAAAAGATGTGTTTAATCACAGGAATTTTAAAGAGAATTATGGTTAAAATAGGGCCTTGCTTACACAGCAAAATGTGGTCCCTTATGGTTGGGGGTACATTGCCCTGTGAGGCTAATTATGGGATTAATCGAGGAATGGAAAAAGATAGTATAGACCACAGGGATTTTCCGGAACTTAGGAGGTCAGATAGGTTAAAGGAAAAATCATCGGTTCAATATTTTCAGAGGGGAAAAGTTAAATTTCCTGATCCTCTCTGTATTGCTATCTCAGTATGAACAGTTAGACAAATTCAATGTAATTGTACTGAAAATGCCATTCGATTAACTGATTTTTTGCTGAATTGATACGGACCCATATATATATAGATAGAGACATATATAGATATAAATATATAGATCTTCTTCTTTTTCTTCTTTTGGCTTTTCCCATTAGGGGTCGCCACAGCAGAACAATGGTCAGCAGAATGATTGGCAGTGGAGTTTTCGGGTGTCAAGTTACCAGCCTGGTGCCCAATCTTCCACAGAAGGCACACACACTCACACCTCAGGCCAATTTAGAGTGTCCAGTCCTCCTGCAGCTTGTCTTTGCGATATACAAGGAAACCAGAGCATCAGGAGGAAACCCATGCAACCTCAGGGAGGATATGCAGACTCCACACTGAAGGCACCCCAGCCAAGAATCAAACCCAAGAACCTCTTGCTGGGAGGTGGCAACACTAACCGCTGCACATACATATCCATCCATCCATCCACAACCCCTTTTTCCCATTTTTGCATGCGGTGTCAGGGTGTCACGTCAACAGTGACAATGTTTTATATATATATATATATATATATATATATATATATATATATAGATATATATATATATATATATATATATGTGTGTGTGTGTGTGTGTGTGTGTGTGTGTGTGTGTGTGTGTGTGTGTGTGTGTGTGTGTGTGTGTGTGTGTATATGAGTTTATAATGAGTAATCTCCAGTGAGTTTGATCAAAACACAAAACATCAAACAAACTCACCATTAATTGCCACTTAAAATTATCACAAAAAAGTAATCATAAATATGAACCAATAGGTTACATTTGCAATTATGAAAAGTAAAGCAAAAAAAAAAAAACACTTTTTAAAGTGGGGAGGCTTCATCACCCACGCCCTCCATCTTGGAGGCTGGTCACACAAAACCCCCTGAATTATGTAATGGTCAATATAATGAACTTCAACAGTTACATAATTTGACAAACTGTGCCAGCAATGGGAAACACCACTTCACCACACAATAAAATAAGTAAGCAATAATGCCTGACAGGGTATGTGTTAATGTGTAATTAACACTGCCCAGGGGTGTTATGAGTCTCGATGCCACAGAGAGAGGGCCTCTACACCCCTGGATGGATGTTAATTACACAGTAACACACATACTGGAGGGTATTATTGGTCTTAGAGAATGGGCTTGCTGTAAAATTGCTGTGCTTTACTTACTTAATTTTTAAGTACTATATTTTTTTGGTATATTTTTGATGTAAAATAGTTGCTCTGCCTAATGTTTCAAACTTTCTGTGGCATATGTTAATGGTGTTGGAGGAAGCATTTTACATCAAAAATGGGTCTATATTATGTGATTGAAGAATCTCTTCTTCGAACACATAATAATCGACACGTATACAGCGAACGCTGTAAACCGCGAATGGCCATATCCTGAAATATTTTTCCTCAGGAAAAAAATTCACATTGCTGTAAAATAAAAAATAAACTTTAAAACACTAATTAAGTGGAGGGGCTTCGCTCACCACACCCCCGATGTGGGTGGTTGTGTCCCCCACACCCCCTAACTAAATGCACCCCCCCCTAACTAAATATACCAACTCCAAGATTGCTCTACACTGAAGAAAAGGGCAATTCCCGATAATGGGCAATTGAATTTTTTCCCAAGGAAAAAATTCGAGGACATGGCCATTCGCAGTTTACAGCGTTCGCTGTATATGTGTCAATTATTATGTGTCCGAAGAAGAGATTCTTCAATCACATTATATAGATCCATCAAAACATATATAAAAATAATATAGTACTTAAAAAAGAGAGAAAAAAAAAGAAAAATGTAAGTAAAACAAAACAATTTTTGTCAGGCGGCGCGATGCCAGGGCACTTCTATGGGCTAGGCTTGTAAAGGCTCTAGGCCATTAGCCTAGTGCACACTTATGAACCTATGAACCTATGAATTTTACAGACAGCCCATCCTCTTTCTCTCATGCACAGCTTTTCATACATGCATTGACTCACACAGGATCTCTCTCACTCTCTCTCAGTCTCTCTCTTTCACGCAAACACACACACAAACAAAGTCTTCTCTGCTTTCATATATGCACTCACTCACACAACATTGCTCTCACTCTCTCGATGTCTATCATACACACACAGTCACTTCTGCTTTCATACACCCATTCATTCACACGATTGCTCTCAGTTTCACTCAATCTCTCTCTCTCACACACACACACACACACACACACACACACACACACACACACACACACACACACACACACACACACACACACACACACACACACACACACACACACACACACACACACACACACACACACACACACACACAGTCACTTGTTTTCATGCATGCATTCACTCACTCAGGCAGACAACAACATAAACACACATACACACGATCATCTCCCTCTCTCTTACTTTCATGCACACATATTGTCTCTCTTTCTCCTACACATGCACACACACTTTTTATTTTACACTCACTAAACAGCAAAAGTGGCCATTCTGTTTTTCTCAGTCTGAGCTCCATGGTGGCTTGATTAGCTGCAGTGAAGCAGCGGACTCGTTTTTCACCGGGTATTACTTGTACGTTAATTCCCTGCTGGAGAACTCATTCTCCAATCAGGATACTGATGTACAGTAAGCCCATTCTCTAAATAAAATTATATATGAATTATATATATATATATATATATATATATATATATATATATATATATATATATATAATTTTATGCCGGATGCCCTTCCTGACGCAACCATCCCCATTTATCCGAGCTTGTGACTGGCACAAAGAAATGCACTGGCTTGTACATAAGACAGAATATATGTGTGTGAATGAGAGGGAGGATAGAGGAATGGTGAGGATGTAGGGAGTAGAGGTGGTGAAGGTGGATGACTTTAAATACTTGGGATCAACAGTTCAGAGTAATGGTGAGTGGAAGACAGGTGAATAAGAGAGTACAGGCAGGATGGAATGGGTGGAGAAGAGTGTCGGGAGTGATTTGTGACAGACGAGTACCAGTAAGAGTGAAAGGGAAGGTCTACAAGAGGGTAATGAGACCAGCTATGTTATATGGGTTGGAGACAGTGGCATTGACAAAAAGGCAGGAGTCAGGGCTGGATGTGGCAGAGTTAAAGATGTTAAGATTTGCACTGGGTGTGATGAGGGTGGACAGGATTAGGAATAAGTATACTAGAGGGTCAGCCCAGATTGGAAGGTTTGGAGACAAAGCCAGAGAGACAAGATTATGTTGGTTTGGACATGTGCTGCGGAAGGATGCAGAGTATATTGGGAAAAAGATGCTAAGGATTAAGCTGCCAGGTAACAGGAAAAGAGGAAGGCCTAAGATAAGGTTTATGGATGTGGTGAGAGAACACATGCAGGTGGTTGGTGTGACAGAGCAAGAAGAGAAGAAATGGAAAAGGATGATCCACTGTGGTGACCCCTAACGGGAGCAGCTGAAACAAAAAGAAGAAGATATGTATATAACTATATATATATATATATATATATATATATATATATATATATATATATATATATATATATATATATATATATATATATATATATATATATATATATAGTTTCACTTCATATCGTTGAAAGCACATTTCATCGAATTTCAAAGCAGCGAGACCAAATAAAACTCAAATCATCGAAAACTCATGATATCGAATCTCAAATCATTGAAAACTACAAAGCAACTAGAAATAACATCTTACAGAGTTTTTACTACGTTTATGCAGGGTGGCAAGCCCCCCAGCACCCCCCATGTGGGGGGCTCAACCCCCCACACCCCCCGTACATTAAATATACTAATTCCAAGGTCACACTACAGTGGGGGAAAAAGGTAATTTCCTAACCCCACTGTAGTGCGACCCTGGAGTTGGTATATTTAATTTTCAGGGGGTGTGGGGGGTGCAGGGGGGGCTTTCCCCCCTGCATAAATGTAGTAAACAGTGTCTGGGATGTTATTTCTAGTTGCTTTATAGTTTTCAATGATTTGAGATTCGATGTTATGAGTTTTCGAAGATTTTAATTTTCGATGATTTGTCTCGCTGATTTGAAATTCGATGAAAAGAGCTTTCGACAATATGAAGTGAAACCATATATGTGTGTGTGTGTGTGTGTGCGTGTGTGTGTGTGTGTGTGTGTGTGTGTGTGTGTGTGCGCGTGTGTGTGTGCGCGTAAAAGGCAGGGAAAGTCCAAATAAATAACAAAATCCAACCTACAGCAAAGGTACAACAGTGATTTAATGCAGGAAAAATGTGTAAATAGATGAGCTTACTTACAGCTTCATCAGTATCTCATATCAGAGATATTGAAGCTGTAAGCAAAATTGGTCTATCTACACATTTTTTTCTTTAAATCACTGTTACACCTTTGCTGTGTCCTGGATTTTGGGATTTATATATGGTAATCTTGAATTAGGCAACTGCAGCTTTGGTCAACTACACAGATGATCGGCAGGTGTGCAAGATCACACAATTCTCTGGTTTGGGAGGGGGCAGAGGTCGAGTGGTACAAGCAAAGAAGAGTGCCACCATTCACTCTGTTGATCTTTTGTGGTCGATGTTTTGAAAGTTGACGTTTGCGTGGTTTGACTATTGTCATTAAACCTATATATATATATATCTATGAAAACTCATTTTGTTGAAACTGCATTTCATGGAAAATTTCATATAAGCTAAATATACCTACAAAAGCTTTTTTTGCAAGGGGTATGACCGCTTGTAATGCCACATTCCTCTAATAAATGTACTGTTGTACAATCACTTAGAAAAAAGAATGATCCTCACACACTGGATCACTGCTGGAGCACATACATCAACTTCTAGAGATGGCAGAGCAGTATAACAGTGGGCATTAGCATGGTACAAATTCTGATTAACTTAAACTGGCATTATAGTTCCTATTCTCCAAAACCACACCTAAAGTTATTGTCTACGCCATTAAACAATTCTGAATTTAGTTTCAACCAAATGAGATTTAGACTACATGAACCACATTTCTTTGTTGATAAATGATCTGGTGATGAAATGAACTAATACTACACACACACACACACACACACACACACACACACACACACACACACACACACACACACACACACACACACACACACACACACTGAATATTTATATATACAGCTGGTCCAAAATCATCTGATTGCAGATAACAGCTTTTTTCTGTGCAAGATCATGGTGTTGTGAGAACTGGGGAATTTGCCCTTTTCTATTGTAGTGCAGTCTCAGAGCTGGTATATAAAATTGTTGACAGGTAAAAGTCACTTCAGGACATTTCGGTGATATTGTTGTGCATTTGCTGCAATTAATTGTAGCTGATATGTATTGACTTTAATTTACAATTGTTGTACTTTTCATTTCACTATTAGGGACTCCTCAGAATGCATAAAAAAGTAAGAAATATTTCATTTTTAAAATACTGATATATACTTTGCATCTTTGCTAGCCAAACAGATTGCAAGTGTGGCTGCACAAACAGATGTTATCAGTTCTATTAATGTGGTATCAATAGACACTGTCACATTTCTCTATCATGCAGCCCATGCAATTTAAATATGTTTCAGTTATGATTTAAATGCCTTAAATAAAGATTATGCCGAGAAACTGAAACACACACACACTGATAGACATACATAAATAGATATATATCTTATCTCAGAGTTCTACACTGTACTCATATTTCAGTACAGATTAAAGTAATCATTGCTAATCTTTATTTTTTTAACTCAGACATGCCTGGATGGTATTGGACATAATAATATGATTCTGATTTTGCTTCAGCTTCTCATTCCCAGTCCTGAATGAACTCTGGCACCTCAATAGATAAGATTATCACGGTGTTCACTATCAGCTAGATTTTTCTTGCATTTACTTAAAATGTCAGTTCTCACAACCATTGCTTATTCTGAAAATGTCTAGACAGAACTTGTAAACTTTTCTTCCAATGATGCTCCCCAGGATTCAGCAAGCTCTGCATGGCGTGCAGCAATAGTGCAGGAGCTGCTGGAGGCAATATGGCCACCGAGAGATCCAGGAACAAGCTCCCGGGACATGCACGAGCGCTCCTGCACTATTCCTGCATGGACACAGCTCCTGTATACAAATTACCCCATTTGCAGGTGAAAACGATGCAAATTAGGTAAATTTGCTATCCAGAAAGCTAGCAGCCGGCCATGCAGGGCTAGTGTAATCTGCAGAAATGTACTTGGTTAGTAACAGAGTACATTTCTGCAAACTACAAAACGGAGCCATGACAGCTCCAAATAAAGGGTGTATATAATGTGTAAAGCATGCCAATGGCCAAATATATGGCCATTGGCATGGAAAACAGTTGCAAAAAAAAAAAAACTTTTATTTTTTTTGACCGATTTCAGCCGTTTAAGCATAGGGCAGCGGCGTGCAAATGGAATCGGCCCGAAAATAAAAAAAAATCCTTGAAATAAGCATTCTATCCAAAATCACAATTTTGCTATTATACTCAATGGCAGGCAGAAGACAACATGGCCAGTGAATAGTGATTGCTAAGGGGGAAGGCTCAGTGTCAGACTTGTAACTAGGAATTAGCAGGCAATCCTATCCAAATGAGGGGAATGATACTGAATTCCAGATTCCCCCTCATGGCTAGCCTGCAACCAACCCTGTAGGTGCAGGAAGACCATGGTGCAAGCCTAAGAGCTAGCTGACATCATAGAGGGGTATGTCAGGCAGACTGTAAGCTTATTGGAGCCTTGTGGCTTGGGTTTGCCCTTAGCTTACCAGAGCTAAGCAAGGGGATGTGTCTAAAGCTGCCAAGCACTCTTTACATTGCCTAAGCGGGTGTGTGCACCACGCACCTAGTTTTAAAGGAAAAAAAAAGTAAACCAGGAAATACCAGCTCTGTGCACATCTGAGCACTTTCTTTGTGCGGCTCACTCCTGGGCTTAAACAGGAATGCAGTGGGAAGGGTAAACAGCAGTAGGAAGGTAATCAAGGAGAACTAGCATAGCTGGCAGGTGAAATGTATCAGAAACAGCCAATTACACATGCAGCAACCCAGCCCAGCCCAGCACACTACTATAAACTATGCATCACCAGTGTACACAAGCGAGGAAATGTTACAAAACAAAAGCAATAAAATGATAGGGGCTGCAGCAGCTATCATAAATCAACATGTGGAAGAGGCTGAGGGTGGTGAGGATGAGAATGCTGATGACCAACCCATAGTGAGGAGAAGGAGAAGAATGTACAGACCCAGGGTAACCTACCAGAGGCTACATGAGTTGGGGATAGTGGAGCACTATAGGGTGGACAGGGACCTCCTACTGCAAATTATTGAGCTGTGCAGGCCACACTTCACACACAGAACAAACAGAGGGGAACCCATCCCAGTGGATACCAAGGTATATGTAGGCCTAAGAATACTAGCCACAGGTACCTTCCAAAGGGCAACTGGTGATATCATGGGGATCTCACAGGCATCAGCATCCAGGGTACTCCACCAGTTCCTGGATGCCATGTCAGCACATGCTGGTGAGCACGTATATTTCCACAACAGCCATGAGGTGTTGACCAGCAATGTGCGTCGCTTCACCAAATAGCAGAATACCCTGAAGTAGTGGGTGCTATAGACTGCACGCACATATGCATCAAAGCACCACCCAGTGAGCAGGGTAGGGTCTACATCAACAGCAAGGGCTTCCCCTCCATCAACTGCCAGGTCGTGTGCAATGCCTAGGGCATTATAATGAATGTGTGTGCTGGCTGCCATGGAAGCTGTCATGACTCCCACATCTGGCATATGATGCAGCTGTGCCAGAGATTTGCCAATGGGAACATCCCATATGGCCACCTAGTGGGGGATGCTGGTTACGCACTGGAGCTGTGGTTGATGACACCCATCAGAAATGCACACACACCCGAACAAGAACTCCATAATGAGGCACACGCACAGACCAGAGTCATAATAGAGTGTGTGTTTGGGATGCTCAAGTCATGGCTCCAGTGCCTGGACATATTCAGTGGAGCCTTACAGTACTCACCAGCTACAGGTACCCAAATTGTCATCGTATGTGCCATGCTACACAATATGATCCTGTGGAAACAGCTGCAGCACGAACAGCACAAGGGCAGGGCCACACAGCCCCCCACCATTGCTAAGGCCTACACAGGCATAGAGTGACTCATAGGAGGAACAACTTGGGCCTGCCCCAGTAGGCAAAAGGAGACGTGCCCAGTATGCTTAAGCCGTGGCAAAGAGGCAATGCATAGCACATACACTGACATGGTAGGAACCAGGGAATGACACCTCTCTCTGACTTGCACATACAGTAAAAGAGATGCCAAACATGACACTACCTGTGCTTAACCATGTATAGGGAGTATACTATATGCATCTGACATAGTCAGCCCTCCAGCACCATCCTCAATACTGGCACAGCCACAAGGTAAGTCACTCTCCCTATCAATTGCCAAACGGAGTAGTATGTTTTGTTACTTATATCTATGGTATGAATGTGAGCATGCAAGGGAATCAGGTGGCTGGATGGGATGCCAGCAGATAGTAGACACCTATAGTGGCAACATGAAATCTGTAACAAATACTGGTGTCACCATAGTAGCCAGTACTAAACAAGGTGACCAAACTCACTGCAGGAAATATAGTGGGCCAAATGTGTGTCCATAGGGCACACACGTCATTCAGGGAGGCTTACATGCCCAACAACAGTCTCAGCCAGCAGGACAGGCATAGACAAACACAAACAAAGGCTGTGCTAAGGCCTCTGATTGATGGCTATGGAGAACATCCTCCCTCCAGACCTACACAGACAGACTACAACAGGTCAAGCAGTAGGATGTTATTTCTGAAGGGTAAGAAGTCTGAACCTGAAATGTAGGTCAATCAAACCTAAGACTTGTAGTACACTGATATGCCTCTAGTCAGCATGACAGGTCAGAATACAGAATGAAACGGAGTACCTGACATACTAGTACAGTCATAGCAAATGTGTACAAGTGTCAGGTGTGCCCCCCCCCCCCCAATCCTATGTAGAAATGGAGTAACATGTATGTGTAGGTATAATAACAGTGGAGCACAGATTACTTGAGCTGGCCAAAGTAGCAGGATAGATTGTAGCATGTGTACAATATGCAGGGCTGCATGCATTAGGTTGGTGTGTGCTGTGTATTGTGTGAGAGTGGTCAGTATGTAGGCATGGTGAGGTTTGTCCTGGTGGCCATTGGCCAGTACTGCCGATGACAGGGCCAAGATCTCACAACTGCAGTGCCAAACATAATGCATCCCAGCAAAACACATTCCAGCAGTAAGCCATAGTAAATGTTTGGAAGTAATATCTGTCACCATCTGAAAGATGGATATGGCATGAATGTGGGCCCGGACATACAAACAGTACACAGGTGGAAGTATCCCAGACAGACAGTGTATAATATGTTACTGTAAAATAGACACACCTTTGGAAGTGTGCATACAGGTTAGAGCACATTAGTTGGGTTTGTAGTATGGAATACCGATGTCATCTGGCCAACACTAGCAGACCACAAAGGTCACAGGTATGAAGTATTGAGAAACTGCTGATGTCCCTGCACAAGCCAGCATAAGTGGAATGCCCCATGCATATCTGTGAGTCAGATACAAGTAGTGTCCATAGCACACATGCACCCAGCTCACCCCACCATCACCCACAGGTACCCCTCGGGTCTTATCCCTGTTGTTGGGAATGAGTACAATATGACCCCCACCTCTTTATGGCATTAGCCAAAGAATGCAGCATGCAATAGAGGTGCCCCATGCAGATGTGTCCCTAGCTGTAAGCAGCACCCTGCCAGCATCCACACCACTGGATCAATAATGACAGAAAGCATTGGCATTAACACCTTGCACACCTACCCTGTCACCCCAAGGGAATATAGTGTCTTGCAGTCTGGGACTGTAGGAGTGACACAGTGCAAAGGCCTGCTACAGCTGACCTACATCACTATCAAATGGCATACAGTCCTCTGCCAAAGGCCTGTGTCTCACCCGTACTCCTAATGTATGTTATGTCATGGACTCCCAAACAACAACATAACACAGTCCACAGAACCCAAATGCAAGACCATGTGGACAAATCCCAGTGACATGTCCACCATGTCCTACTGCATGAACTGTGGACCAACACCAAATTACAGCTGGGATGAGGTGATAACTATAGGGGATTTATCAGATAATGTTTGCATAATGTTTGGAAGAGGATAGAATAATACAGGGGGGGTAGGAGCATGGACGGCATGGAGTGTGTGAAGTCTGAAACTCAAACGTGTGCACATATTATGCCTGCCTGCAAACACAAGAATGGGTGGCTACAAACCTGCACTTAAACCACAATGTGAAGGGGTAATGTCCAGAATTATGATCCCTGCCTCTGGGTAACCTGTGTGGATCTGTACAGCTGTGAGGTGTGGACACAGCGGGATATGGCCATACTGTTATGTCAATGGATGTGCACGCATGGAATCCTCAGCCACCACTGTACCAAGGTGCTGAACCATTTACACAGACCCATCAGCAAGTGTCTGCAGCTTCCCCTCCAGAATGGCATGATTGTGCAAGAATATCTAGGCTGCAGACCACAATACTGGACACAGCTGCATTCACCCTGTGTTCCCCAGGACATTACTGCAAGCAAATATGTATACCTGACAGTAGTTGATTACATAAAACATCACAGTGTATAACAGTACATATCTCTGAATATCTCGGACAACACCAGGACCATGCAGCAGAAGCAGCACAGACACAATTACCTACAGTAACCCACTATCCTTTGCCCATTTTGACCCCATATTGTCAACCGATCTACATATATCCTACAGGAACAGGTTGCTAGCTGTAGGTGTAGAACACAAAAGCCTGCACTGGAGTACAACCTACCTGGAATGGAATCATGCAGTCAATATAGAAGGTCATACTGGGCATGCTCCCACACTTACAGAAATGAAGCCCATGTCTGGCAACAAGAGTGGCCTATACATATCTGACAGTCACAGATGTTTGTGCGCACACTCTTCATTACACACCAGTCATGCTTTGCACACACATTGGATAGGAATACACACATATATCTAAGGACAACACACTATAATAGGCCAAAATTACACATACATAGATATATAGAAGAGAGTGACAGACAATAACAAAAAGCCTTCCATCACGAGGCCTGTCCCACCCAGCACACATCCAATTGGCTAAAACCACATGATGTGCAAATGTCAATCACAGTAGACATTTGCCTCTGGTATCCCTCAGCACTATAGTGTCTGTGGTGCTTATGATAACTGTATAACATGACTGTACAAGTCAGTAGTCATCTAGCAGTTGTATACACATACCTGTGAAATATATACCTGTGTGTGCCTGAGTGTTGTGTGTCTGCTTCCAGATGAATGGGTTATGGCCCATGCAAACACACTGCACCCCATTCCCGTAGCCTGCTGATGTCTTCACCTTGAAATACATCTTTGGGGAAAGAGTAGCCCTATAAGCTCCATGGTGCATGCTATAACTGCCTAATGCTATAGTGTGATGCACTAGTTAGATAGGAGTTCAGATCCCAGATGTGGCAAGCGTGTGTGTGTCTGTGTAGGGATTAATGCTTTTGAGGTCATTCGCACACTACAATTACAAATGCCCTACTTTGGCAGGGCTGCTGATGTCATTCACTTTGAAATACACCTTTGGGAAAGGAGAAGCCCTATAAGCTCCATGGCACATGCTATAATTGCGTAAGGAAATAGTGTGATGTACTAGTTAGGTTGGAGTTTTAATCCCAGACATGGCAACTGTGTATGTGTTTGTCTGTCTAGGGTTCAATGTTTTTGAGGCCATTCACAGTCACTACAGCTTCCATTGCCCTACTTTGGCAACCCTGCTGATGTCATTCACTTTGAAATACACCTTTGGGGAAAGAGTAGCCCAGTAAGCTCTGTGGCGCATGCAATCACTGCATAATCCTGTAGTGTGATGTACTAGTAAGGTAGGAGCTCTATTCCCAGCCATGGCAACCGTAGAGGTTTGTCTGTGCAGGAATCAATGCTTTTAAGGCCATTCACACTCACAACAATTTCAGATGCCCTACTTTGGTGGGGTTGCTGATGTCATTCACTTTGAAATACACCTTTGGGGAAAGAGTAGCCAAGGAATCTCTGTGGCGCATCCTATAACTGTGTAATGCTGTAGTATGATGTACAAGTTAGGTGGGAATTTTATTCCCAGACATGGCAACTGTAGAAGTTTGTCTGTGTAGGGTTGATGCTTTTGAGGCCATTCATACTCTCAACAATTTCAAATGCTCTACTTTGGCAGGGCTGCTGATGTCATTCACTTTGAAATACACCTTTGGGGAAGGAATAGCACAGTCAGCTCCGTGGTGCGTCCTATAACTGTGTAGTGCTGTAGTATGATGTACCAGCTAGGTAGCAGTTCTAATCCCATACATGGCAACTGTGAAACTCTGTGCATGCGTATGTGTAAGAAGCAATGTTTTTGTGGCCATTCACAGTCACTGGGCACTCCTAAAAATGGAGAACATTGATATCTGTGCAGTAACAGAGACCTGATCCGAGGCTCCAGAGAGTACCCCTGCAATACCAGTTACAGCTCTCACCACACCTATTGGCCTCCAAACCAGGACCAAAACAATAAAGGTGGAGGAGTGTCCATATTCACCAAAGATATTCACACCATCAGGCTACTTGCCCAACAGAATGCATCTGAAATACCCCCGGTTCAACTAACACTAGGTCAGACTGCAATCTAAATTGTACAGCTTGCTACAGATCCCCCATCATGCCCCAAGATTGCCACTACACCTTTTGAAACATACTGGGAAATATTATGATACAACCAAACACCCTAATACTGGATGACTTACACTACCCTGCCATTAACTGAGGAAAATACTTGTGTACCAACATGTGTGCCCAACGGTTCTTCGAAGTTATAATCCCCAATGCCCTGGATCAAGTAACCTATAGTCCCACCAGGGGCTCAAATATCCTAGACCTTGTCATTACCAACATGAGAAATCAATGATCCATACCTATGGTCACCCTATCGGTGGTCAGGTCTGCCCATAAGCTAATCACCCTTAACATCCACATCCCTCCCCCACACCTCAGTAAGGAAACCTCCATAGCACACATCTCCAAAGCCAACATTATGCTACACATATCAGACGTGACTAACGTCATGACACCCATGCAGATGGGAACTGAAAGGATGACTGCTGAATCCTACATGTGAAGGCACTATATGAGCCCATCCACTTGTGCATGAATCGTGCCATCCAATATAGAACCAAGATGCTCCCCACCAAGAAAAGCAAGCCAATGTGGTGATCCCCTGCCATAAACATACTGTACAACAAAAGGAAGAAACTGTTGCAGAAATGAGGGAATTTCCAGGATGCAAAATACACACTTACCAGCCACAGTAAGACGCTGAGATCCCTCATAACATCCACCAAAGCTAGTTATGAACATTATATAGCCAAAGATGCCAAAGACAACTACAAGCCGTTCCATAACTATGTCAGGAATCTAAATGGCAATGCTCAGATCTGCTCTGAGCTACAACAGCATGGTATTAAATATACTGCTCCCAAGGATATTGCCAATATCCTGGCAGATTGATTCAGTGCCAAATGCACCCCCGTTCCACCCCCGAAAGGGCCCAGCTCAACATTGAAAGATTGCCAGATTCTGGTAATAATGGCCACACAGGTAAAAACCACACTCTCTGGAGCTAAGACAACAACAGCCATTGGACCAGTCAACATCCCAGGCTGTGTACTGCATGAACTACAAAATGAACTGGCACCTCACCTACATGCCATGTCTAATCATAGCCACACCTCAGGCTTCATGCCCACTGTGTGGCACACAGCTACAGTTATCTCAGTCCACAAGGGGGGATGCACCTTGGATCCTGGGAACTAGAGCCCCAGCAGTATGACATGCCTGATCTGCAAGGCCATTGAATGTATTATCATGGAAACTATAACAAAGACATTGGCAACCTGCAAACACTGAACCCCGACCAGGTTGGGTTTGTGAAGGGCCAATCATGTCACCTCAACCTGATTGACAAATTTGAATCAGTCATAAAAAAACAGCTGGATAACCACGGCTAAATTTACTCCACTTTAATAAAAACAATACTTCGAAAACATAGGACAAGCACTTTCACATAAAATAAATGCTTCCTCAGATCCTCATATTTAACAAAACAGTACAGTTGTCAATTTCATTGGAACAACACCAGTTTTTTCATATAGAAATAGTCAAAACTTAAAACAACTACTATGTAATGACAAGAAAGTAATGCAGAACAAAGATCAAAGGTTAGGGACATACTCTTGCAGGCACTGTTCTGTATGTAAAGTGTTGCGCAAGGAACAGGTCTTTGAACATCCTACCCTAGATTTTGTTTTTCGACCTAGAGTTTATGCTGATGGCACTACTATGCATTTGGTATATTTGGCTACATGTGACTCTTGCCCATGTTTTTACGTGGGCAAAACTATCCAAAAATTAAGAGATAGAATACTTAAACATCTCTCTGATATAAGGAAGGGATATATTAAAAATGCACTAGCCAAACATCAGCTAGAGTTTCCTAAACACCAATTTACATTTAGGGTATTGCAGTGTATACATAAAACTCTGAGAGGAGGTGATGTGAACAACTACTTGGAACAGAATGAGTTAAAATGGATAATAAGGATGTAAGCACATAGATTTCCTGGCCTTAATAATTGTGTTAGTATTAAACCCTTCCTTAAGGGGCGGAAGTTAAAGAATCACAAGCACAAATGTTTTGAGATGTAATGTTCTCCTACTAATGGTGATGTCATTTTGGCTCCAGTTCTTAGCATTGTGATTGGTCAGTTTGTATTATAAATATAGTATGTATTGTTTTGTTAAATATGAGGATCTGAGAAAGCATTTATTTTATATGAAAGCGCTTGTCCTATATGTTTTCGAAGTATTGTTTTTATTAAAGTGGAGTAAATTTAGCCGTGGTTATCCAGCTGGTTTTTTATGAAGATTTATTTTTTCTATCTGGATATTCAGTCTGCACTGGTGATTTTTTTCTTTAGTTGTTGGTTTGCTCTCCAGTGCTTACACATGGCTGATGGGAATCTTCCCTCAACTTCCAAGGAAGTTCTACCTGGCTCAAAGGAACGTATGCAAGAGAAATGGAATAACATCATTAGATAATCCACTTTTAACATTAACCTTTGGCCAAGAAATATCGCCTGCAATACAACAAGACTGGTGAGTTAGAGACTTTCTCTAAAAATCTTAGAGCTCTAGAAAATGACTTATATAAACTTAAATGCTATACTTGGCAACAGTTACATTTGGAGGCATGCCTACACTTTTTGTGTTATACCAAGAGGCATGCGTGTCGTATGCATGCTGACCTGTGGAGATGTTTATCCTAATCTCCTTAAGAGATGGCAGCAACTACATTTGGACTCTGGTTTCAACTATATTAAGTTAATGCTAGACTACTTCAAACCCCTAGAAGATCAACTGTTAACACAAACAGAACAACAACATGCTGATCTACTCATGTGCTTTAAGGGTGAGCTTTATAATAGTAGAATTGACAATGTTTACTCTAACATTACCATCTATGAGACAAGACTTAGACAAACAAAACAGAAGAAATTGTAGAGAGATTTTGGTGATTTTTCATCAGGTAATGTGTTTGTGTGGCCAAAACATATAAACGAGCAACACTCTGATGTCAGGAATGGTGACCAACGGAGAGCTGTAAGAGCGACGCTGGAAACCAGACAGGAGGGATTACCTGACACACCCTCGTCTTTGACCAATAACATTGGACTTGGTACAGCCAATAGTACAGCTGAGTTGACTTGTGTCCCGATGCAAAATACCAACACTAATTGGCCAAGCAATAGTCAAGATGATAATAACACACCTCCCCCTAACCAGCAACTATTGACTCGACAACATAATAATTATGCATTAACGGGTGCTAGACCTAAACAAATCAGTCCATTTGATGTGGAAAAGTTTTTATCACTTCCTGTGCAGTCAAAGAGACTGCAGTATACGCGTTCAACCAGCAGGAGGAGACAGAAGAGAAAGGTATCTACAGAGAGAGATCCGACACAATGAAAGATGAAACGTTAGACAATTTAATAGTGAATTTGTCTATCGTTTAGACCAGCATGAGAGAACTGTGGTAAACAGAGGACTAACTTTTGTGCCAGCAACCATGACTAGGGTGAGTGATGTTTTAATTGACCTGAGGCTGTTTGCGAGAAGGATAGCGTTAAACTTGATTTTTGGTGACTCACAAAATACGTCTAATGCTACATATAAAATGCCTAGTACATTTTCACCAGACTTACCAGCTCATGTTGAATTGTTAGTACAAGCTTGTGAATGGGATTTTATTGAAATTTTAAATCAAGATAAATGAAACAGATTCTATAATCTGAATATTAATGAACAACAAGCTTTGCAAAACTTGGTACATAATACAGAACTGACCATTAGACCATCTGATAAAGGTGGTGTGATCGTTGTAATGAATACCAATGCTATTTGCGTGTAATGTTTGATTTATTGAATGATTTTGAAACTTATTGCTTGCTAGATTGGCCACAATATAGAAGGATTGTTAACTATGTAGGAGAATGTACGTATGATCTACTTATGAGCAGAGAGATTAATGAAGAGCTATATCAGTTTTTTCATGTACCTTCTCCTAACATACCTGTTATTAAGGGGCAGCCGAAGATACATAAGTCATTAACCACTCCGCCAATGAGACCTATAGTAGCTGGAAGGGGTTGGGTAACTGAACTCCTCTCCATCTATGTGGAGGGCCAATTAAGTCCTGTAGTATTCTCCACTAGCACCATTCTGAAAGATACTACACATTTTCTACATGATTTATCAGAATTCACTGATATGAATGATGTTACCGCTCTACTAATGGTTACAATGGATGTTAAAAACCTCTTCACCTCCATACCCAATGATTATGGGGTTGAGGAGATCGGATACATGCTTGGTAAAGATGAACATGAATCATATTGCCACATTGGCTTAGTTTGCACATTACTAGATTTAATTTTGCGTAATAATGTGTTCATGTTTGAAGAACAACTATTCCATCAGAAATGGGGTGTTGCTATGGGCACCCCATGTGCCAATTCATACGCAAATTTGGTTATGTACTTTTGGGAATGTAACCATTTGTATGATAGTGCTTTGAGTAGAGGCATCAAATTCTATAGGTGTTTTGTGGATGATGTCTTTATACTTTGGCAGGGGTACGCTACATCTCTTTCATTATTTGTTGAATATCTAGAATCCACTACAAATTTTTTGAAGTTTACAGTTACACACTCTGATAAACAAGTGGAATTTCTGGATGTTACACTTAAAGAATGGTGCCAGTGGAATCAATACGACTCTATATAGGAAACCTTGTTGGAGAAATGGTCTCCTATCTAGAGACAGCATGCATCCAGGGCATGTATTTTCCAGTATAGTTAAGAGTCAATTTCTGAGGGTAAAAAGAATTTGTAATAATAAAACTAACATTGAGACAGAGTTAGATGCCCTGGAAAGGATGTTTATTGATAGAGGGTATGACAGTTAGAGCACTACGTCTAATGACAATAGGGAATCAAGGCAATGCTTCTGAACATATTACCATGGGCCCAATGTAGAATACCTTGATAATGATCAACAGGGAATGGTAACAAATAATGTAAATGATACAACATATAGAACCTATATGCCTAGAAGAAATGTTATGAATAATAAAAGTAGATGGCCCACCTCCTTTGTGACCAACTATACTAGCAATAATAAAATTGTAAGAGATATAATACAGAAACATTGGTATCTTCTAACATTGGATAACAAAATTGTCAATTTTTTCATATAGAAATAGTCAAAACTTAAAATAACTACTATGTAATTACAAGAAAGCAATGCAGAACAAAAATCAAAGGTGAGGGGTATACTCTTGTAGGCACTGTTCTGTATGTAAAGTGTGCAAGGAACAGGTCTTTGAACATCCTACCCTAGATTTTGTTTTTCGACCTAGATTTTATGCTGACTGCACAACTACGCATTTGGTATATTTGGCTACATGTGACTCTTGCCCATATTTTTACGTGGGCAAAACTATCCAAAAATTAAGAGACAGAATACTTAAACATCTCTCTGATAAAAGGAAGGGAGATATTAAAAATTCACTAGCCAAACATCAGCTAGAGTTTTCTAAACACCAATTTACATTTAGGGTATTGCAGTGTATACATAAAACTTTGAGAGGAGGTGATGTGAACAACTACTTGGAACAGAATGAGTTAAAATGGATTCTAAGGATGCAAGCACATAGATTTCCTGGCCTTAATAATTGTGTTAGTATCAAACCCGCTCTTAAAGGAAGTTAAAGAATCACAAGCACAAATGATTTGAGATGTAATATTCTCCTACTAATGGTGATGTCAGTATGGCTCCAGTTCTTAGCATTGTGATTGGTCAGTTTGTATTATAAATATAGTATGTACTGTTTTGTTAAATATGAGGATCTGAGGAAGCATTTATTTTATGTGAAAGCGCTTGTCCTATATGTTTTCAAATTATTGTTTTTATTAAAGTGGAGTAAATTTAGCCATGGCTATACAGCTGTTTTTTTTTGTGAAGATTTATTTTCTCTATCTGGATATTCAGTCTGCACTGGTGAATTTTTTTCTTTCGTAACTTTAATTCAGTCTCCAGAGCTGTGGACGAGGGTAAGGTGGTTCACACAGCCTATCCAGACCTCGCCAAGGCCTTCGACACCATCCCCCAGTCTGGAATCATAGATAAATGTACCAAGCTGGCCATTAATCCCTATGTCACGCGATGGGCTGCCAACTGCTGTACTGACAGAACCCACACTGTAAATGTAGGTGACACCAACTCCAGTCCCAGACAAGTGACAGTTGGCGTACCTCAGGGTTCAGTCCCTTCTTTGGCATCTACTGCTCTGAAGTGCAGTCTAACACTAAGGGACTCTAGCAAACAAAGGTTGCAGATGACTGCACACTGGGAGCCAATATTGAATCCTCACATGATGTGGATATTCTACACAAGGGCCTTACAGAAAGAAATGAGAGAGAAAGATCAATGCCAAGAAATGTATAGTTATCCCCTTTGGGAAGGGACATGTGCATGTGAAGTACCACATAGGTGGCAGTACACTAAATACCTAAAGTGTGATAAGAGACTTAGGTACACAAGTGGACAGTGGTCTCACCTTTGATAACCACATCACCACAACAGTCAGGAAATCCACTTATGTGGCACACCTCATCACTAAGGGCTTTACATCCAAGAAAAAGAAGGCCATTGTCCCACTGTAGTCATCTCTCAGTAGATCCACTACAAACTACAATGGCTCGTTATGTATGTACCTCACAAGATATCTGCAACAACTAGAAAGGCTGCAGACATACCTCACTAAAAGAATCAAAGGCCTAAACCAGATGCCCTATGCTTACCGTCTGAAAATCATCCAGCTATACTCTGTCACATATCGTGTACTCAGAGGCAATCTCTGCTTAACATACAATGCCATGTCAAACCCAGAGCTGTTGG
This sequence comes from Protopterus annectens, assembly GCF_019279795.1. NCBI lineage: Eukaryota > Metazoa > Chordata > Ceratodontiformes > Protopteridae > Protopterus > Protopterus annectens. The sequence continues at coordinate 329,995,644 of NC_056737.1, forward strand.
ACATGCTACACTTAAAGAATTCCAAACCCTCACAGCCACATGCTCCAGGGATCCAAACCTTGTCATCACAATGAACAATACATGCTGGAGGGATGTGTTCTTGACCCAGAGACTCCCCAGACTCTGGAATAGACTGCACACACATGTCAAGCCACGTGCCTCTTTGGCCCTCTTCAAAAGGAACCTGGATGATTGGATAGGAAATAGGAAATTAATCCCGGGGATCATGTCAGTTGCCCTGCTAGACCAGGGTCCAAGGAAGTAAATATTGTGGGAAGACATAGCCAGGGAATTGTCATGGCTAGGCATGTATAGGCCCTAGGGCCAATAGTCTAGTACCAGCCTATGAACCTATGAGCCTATGACCTACACTTTCCATTGCCCAACCTTGGCAAGGCTGCTAATGTCATTCACTTTGAAATACACCTTTGGGGAAGGAGTCTCAGTTGTCGATCTTCTCGGTGTTTTGAAGTAGACCCATATATATATATATATATATATATATGTATATATATATATATATATAGAGAGAGAGAGAGAGACATATTTTATATATATATGTATATATATATATATATATATATATATATATATATATATATATACACACACACACACACACACACACACACACACATCTATATATATATATATATATATATATATATATATATATATATATCGAGAGAGAGAGAGAGAGAGAGACCTATATATGGCCATATATATGATGCACTATACAGATGTATATAAATGCATATATATATGAATATATATGTGTATGTACATGTACACATATATCTACATATGTATATGTATATATATCCATATCTTTGTCATGTGTAAACATTACTGTTCTGTATACCTTCCAGATGTATCACACCGTATGTATCTGATATGTGTATATTTAGATATAACAACATATGTGATGCAACAGTAATATCACTAACAAGTACTACACAATTGTAGAAGTCACAGCAATTGTTCAATACTATTCAATATGTGTACTGACAGATATATTGGGAAAACAACAACTATCTTCACAGCTGTCATGGCGTAGTGGTTAATTGTTGTGACTATAGTGTACAGGGTCCTGGGTTCAAGTAATGCAAGGGCTGTTTGTTTTGTTGCTGGGCAGAACAAGGGCTGCTGGATACAAAGTGGTTAAGGCAGTTTTGAGCAGCTTTAAGTGCATTTGGGCAGGTTTGTGTGAAGCTAAGCAGTGCTAAAGTACGGTTAAATGTATGGGCACTTATACCCTGTAGGCTTCACTGACCAGTGTGCAAATATGCTTAGCTGTTATATTGCAGCAATGCTGACACCTGCTAAGCATGGCTCACCGCTGGTAACCAGTGCTCACATTCCAGTCTGATAACATTGCAGGGTAATGACATCTGTAATAAGTGTATGTAATACCATGTACATAACATATATCTATGTGCAGTCATTACAGTAGCAAGGGGTGTGAGTCTCCTGTCTGGGATACTTGAGTATATATGGATTGTACAACACTCTTATCCATGTGAATGTGTTACATATAAGGGTAGTATCCCAGGTTATATACAGTCACATGGGCATGTAGTGTATCATTACTTTACTACTGTTGACAGTGCTTTCCCAAGTAAGAGTGTATTGCTAATTGTAGTACTGGAAACAAACATCCCTGCATGCAAAGATGGACTCCAAGTCCTCACTGTCATGTTCCTGGTGTGTGAGCTGTGTCTCTCACTTCCCATCTCTCCATGGACAATAGCCTGGTACACACCTATGAACACCTGCACCGATGCACCCCAGTGCTGACAAATATGTACGTGTGCATTACTGAGAATATCAGTGGCTGTTTGTTTGTTGACCTGTAGTTGGGAATACCCTGAGGCCCTTCACACCCACAGCATCACCCATTGCCATAGTTGGATGTGGCTGCTGCTGTACCGGACATTACATGTACCTTGTTATGCTCCTCTCCTTAAGGACTACCTGGGCCTTGCAGTACCAGCACAACACTGTTGTACAAATGGGTTGATAGGCATGGGATATCCACTGAGTTCTGGCAAGTGTGTGTATGTGTGCATATCTGTATATATGTAGGGTACAGCATTAAGAGGCCACATATTCCTATTACAATACGCATTGCCACACAGTATTAGGGATAGTGATGGTGCTGCCTGTAGGAGAGGCATGAAAATGCATCACCCTACTATCCCTGTGGCATGTGCATTAGATGCATATCCCTGTAGTTGCACTCTTGGGATGGACAAAGGGTTGCATTGCAGTCCTTGTCAATGTGTGATGGTGGGTATGTCAGAGTGTCATCATGGCTTCCAGTGCATGCAATATCCACAGTGGGGTGTGGGTGCTAGGTATACTGTCATTACACCATGGTACCCCCGGTACATGTCCCATGTACCACTGTATGATGACCACAGTCACCATCAACCATACAGGTAACTGATAGCACTATCCAGCCAGGTTATGCATGTGTTGTGTGCAACCTATCTGTAACACAATGGACACACTGACAAGGTTTATTTATTTTATTTATTTTACATTTGTTGACCGGGATAATCCGTCTGGATACATGTCCATTTTCAGCGGAGGCCCGGGGAGAAAAGCTCCACATATACAAGTTTCAATATACATAAGGTATCTTTTATTACATAGGAAACATACATATTGTTATCTATTACAATGAATCCAGAAGACAAAGGTAATTTTAAGCAGAACAATTATCTCAATTTCAGTTCAATTAGCCTCAATACAGAGGTAAATAAGGTTTCAGTAGATACAAAGGTAGGAGGAAGAAAGAAGTGTCATGGTCTATACCATGGGAAACAAATGAAAGAAGAGAAGTGGGAGATATTAGGAGGGTAGGAGGTAATTAATCCGGGAATGAACATTGGCAGAGCCAGTGTGATTTAAAATATTGAAGTAGACTTTTTTTAAAGAGGGATAATGAGGTAATCGTAGTAATGCTAGAGGGAAGAGAGTTCCAATATTTGGCAGTGACATTAGCAAATAGAGCATCACCTCCTGCATTATGGGATGGGATTGGACATTTTGAAAAAGAAGCCTATTTGCGGAGCGTAGGCTCTTTAGGTTGTTATATTGTGTAATTAGGCCCTTTAGTGCAGGAGCTTTGTCTGGGTGTTTAAGTATCTTAAATGCCTCAATAAGTTGATTTTGCTGGAGAAGGTTAAGGAGTTCTATCCATCCAAGGGTTTTTAGGTTATTACAGTGGTGCGTTCTATATGGAGTGCCAGTGGCAAATCTGGCAATGTGATTATATGAACTTGAGAGTTTATTTAGCTCACTTTTATTAAGCTTGGTGAAAACTGGGGATGCATATAAGAGAGTAGATAGTAAATGAGTGTGGGCAATGGTTGTTTTTGTCATTGGGGTTAAAAAGGCTTTTATTCTATATAGTGACCCTAATTTCTTGTTCACGGTTTTAATAGTATTATTAATATGCATATCAAATCTAAGTTTATTGTCTATGGTAACTCCTAATAGCTTGGTATGGGGGTCAGGTGAGATAGTTGTCCCATTGTTTGATTGAATGGTGAAGTCAGTAAAGGGAAGTTTTTGGGTTGGATGAAAAAGAAGCAATTTGGTTTTGTTTGGATTAAGAAGTAGCTGTCGTCCTGATAACCAGTTTTCCACAGCTGTGAAGCAGGATTGGGTTTTGGCCAATAGATTCTCTAGAGATGTATCGGAGCAGACTAAGGTAGAATCATCGGCATATTGTACACAGGTTGCCTCAGGGATGGCTTTATGTAGGTCATTAATAAAAACTGAAAAAAGAAGTGGGCCCAGTATGGACCCTTGTGGAACCCCTATGGTATTAGGTAAGAGTTCAGAGAGTTGATTGTCCCAGAGTATGGCTTGTTTCCTATCTGAGAGGTACGCACGGAACCAGCCTAAGGTTAGGTTGTCAAGTTGTAAGGTTTTGAGAGTATTATGAAGTAGTTGGTGGTTGACCATGTCGAAGGCTTTAGAGAGGTCCAGAAAGAGAGCAGATGATATTTTTTTGTTATTACGGTTTCTATTGATTGTATCTGTAAAAGAGAGTAGGGCAGTAGTTGTGCTGTGGTTAGGTCAAAATCCATGTTGTGAGTTGGTAAGTAGATTATTCTGAATAAGATAATGAAGGAGTTGTTTGTGTATACATTTTTCCATAATTTTGGCCAGAGGGGACATTATGGCTATTGGCCTATAGTTTGATAGTTCCGTGGAATTACCTCCCTTATGAAGTGGTATGACGTGGGATGTTTTCCAAATTGTGGGGATGTTAGATTCAGAGATGGTGCGATTAATTAGTATGGATATTGGGTAGGCAATGACATCTGAGGCTTTTTGCAAGTATTCGGCTGGGAGGAGGTCAGCGGAGAGGGTGGTAGGTTTAAGTTTTGAAGTAAGGATCTTATAGTAGAAGTGGAGACAGGTTGTAAATTGAAATTAGGTTTAGTTTCTGGATTGAATTCATTCACAGAACAATGGGTAGCTGATAGTTGGTTAGCTAAGGTTTGAATAGTGTTCGTGAAGAAAGAGTTAAAGGTGTTGGCTACTTCAATTTGGGTTTTATCAGATACCTGTTCTGGGGTAGGAGTAGAGGATTTGCCTGGGTGGAGAAGATTGCTAAGACCTGCCCAGAATTTTTTAGGGTTCTTTTGGTGTTTGTTTTGTAGTTGGCAGTAATAATTTTTTTTGTCAGTTATTACTGATTTTTTTGTTACATTTCTTAATTGCTGAAATCGGATGTGGTCTTGAGGTAGTTTGGTTGCTCTCCATATATCCCATGATTTGTTTCTGTTTTTCATTTTAGCTTTAGTTTCATTTGTGAGCCAGGGTGCAATATTTGATTTCGTTTTGATTAATCTTTTGGGGGCATGATTATCGAGTATGGCTAGGAAGGTAGTATTAAATATAGATACTGCATCCTCTAGTGGGAGATACTTTAGTTTTGTCCAGTTACAGGATCTGAGTTCTTGAAATTTTGCAAGGTCAAATTGCTTCCTATTTCTTATTGACCTGTACATAGGAGTTGTAGGGAGGCCTGTTTTATTTTTCTTTATATATGTAATTAGGTGATCGCTTAGGTCATTTGGAGCAGTCCCAGCCTTATATGTTTGAGGTTGGCTATTTATTAGAATCCAATCTAAAATACTTTCTTTTTGGTTGGCATTTCCAATTCTGGTGGAGGTATTTATGATCTGTGTAAACCCATGAAGGTTAATGTGGATGGGGTAGGTTTCTGAGGAGCATAGGTTCCAATCAATGTTGACGTCACCCATGATGATGGTTTCTTGGGGGTAGTTATTAGAAATCCAGTTTAGTATATTTTCTAGTGTATCCACATTGTTCCCAGGAGGGATGTACACTGTAATTAGATTTATGCATTTTTCTTTATTTAAATGTAGTTTTAGGGCAAGTATTTCCGCATTAGAGATTTGGGGTGGTTGGTTGGTGTTAAAGGTAACATTTAGATTATTGTTATAGAGCACAATAATACCACCACCCTTTCTTTTTATATGGTCAACCCTATGTATATTATATCCGGGTGGTAGGATTTCATTGTCTTTGGTTCCTGATTTTAGCCAAGTTTCAGTAATACATATTATATCTGGAAGGTGAGTGGCTAGGAGGGCGTGCAGGCTAGGTACTTTGTTATTTATACTTCTAATATTTAAGTGATAAATCTGGAGGGAATTGGCTGACTTTGTCAGGGGTGATGGGCAGTTTGGAATGGTAGTTAGCACTGATAGGCCCAGGTCTCTCAGATGTGTGTCTGACTGTTATGTGTTTGTCAATGTGTATATGATGGTATGTCACACTATGTATTGTCCATATATAACCATTACATCCCCCATTACCATACTGTACATGCCTGGGGATGTTCTGCATGTAACATGTAACCTGGAACACACCTCATCCTAAAAGCTGTGTGGTGTGTGCAATTAAAGCCACACACATCACTAGCACTACATACCTAAGTAGGGGTCTAGTCCCAGTGTTGCCAAGTAAGAGTGTGCATGTATGTGGTGGGATCTACTTCAGGTTGCAGAATATGCATGTTCCAGGGGTCATCTGTCCAAGAACTGCATGACATATGCTAACATGACACAGGTATCATCCTGTGGACATACATTCCATCACAACTACTGTTAGCTGTGTAAATTGCCTCTTCACCGCTGTATAGGTGTGCAGCGATACTGGGGTTGGTATATATAACTGGGTGTGGCTGTTCTGGACATAGCCAATATCATTGCAGTTACTGTTGAGGGTATCCTCCCATGTAGCTGGCTGTAATACTGTACAGTTCACGTTAACAGATTAGGTATTTGTCTATCACACTATTTGTGGTTCTACAGTACCTCTCACCCTCCAAAGGGTAGGGGTGTGCCACCCACACCAGCACATATATGTTTAAAGTGTTGAGGATTGCACTACATTGGGAAAGGGGACATATACCCTGCCAGTACTATCGTCAGTGACATTAAACTAGCGGACTGCTTATTCCATGATGTGTTGTTCTGTGTAGTCTGGCTTGGTGGAATTACATAGGCTACAATGGTTCCTTACACAGGTACATACATCCATATCTACAGTATTCTCTGTGTAGTGCATCAACACCTACGCTTCTGTGTGCGTTATACACAAACATGTGGTGTGTACGACCCAGTACAACTACCATTGTCCACTGTAGAAGGACTGCTAACAGCAGCCACCATGCACTCATCTGTATACACCACCCCCAGACCTATCAGCCATGTGGCACAGGCAGTAACTGTTATACAGACCTGTGACTTGTTCATTTGTACTCAGGATATGGCACAGCCAAGGTGTCACCGCAGTGCCATACCCCTTGTGAGATATGACAGCAGACCATCCTCCTGCTGACACATGGACACCTACAATACAAATGGATAACATTATGGAGACCACAATTACTCAGTGTTAATAACAGCTATAATGCATTATGGCTGGACAGCTACACTACCTGACATGTAAGCATTAAATGTTACTGCTGACAACATGTTACACAGCAGTACATTGGTACACTGTAGTACAGTCACTGTGTGCATCAGACCCATATTAGCCTTTCCCTGCATCAATGTTATGGATGACAGGGATGTAGCACAGGTATCATCATATGCACAGGGTGTGTTGTTGTTTTGCCAGAGCCCTAGGCTGGCCATATGTTTGACACCATGTGTGTGAGTGAGGGGTTTTAATTATTGATATAGCTGTGGTGATGTGGTGAGTGTAGGCATCGGGTTGCCCTAGGTGTCTTTGTATTGTGTGTGAGTATGCATGCACACAGTTCTGCCATGTGGCTGCCCTATACAGGTGTTTGTTGGACAGCTGCAGATCATACCTGGCAGGGTGTGCAGTTCACTGCCTCCAGCCACGAACACGAGAACTGTGCCTACCAGGGGTTCCACGAGCACATCCAGGTACAGGTCTCGATATGGTACTCTCCCCTGATAATGATATATGTCCGCTGGAATCAGGTTCCTCCTGGGACTGGCCAGAGCCATGTCCACATAGCCTGCTGTGGTGTGGTGTGGACAGCACCCCCCTGCACTGCTGGGGCTGGTACTGCCACTATGGGAGTGGCTTGGTATCCTTGCATGTCCACATCAACCTCCGGATGTTGGTGTTCCTGGCCTACGTCCATGTGGCCATTGCACCACTCCCACCACATGCTCTAGCATGGACAATCCATGGTCGAGGAGTCCCACCATCTCACCCCACCATCTAACCATGACCTCTGTAAAATAACGGAGGACACCTGCAAGATCATGGATCTTGTCACTTACAGCTGAAAGAACAGCCCTTTGCAGCCTCAGACCCTGTCTGGTGTATTGTTCCATACATGCCTGCACCTCCACGACAGCCTGAAACATGCATCTGGTGGCACCAGATGTGGTACTTCTGCCAGGGGCACAATGACCAGCAGCCCTCTCACGAGCACCCCTGTACATCTGCCTGTGTGGTACCCTGCCAGACATCTGGCTATGGCTACTGTGTCCAAACACAGCAGCCATAGATACCACACTGTCCTGTGGACTGCCACCAACTTCTGTCCATCTGCTATGGCCAGTGGTGATGGGGTATCCATAGGCACTGTGACAGTGTGCGGGGATGGGGCGGATAACAGAAGGATGTCAAACGATGGTGCAGTTTTTGCCTCTAACAACCCCGCCTATGTCTCAACACACCTATCATCATCTTCAGTGTCTGTCTGGACACCAACATCAGATTGCCTGCAGGAGGGACACTGACCCACTTCACCACCTGTGAGGGGAAAACAAAAAATGCACTTTAAGACCTGTACATTGTTGCTTAACAGTACGCACATATACACACATACACATAAACACACACACACACACACACACACACACACACACACACACACACACACACACACACACACACACACACTGACATTCCACCATAATACCTACCTGTCCCTGAGTTTAAATACTGTCCCAGGTTTATTCTCTTAAGTTCCCCATCCTGCATCATACTTACAAACTTACACTCATTAATACAAATTATTAATGTACCATTCTTCTAATTGCCTTGACAAATGATCACAAAACATGACCTGTTACTCCATTACCTCTCTGACTTGGAGTCGGTTTTAGAAGGACTCACTGCTGTCATCCAGTGTTCACCCTCAGTTTGTCCAGACATCGTGAGCATGGCCACCATATGTTAGGGGCTACTACAGTCACTCAATAATGTCACACACTGGAGTGTCATACGTAACTATTGTTCAGTAGATGCTCTATTAACTTATTATGTGGACAACAGTAATAGCTGGATAAACTCACTGGTGTTGTCTAGTAATTCCCCAATGCATTTGTACTGCTGCATACATGGGTATTCTTTCACCTTTCTGCTGACTGCAATTATAACAGTATACCTGGTGCATGTAACATGCTACATACCTTATTATACTATCAGCTGTCCTGAGATTACATATCAGACAAGTATTCCCGATGTCTTATGTGTCAGTCCATGTCCATTTACTGCACGATTTCAAAGAAAAGTTGAGACGTATGAACGACCCCACAATCACACATGTGCATACATGGACACACACACACACACACACACACACACACACACACACACACACACACACACACACACACACACACACACACACACATCAACCCCCTCCACTACACCAGGTTGCACTTACAGACAAAATAGGCCAAACGTCTTGGACAGTAGATCATTTCTTGGTGTGGCACTAGGGATGTGTATTTGCTGGAAGGTGCATTTCCATGACAAATGCATGCAGTCACTACCTCAACAGCTGCTTCCACTATATTTTATCTGGAGTGTGTGCACACATATGCTTCCAGTGTTTGTGAAGGTATGTATTCCCCATGTTTGCTGTCCTAACATACAATTCCATATTACACACTTATTGGCAATATTGCTCATGTTAGGACCACATTGCAGGTTGTAAGGGTTGTGAACCGCAGGATTGTGATATGCCATAATCTAGATCTGTAACAGTTGCCATTGTAATACTGGTATATACACTGTTGTAGCACTGTATAAGGGTGTTGTTTCACACATGTCCCTACTGTAGGCCATTTGTCCCAAAATTATGTTCATCTCTGTGCAGACATTTTTCAGGTAGAACCACCTGAGGGGATGGTTTTCACCCTCCCCATGGAGCACACACAGACATGATCCTGTTAACCAAGGTCAGGTCCAGGGTCTGGTGCATAGAGAGTGTGAAGACTGGCTGAAGATAGATGAAGGCTGCCAGCCTAGCCAGATAGAATTGTGCAAATAATTCTATCATTTGTAAATATGAATGTTGAACTACAGACTTGTTTTGTTACTTGAAAGAAAATATGGTGAAATGTTGAAATACAGGCTTGTTTTCTTAAATGAAAAAATATGCTGTGAAATGTTGAACTTAAAACAATGTACAAAATTGTCCTCTGCTGTAAAGAAAGCTAAGTCAAGCATTTCTTGTCTGTCCTTTGAAGATGAAATTATTTCATGCCAGCCCCTTGAAGTTAGAATTTGGAGTCAATAAGACTGGAGTGAAGCATCCTGCCTATTGTTTTAACTTAAGGAATAATTACTAGAGTTTACATGTGGAATGTCTTTTATTGATGTAGTTTCCTGCAGGTGCAAGATAACAAGAATGTAGTTTCTGTTAGCCTGGGAACACCAGGAAAGTGTGAAATGGTGTAATGGGAACAAGGACTGCAATAGCAATGTAAACAGTGAGAATCAGAAGGCATTAAGCATTTTTGTTTTGACCATCCAACTCACAGCACTGTCTTGCTCATATGTAAGTTATCTTAGACTTGTGTTTTCTTTTAGAAATAGCTAGGAACTAGAAAGATTTGTTTGCGATGTCAGAACTTTACTGCAGTGTTATTTTAAGTATTTCTCTGTGATCTCTGAACTCTTGACTAGCACTGTGTAGTAAGAAGTATTGTCTTGTGCTTTTATTATTTATTATTAAATATTTTAAACTCTTTCAACTGTGGCTGTTTTGTGTAGAGATAAGTTAAGCTCTAAGAGTACATTGCATGCATTAGGGATTCTGTACCAAGTCCCTCTAATAAGCCTGGACTGTTTAGTCACAACTACCAATTGGATAATAATATTGCACAGTAATAAGGACCTTTGAGTAGCTGATAAATATTAGTGGGTGGTGGCAAGTGGAACTATCGTATAGTCTGGGAGAAAGGGGCACATCTGTAGAAACTGTGCCAGCCTTCCCCAGCAGTTTCTGTGTGGTTGTATAAACTCTTCTCAAAGTGTGTGTGTGTGTGTGTGTGTGTGTGTGTGTGTGTGTGTGTGTGTGTGTGTGTGTGTGTGTGTGTGTGTGTGTGTGTGTGAGTGTGTGTGTGTGTGTGTGTCTGTGTGTGTCAGCTATTTGGGCAGGGACACAAAGCACTGGGGTGACAGAGAGGGTGCTAGAGGTTTTAGCTTGCCCACTAAGCTGAGATCTGGACCCTATAGCTGTGCCAGTGGGGAGTCTTATTGGGGACCTGGAGAGCAAGGGAGTGACCAGCCCCAGACTGACTGTGATCTCTGTGTGCTCTTAAGGGAAATTGCGCATTACTGTGTGTATTTGTTATCCTTTCCTCATAAATGAATGATGTTAGTGGTGAGGATTGAGGCTCCTTGATTGCTGAGCCAGGGCACAGGCATCACATTTGTGGTGGTAGTGGTTGGGATATCCTCACATTTGTGGTGGCAGTGATGGGATATCCACATCACATATTAATTAGTTGATAAATACTAATTGGCTTGTATTGGTGTTGTAGCTTGTGTACAGTCAGCTTTGAAGGCAGTTTTGTACTCTAAAACAGCCATGCAGTGAATACTCAGAGTTAAGATCACAATTGTTTTATTTATTTTGTTAGCTTAGTTAGTCAGGATGAGCAGGCAGCATGTCAGCAGAGGAGTATGGAAAGATGACATGGAGGCAGCTGGCAGAGATGTGCCATGCTAGGGGACTGGTGCATGGAAACCTGACTAAGACAGACCTGATTGCAGCCTTGGTTACAGCTGCATCAGAAAACAGCAACCGGGAGGACAATCAGACTGGCAGTGGAGATATAATACCCTCGGAGAACAGACAGCTCAACCTTTCTGCAGTGGACTTAAAAATCCAGCAGGAGCTAAAGAGACTTGAGTTGGAGGCCAGGCATGTGAAATTAAAAGCATCTAAGAGACTGAGGCATTTAGAGAGTGAGGAGAATGAGAAACTGTTACGTCTGCAGGCTGAGGAAAAGAAGAGGCAGAGGCAGCATGAGAAGGAGAGGCTGACTCTTTGCCAGAGTCTTGGAGGTAATGGGGAAGGGAGTAACTGGACCCCAGAAGCACAAAAGGTCAGTAAATTTCGTCTGCAGTTTAAAGATGGGGATAATTTTGATAGTTTCATTCATATGTTTGAGAGGGTATGTAAACAGTATAAAGTTGACCAAGGACTCTGGGTATGGCTCCTGACCCCCTTACTCCATGGTAAAGCTATAACTGTATTATCTAAAATGTCTGATGTTGCATGTTTTGATTATACTGCTATAAAAAATTGTCTATTAGAGTTTTTTAAGTTAACACCTGAAACGTATAGGAAAAATTTTCGTGAGCATAGACGCAAAGCAGATGAAAGTGTGTGTGAATATGTTGCTGAATTGAGCACTTATTTCCATAGGTAGGTGAGTGGATGTCAGGTCACCACATTTGACGGGCTGGCAGACCTTTTGGTGAGGGAACAAGCCCTTAGCATTTTGCCTGAGGACATGAGGATCTGGTTAGCTGATAGACAATGTGCTACTTCAGATGAGTTGGGGAAGAAGGGAGACCTATACCTGGCAAGCAGGGCAGCCATGTACAGGAAGGAGACCCCCAGTACTGCTCATGGGTCTAAAGGAACCCATGGTGGGCAACACTGTCTGCCCCAACAGAATCTGCCAGTAGCAGGGGGAAGCCACTAGTCTAGGTACATGTTCAGGACCTAGGGTTAAATGTTTTGAATGCAACCAGTGGGGCCATGTGGCATACATGTGTCCACAGAGCCAAGGTAGGGAACCAAAGCTGAGGGAGCCAGTAATTGGGAAAAACAAAATGCCAGTAGTAGTTTGTTGTGAGACAACAGGGTACCGAACTACCATCCTGCAGATGTCCTGATAGGGAAGGATTTGGATGAGGCAGTACCATGTGCATATGCAGTTACAAGCAGTCAGGCTAGGAGACAAGCATGTGGGTCTGGTAGCCTGGGGGAGACCCAGACAGACTGCATACTTGCAGCTAAGACTGGTGAGGTGGTTACTTCAGGGAGGGAGCTACTCTGTAGCAGTGAGACTAAATGTGAGCCACAGCTGCTTGTGGGTGCTGATGTTCCCTTTGACAGAGTGACTGCAAAGGTAGAGGTGAGAAATAGCATCCAGGCTGACAGTGAGGCACCACTGTCAGAGGATGCCAGACTTCATCTGGAAGGGGAGCTGGGAAGGGTTACAAGGAGAGAGTTGAGACAGGCTCAGCTCTCAGACCCTACATTGCAAGGTGTGAGGCAGGTAGCTAGAGAGGCACCTGATTCTCAAGGAAAGGGGGAATCTGTATAATGGGACAAATAGTTACTATACAGAGTGTGGAACCCTGAGGGAGGGCTAGAAGGTGAGAGAGTACAGCAGTTGGTAGTGTCTAGAGCCTACCATCTGGCACTTCTAGCCATAGCCCATGATATTCCCTTTGCAGGTCATATGAGCATAAAACGTGTAAAGAAGCATATTATGCAGAACTTCTATTGGCCTGGAATTTCCAGAGATGTAACAGGGTACTGCAGGACCTGTGAGCAGTACCAAAAGGTAGGCAAGGCAGGAGACAAGGCGAGAGCTCCTTTGATGCCTTTGTCTGTGATTGAGGAGCCATTTCAGAGGGTAACTATGGATATTGTGGGTCCTCTGAGTACCCCAAGTTCCACAGGGAAAAATATATCCTAGTGGTAGTGGATTATGCTGCACAATATCCTGAAGCAGTGGCTTTGTCCTCCATTGAGGCAGAGAAGGTGGAAAATGCTTTGTTAGAGATTTTCAGCAGGGTAGGTTTCATAAAAGAAATACTGACTGACAGAGGTGCCAATTTCATGTCAGACCTGCTGGCTTGTCTGTGGAAGTCCTGTGGGGTGAAGCACACGAAGGCCACCCCCCTACCATCCCCAGACTAATGGTCTTGTTGAGAGGTTAAACTCTACAATCAAGTCTATGCTACGGGCATTTGCAGATCAGTTTAAGAGGGAGTGGGACAAATATTTGCCCCATCTGTTGTTTGCTAACAGAGGAGTTCCCCAGGAATACACAGGTTTTTCACCCTTTGAGTTGCTGTATGGGCATAGGGTGAGGGGACCTCTAGATTTAATTTGAGATGAGTGGGAAGTTGAGTGTGAGTCTCACAAGGAGTCTGTTGTGGCATATGTCCTAAACCTCAGGACAAGGCTCAGGGAACTCATGGGCTTGGTCCGGGAGAACTGGCAGAAGCCCAACAACAGAAAAAGGTGTGTTATGACAGGAATGCTCAAGCTAGAGAGTATGCTGTGGAGCAGCAGGTAATGGTTCTCATTCCTGTCAGACACAACAAGCTGCAAGCAGCTTGGGAGGGACCCTACAAGGTGGTAAGAAAGGTAAGTGATGTTAAATACATGGTGGAACTGCTAGGCAGAAGGCAGGGGCACACACTGTACCATGTTAACATGATAAAACCTTACCATGATAGGGAGGCCCTTGTGCTGAGCATTTAGTGGATTGCAGGAGGAGTCTGAGGGAGATCTGGGGACTGATCTTTTCAGTGAGGCTCTGTCTGACACCTCAGTGGAAGGGGTAGCAATATTCCAGCAGCTATCTCCTACCCAGGATTGGGAAATCTGAGCAGTGTTGCAGGAATTTGAGGACATGTTCACTGGAAAACCAGGGTGCACCCACCTGGGGCAGCACCAGGTGGATACAGGACCAAAAAGGGATGATTCAAGAGTCCAACAGTCCCTGGGCCTCCCCAGTGATGCTGGTGCCAAAGAAGGATGGCAGCACCAGGTTTTGTGTGGACTACAGGAAATTAAATAATCACACAGAGTTGGATGCTCACTCCATGCCTAGGACAGATGAGACCCTACAGCAGCTGGGTGGGGCTAAGTATCTTACAACCATTCATCTTACCAAGGGTTACTGGCAGGTGCCCTTGACTCCCAATGCTAGTGAGAAGTCAGCCTTTGTGACTCCGTTTGGCTTGTATGAGTTCACAAAGATGCCATTTGGGATGTAGAATGCCCCAGTGACTTTTCAGAGGCTGGTGGATCATATCCTAGCAGGAGCAGGAGGGTTTGCCCTTGCTTACTTAGACTATATTGCCATCTACAGCCATTCCTGGCCAGAGCACCTTCAGCATGTCCGGGAGGTGCTGAGCAGATTACAGAGGGCATGGTTGACCATTAAGCTGAGCAAATGTCAGGTGGGTATGGCAGAGGTCTCCTACCTAGGACATAGAGTGGGGAGTAGTAAGATAATGCCAGAACCTGCCAAAGTGGAAGCCATTCAGTCATGGCCTGCATCTGTTACTAAAAAGCAGATGAGGGCATTTTTAGGGACAGCAGGATACTACAGAAAGTTCATCCTCAGTTATATTAACATAGCTGCTCCCCTCACAGATCTAACAAGGAAGAACAGGCCAGATAAGGCATTGTGGACCCCAGCATGTGAGCAGGCATTCCAGAAGCTTAAAGAACCTTTGGGAGGACACCCTGTGTTAGCCAGTCCAGATTACAGCAAAGAATTTGTTATGTAGGTGGATGTTTCAAACCATGGGGTGGGGGTTGTACTTAGCCAGATTTCTTCGGAGGGGGAAGAGCACCCAGTGGTTTATCTAAGTCATAGGCTCCAACCCAGGGAGGAATGCTATGCAGCTGTAGAAAAGGAATGTCTAGCCATAGTAAGGGCATTGCAGAAACTTCAGCCTTATCTGTATGGAAGGAAATTCACTGTTATGACAGATCACAACCCCCTAACATGGTTAAACAGAGCCAGCCAGCAAAATGCCAAGTTGCTAAGATGGAGCCTAGGGTTGCAAGCATATGATATGTCAGTGCAGCACTGCAGTGGGTGTAGCAATGCCAATGCAGATGGGCTCTCAAGACAGGGAATGGCGTAGGTATACTCAGATAGACCTGATCTCCTCAAGCAGTGTTTCTCAGGGGTCACTTGAAAAACTAGCTTGAGTTCTCCAGGGGGGGAGATATGTGAATATTGGGTGAAGATAGATGAAGGCTGCCAGCCTAGCTAGATAGAATTGTGCAGATAATTATATAATTTGTAAATATGAATGTTGAACTACAGACTTGTTTTCTTAATTGAAAGAAATTATTGCGAAATTTTGAAATACAGGCTTGTTTTCTTAAATGAAAGAATACGCTGTGAAATGTTGAAATTAAAACAATGTAGCAACATTGCCCTCTGCTGTAAAGAAAGCTAAATCAAGCATTTCTTGTCTGTCCTTTGAAGGTGAAATTATTTCATGCCTGTCCCTTTGAAGTTAGAATTTGGAGTTGATGAGTCTGGAGTGAAGCATCCTGCCTATTGTTTTAACTTAAGGAATAATTACTAGAGTTTACATGTAGAATGTCTTTTACTTATTTAGTTTCCTGCAGGTGCAAGTTAACAAGAATGTAGTTTCTGTTACCCTGGGAACAACAGGAAAGTGTGAAATGATGTAATGGGAACAAGGACTGCAATAGCAATTTACACAGAGAGAATCAGAAGGCGTTAAACATTTTTGTCTTGACCATCACACTCTCAGCACTGTCTTGCTTATATGTAAGTTATCTTAGACTTGTGTTTTCTTTTAGAAATAGCTATGAACTAGAAAGATTAGACTAAGTGTTTTTCTGTGATGTCAGAACTCTTTACTACGGTGTTATTTTAAGTATTTCTCTGTGATCTCTGAACTTCTGAATAGCACTGTGTAGTAAGAAGTATTGTCGTGTGTTTGTATTATTTATTATTAAATATTTTAAACCCTTTCTCCTGTGGCTGTTTTGTGTAGAGATAAATTAAGCTCTAAGACTACATTGCATGTATTAGGGATCCTGTACCAAGTCCCTCTAATAAGCCTTGAATGTTTAGTCACAACTACCAATTGGATAATAATATTGCACAGTAATAATTGGACACCCTTTCATAAGGGCCTTTGAGTAGCTGATTGATAAATATTAGTGGGTGGTGGCAAGTGGAACTACTGTATAGTCTGGGAGAAAGGGACACAGCTGGAGAAACTGTGCCAGCCTTCAAGCGGAGTGTCTGTGTGGTTGTATAAACTCTTCTCAAAGTGCATGTCTGTGTGTGTGTCAGCTACTTGGGCAGGAACATGAAGAACTGGTTGGACAGATAGGGTGCTAGAGGTTTTAGCCTGCCCACTAAGCTATGATCTGGACCTTATAGCTGTGCCAATGGGGAGTCTTATTGGGGACCTGGAGAGCAAGGGAGCGACCAGCCCCGGACTGACTGTGATTTCTGTGTGCTCTTAAGGAAAATTGCACTCTACTGCATGTATTTGTTATCCTTGCCTCATATATGAGATGGTCTCTCTGGTGTTAGTGGTGAGGACTGAGGCTCCTTGATTGCTGAGCCAGGGCACACACATCACAAGGAGCTCCACAGAGACTTGGAGGATGTGCTACAGCACTTTGACGCCCTCAATAAACACTCACAGGGTCTGTATGCTCCTCCTGCTCAGTCTCCAGCCCAGGCACTTTCAGGGCCATGAAGCTGATTTTGTGACTGTCCATGAGTGGTGGCCTTGGTCCCATTGTTTCCATATGGGCACTCATGGGGCTTCCACATCACAGATGACACTCCCCATCCAGGGTGTTTACCCACCACATGTCATATACCACTCCTGTAGGCTGTCTTCTCTATCTTCCAACCCAACCCACCTCCACAAATATACTGCTATCCTTCCCCAAATGCCCAATCCCACCTTCACAAACAAGGGCAACGTGTTCCCAACATGGGATTCACACCTGACATAACCATCCATTTTGCATACACTTACTGCTGTATATGTATATATATATATATATATATATATATATATATATATATATATATATATATATATATATATATATGTGTGTGTATTGATATGTGTGATGTTCCCTCACACATATTATGCAGCACTGTCATGCAAAAGTAGGGGACATGTATTTATATACATATGTGTGTGTATTTGTATATATGTAGACATACACACATCTCTCTCTCTTTCTCTCTCTCTCTATATATATATATATATATATATATGTGTGTCAATATATATTATGAGTTTTATACATATATATATATATATATATATATATATATGTGTGTGTGTGTGTGTGTGTGTGTGTGTGTGTGTGTGTGTGTGTGTGTATATGTATATATATATATATATATATATATATATATACACACACACACATATAGGTGCCTGTACATCTGTAGACATACATGTATATATATATATATATATATATATATATATGGGTCTAGGTTACAACGTCGACAGATGAGAAGACTGACAGCGAAATCATCGACGCCAGAAGATCGACGGATGAAAACACCGATGCGGAGAACACCGAGATGGGGAAAGGATGTGTAAGTATGCGGTAGTGACGGACGTTAGGGTGCGAGTAAGGTAAGTGTGCGATGTTGACGGTCTGTAGGGGTAGGGGTGGGTTAAGTGAGTTAGAGTTAGGGCGCGGGTTAGGTAAGGGTGCAGTAGTGAATGTTTTGGGTTAGGGGCGGGTTAAGTGAGTTAGGGTTAGGGCGCGGGTTAGGTAAGGGTGCAGTAGTGAATTTTTTTGGGTTGGGGCGGGTTAAGTGAGTTAGGGTTAGGGCGCGGGATAGGTTAGTGTGCGATAGTGACGGACCTTAGGGTTAGGGTTTCGGTTAGGGTTGTGGATAGTTGTGTATGCAAGATTTAGTGTTTGTTTGTTAGGATTTAGGTGTGCTTGTGTTGTGTGTGTGGTTTTTGGTCAGGGAATTTGTTTTGTTTATTGGTTGTTGTGATGATGTGTTGAGTGTGTGCGGTGTTGTGTTTGTGAACTGTCGATGATGTGGTGTTGGTGATGTCGTTGTCGATGTTGTGTGCTGTCGGTGTTATAACCTAGAACCGTATATATATATATATATATATATATACATATATATATGTGTATATATATATATATGTGTGTATATATATATATATATATATATATATATATATATATATATATATATATATATATATATATATATATATATATATATGGGATGCATTCGGACATCAGGTCCACACTCTCATAACTCTTCTTCCTGCACAGCTGCACTGTTCTGCCTTGCTACAACACAGACAGGTGCTACACGTGGACACAGCCTAACATTAGGGAGGTATTGATATGGACAGATTGCAGGTAAGCCTATTGCACACCTATGTCATTTCTGCATACTACATTACATGTTAACATGACTGTCCTGCAAGTGTACATCATAACGGCATTACTTCCACCACCAGCTACTGGCCACACTAATATACATGTCTTGCATTACACAACACACACTATGATGGCTTATATCTTGTTAGTCAGTGCTGATCTGCACAGTTGACAGGTGTGGCCCACTGCCTACAGGGACAGATGCTATTGTCCATAGCAGTTGTTCAGCTGGACATCATTAAAACAACAACACCTGATGGCACATATAAATCATTCCACATCATCTATCCCGTTATTATGGACCAAGTACTACATTCAATTACATGCATATATACTACGGGTCTATATTATAACACCGAATGATCAGATGATCGAATGTTGTTATATCGACCCCTAAATCCCAAAAACTCAAAACAGCGAACAACGGGAAAAGCAATTTTTTTCCCAGGGAAAAAAAAATCACTATTCCCAAAAAATAAAAAAGCCCTAAACACTAAATGAAGTGTAAATAAATATACCAGCTCCAAGATCACACTACAGTGGAGGAAATGATACAACCCAGATGGCCAGCCCAGCGATTTCTTTCCCTGGGAAAACATTTTCTGTTCCATCCATTTGCTATTTTGCTGATTCGACACTTGTGTTCAAATTAAGAGCGTTCGATCATCTGATCATTCGCTGAACAAAAGTAGACCCTATACTTCACATACCTGTTGTGGGAATGATGTCTCTTCTGGATAGTTTGCTATGTGAATGGCTGGATAGATGTGTTTTCTTTTTTTTGTTTGTTGTATTTGATTTGATTTTTTTTTTCTTTGCTTTCATTCTCTCTCTCTCTATCTCGGTGTCTCTCCACTAAATGGATTGAGCTGCTTTGAATAGATTTCAGCATGGATTTTGTAGGTGTTGCACATGTTCAGGTGATGGCGTTTGCACCAGTCAGTGTCCACCACTTGCTACCTGCATGCAGCATGCTGTGTAGTACTTCTAATTGCCCTGTCATGGCAACCCACTATTAAAAATTCCTACATCATGTGGGCATGGTCCCTTTACCTTTCCTGTATGGAGGACATCCTTCCTGTGTGTGGGCAGCAGTGTTACAGACAGCAGGTAGCAATACCTCTTACAAGAGGACTTGCAGACTCAGGCCAGCTACATATTTGTATAAGGTTCCACACCTACAGACAGTGTGAGTAGTGTTGTTATATGCATTGTATAGCACCAGTGTTACAGGGTTTGTGTGTACATACTAGTTTAACATGGAATGCAGTCTGTCTGCATAGCTCTCAATTGTGGGTCTTTCCACGATGGCCAGAGGAGCGCCTGTTATGTTTTGTCTGTCCACCACACAAGTCTTGTGTCAAATATATCACTGGCATTGTGTGTGTTGAGTGCTATCAATACATGGCTACATCCATTTGTGTTTCTGACTTCATATTCCTGAGTAAGGATATGTTGCATACTATCCTGTAATACCAGCAACTTTCTCAGTGAATAACAACAATATTGCAAATATGGCCCTGTATTCTAGCCTCTGTGCTTCACCTATATACCAGGCTTTGTCCATATCTCATGCAGTAAGAGGTTGCTAAGTAGTGTCCTATGATTATGTCATGCTGCCATTCCTGCCATTATTCCAGTGCTGTTGTGGTCCCCACACATATTGTGGGGTAGGGTCCATATATATGTGGACTTCAGCTGCACAAAACCTGTGTGCCCTTTTGCAGTCTGGAGGTCAGTGTATGTAACAGTGTTATATGCCCCTGTAACTCAGTCTATGGGGCAGGGGTATGCACCATATATAACCTAGGCTGTTACAACATGCAAGGGATATTGGCAGTAAGCCGCCTTAAGGTATATGGCTGTACATTTCCATACATTTCACCTTGGGAACATTGGTGACCTAGTGCTTACTGTCATACAGACTGTTCTGTTTGTCAGTGTGATAGTGATGTTTTCAGTTAAGCATTTTTATGTAACAGATACATACTCATTGTGGCAACTTAATTCTTTTCCCCCTAGGGGTTGAGTACAGAGTGTAATTTGAGGCTGCTGAACTATACATCTGCATTACTTACTGTTGATTGATTGTTATCCTCTGGCCCAGTCTGTCTTTACTGTTGTACTACTTGGAGGCCTTGGCCTGGACAGCAACATATGTTATGCTTTCGGATTACTGTATAAAATGATCTGCTTGAGAGTTGCATTACTCAGTTATTATGTATTTCAAAGACCTAACAGCTATATGACATGGCATATACAACTGTAATAGTACACAAATTAACATTTCTTATGTATGCAAACCTGTGTGTGGTGTCATATCCTTTGACATATCTGTGGGTATATGTTTCATGCAACAATTGTCTTTTGTATGAGTGAATCACACACTGTCCATTTGAAAAGGTGGCAACTGTTGGAATACTGGCTTTTCAATATGCTGTGCACCCTCTAAATATGTATTTTCCTATACATATATATGCTAATGTATGTGTATTTACATATATATATATATATATATATATATATATATATATATATGTGTGTGTGTGTGTGTGTGTGTGTGTGTGTATCTTTGAAATGTTTATTGCTTCCACATTGTACATTCCCTATGGTAGCTAGACTGTACTGCATGATAACTTATTGATACCATCCTGACATCATACAGGTGGGATGGATTACTGTTAACGTCTTGTGGCCATGTTGGGTAGGGTCCTGGGTATGGGACTTGCAACAGCTGGCATTGTGTTGCAAGGCAGATCTCTTTGGCTGTGAAAGAGGGAGTGATATCAATACTTACAAGAGGTAATTAGCTTGGGCCCCCTCAACCCCATTAACGGTGCCTTTGGTCATACACGTATTTGTTATGTTCTCCTTTATATCTATAGATATATACCTGTACGCTGAGAGAAGAAAGGAGCCACTTTTGAGATTTTAAGTATTTTCTTGTGATTTATTTCTTAGAAAAACTGCATTGCCACCTACTTTTCGGCATTTTCTTGATTGCAAAAGTTGATATCTGGGTTGGAAACAGTATTTAGAACATACCTAGAGCCTGTTTACTGCATTTTTTGTGTTGCACTTAATTTAAAACAATTTTTTCTTAAATTGCATTTTTCCTGCCTCTAACCTAGCACACACATGTTGGGGTCATTTATTGCACTGTTCTGACTAGTTTGCTACTTGTGTGTCTCTGCTATTATTAAACAAAAACAAAAAAAACAAAAAAAATCTTGCTATTTTCCCATTTTAATTTAAAAGAAAGTTCAGTTACAGAGTTGCTGTTCTGAACTGTTTGTAAGTTTCTTGGAGGCCAGTGCTTGCTTGGGCTAAAGGGAAGTCTCTGTGTTCACCAGTGGTAGTGGTTAACACTGAGCAGCCTGCCTGTCCCTGTAGAAGTGGTTACTGCCTAGAAACTGTAGTTTTATTGGCCATTTTGGGTCAAATCCAAACTTCATGATCTCTCTCTCTTAAAACCCTGCAGCCACATGGTTTTGGCATCTTTCCAGGCTTGATAGTTCTTGCTGAAGCACCTACCAAGAGGAGAAAACGCTGAGAGAAGAATTGAGCCACTTTTGAAATTTTAAGTATTTTCTTGTGATTTATTTCTTAGAAAAACTGCATTGCCGCCTACTTCTCTGCGTTTTCTCGATTGCAAAAGTTGATATCTGGGTTAGAAACAGTATTTGCAACATACCTAGAGCCTGTTTACTGCATTTTTTGTGTTGCACTTAATTTAAAACTGTTTTTTCTTAAATGGCATTTTTCTTGCCTCTGACCTAGCACACACATGTTGGGGTCATTTATTGCACTGTTCTGGCTAGTTTGCTACTTGTGTGTCTCTGCTATCCTTAAACAAAAACAAAAAAACAAAACGAATCTTGCTATTTTTCCACTTTCTCTAATTTAAAAGAAAGTTCAGTTACAGAGTTGCTGTTCTAAACTGTTTGTAAGTTTCTTGGAGGCCAGTGCTTACTTGGGCTAAAGGGAAGTCTCTGTGTTCAAAAATCAGCAAACCCACGACAGGAAAAGCAGGACCAGCCAATATAAAAAACTTCTTTATTTCCAATATCTTCAGCCAATACGGCCCGAAAACACCACAAGTAATATAACAATTCCAGCGTTAAACAGTTAGTTCAGCCAATGCGGATCGAAACCACAACAACAATTCAAAGTTAAGTTGAGCGTGCTTTCTCTTTGCCCAATGCAAAGCTTCATCAGAACAAATGGACATAGGAAAATCAATACATATATAACTTCCTGTTCAATTAATTAAGTAATCATAATGTTCACTCTGTGTCATATTCCATTAAGAAATGTTCTACACAATTTACAAGTATAATATTTAAAATATGTATACATATATTTTTAAAAAAGAAACATTTGAAATATTCACTTAATGCCCTAAAAACTATTCGCTGAACCAAAAATCAATTCATTTGAGTTTCTGTGTTCACCAGTGGCAGTGGTTAACACTGAGCAGCCTGCCTGTCCCTGTAGGAGTGGTTACTGCCTAGAAAGTGTAGTTTTATTGGCCATTTTGGGTCAATTCCAAACTCCTTGATCTCTGTCTCTTAAAACCCTGCAGCTGCATGGTTTTGGTGTCTTTCCAGGCTTGATAGTCATTGCTGAAGCACCTACCAAGAGGAGAAAATGCTGAGAGAAGAAAGGAGCCACTTTTGAAATTTTAAGTATTTTCTTGTGGTTTATTTCTTAGAAAAACTGCATTGCCGCCTACTTTTTGGCATTTTCTTGATTGCACAAGTTGATATCTGGGTTAGAAACAGTATTTAGAACATACCTAGAGCCTGTTTACTGCATTTTTTGTGTTGCACTTAATTTAAAACTGTATTGCATTTTTCTTGCCTCTGACCTAGCACACACGTGTTGGGGTCATTTATTGCACTGTTCTGACTAGTTTGCTACTTGTGTGTCTCTGCTATCCTTAAACAAAAACAAAAAAAACAAAACAAATCTTGCTATTTTCCCACTTTCTCTAATTTAAAAGAAAGTTTAGTTACAGAGTTGCTGTTCTAAACTGTTTGTAAGTTTATTGGAGGCCAGTGCTTGCTTGAACTAAAGGGAAGTCTCTGTGTTCAAAAAACACCAAACCCACTACAGGAAAAGCAGGACCAGCCAATGTAAAAAACTTCTTTATTTCCAATATCTTCAGCCAATACGGCCCGAAAACACCACAAATAATATAACAATTCCACCGTTAAACAGTTAGTTCAGCCAATGCGGCCCGAATCCACAACAACAATTCAAAGTTAAGTTGAGCGTGCTTTCTCTTTGCCCAATGCAAAGCTTCATCAGAACAAATGGACAAAGGAAAATCAATACATATATAACTTCCTGTTCAATTAATTAATTACGTAATCATAATGTTCACTCTGTGTCATATTCCATTAACAAATGTTGTACACAATTTACAAGTATAATATTTAAAAGATGTATACATATATTTTTAAAAAAGAAACATTTGAAATATTCACTTAATGCCCTAAAAACTATTCGCTGAACCAAAAATCAATTAATTTGAGTTTCTGTGTTCACCAGTGGCAGTGGTTAACACTGAGCAGCCTGCCTGTCCCTGTAGGAGTGGTTACTGCCTAGAAACTGTAATTTTATTGGCCATTTGGGTCAATTCCAACCTCCTTGATCTCTCTCTCTCTTAAACCCTGGCAGCCGTGTGGTTTTGGTGTCTTTCCAGGGTTGATAGTTGTTGCTGAAGCACCTACCAAGAGGAGAAAACGCTGAGAGAAGAAAGGAGCCACTTTTGAGATTTTAAGTATTTTCTTGTGATTTATTTCTTAGAAAAACTGCATTGCTGCCTACTTTTCGGTGTTTTCTTGATTGAAAAAATTGATATCTGGGTTAGAAACAGTATTTAGAACATACCTAGAGCCTGTTTACTGCATTTTTTGTGTTGCACTTAATTTAAAACTGTTTTTTCTTAAATTGCATTTTTCATGCCTCTGACCTAGCAAACACGTGTTGGGGTCATTTATTGCACTGTTCTGACTAGTTTGCTACTTGAGTGTATCTGCTATCCTTAAACAAAAACAAAAAAACAAAATAAATCTTGCTATTTTCCCACTTTCTCTAATTTAAAAGAAAGTTCAGTTACAGAGTTGCTGTTCTGAACTGTTTGTAAGTTTCTTGGAGGCCACTGCTTGCTTGGGCTAAAGGGAAGTCTCTGTGTTCAAAAAACACCAAACCCACGACAGGAAAAGCAGGACCAGCCAATGTAAAAAACTTCTTTATTTCCAATATCTTCAGCCAATACGGCCCAAAAACAACACAAGTAATATAACAATTCCACCGTTAAACAGTTAGTTCAGCCAATGCGGCCCGAAACCACAACAACAATTCAAAGTTAAGTTGAGCGCGCTTTCTCTTTGCCCAATGCAAAGCTTCATCAGAACAAATGGACATAGGAAAATCAATACATATATAACTTCCTGTTCAATTAATTAATTAATGAAGTAATCATAATGTTCACTCTGTGTCATATTCCATTAAGAAATGTTCTACACAATTTACAAGTATAATATTTAAAATATGTATACATATATTTTTAAAAAAGAAACATTTGAAATATTCACTTAATGCCCTAAAAACTATTCACTGAACCAAAAATCAATTCATTTGAGTTTCTGTGTTCACCAGTGGCAGTGGTTAACACTGAGCAGTCTGCCTGTCCCTGTAGGAGTGGTTACTGCCTAGAAATTGTAGTTTTATTGGCCATTTTGGGTCAATTCCAAACTCCTTGATCTCTCTCTCTTAAAACCCTGCAGCCGCGTGGTTTTGGCATCTTTCCAGGCTTGATAGTTGTTGCTGAAGCACCTACCAAGAGGAGAAAATGCTGAGAGAAGAAAGGAGTCACTTTTGAGATTTTAAGTATTTTCTTGTGATTTATTTCTTAGAAAAACTGCATTGCTGCCTACTTCTCGGCATTTTCTTGATTGCAAAAGTTGATATCTGGGTTAGAAACAGTATTTAGAACATACCTAGAGCCTGTTTACTGCATTTTTGTGTTGCACTTAATTTAAAACTGTTTTTTCTTAAATTGCATTTTTCCTGCCTCTGACCTAGCACACGCGTGTTGGGGTCATTTATTGCACTGTTCTGACTAGTTTGCTACTTGTGTGTCTCTGCTATCCTTAAACAAAAACAAAAAAACAAAACAAATCTTGCTATTTTCCCACTTTCTTTAATTTAAAAGAAAGTTCAGTTACAGAGTTGCTGTTCTGAACTCTTTGTAAGTTTATTGGAGGCCAGTGCTTGCTTGGGCTAAAGGGAAGTCTCTGTGTTCAAAAAACACCAAACCCATGACAGGAAAAGCAGGACCAGCCAATGTAAAAAACTTCTTTATTTCCAATATCTTCAGCCAATACGGCCCGAAAACACCACAAGTAATATAACAATTCCAGCGTTAAACAGTTAGTTCAGCCAATGCGGCCCGAAACCACAACAACAATTCAAAGTTAAGTTGAGCGCACTTTCTCTTTGCCCAGTCCAAAGCTTCATCAGAACAAACGGACATAGGAAAATCAATACATATATAATTTCCTGTTCAATTAATTAATTAAGTAATCATAATGTTCACTCTGTGTCATATTCCATTAACAAATGTTCTACACAATTTACAAGTATAATATTTAAAAGATGTATACATATATTTTTAAAAAAGAAACATTTGAAATATTCACTTAATGCCCTAAAAACTATTCACTGAACCAAAATTCAATTCATTTGAGTTTCTGTGTTCACCAGTGGCAGTGGTTAACACTGATCAGCCTACCTGTCCCTGTAGGAGTGGTTACTGCCTAGAAACTGTAGTTTTATTAGCCATTTTGGGTCAATTCCAAACTCCTTGATTTCTCTCTCTTAAAACCCTGCAACTCTCTTTTTGCGAGGTCTTGCGCACAGATCATCGTCGGGCAGCGCAGCTTAAATGGGTTTAAACTATTCCCGGCTCCACAAAGTCTGCTCTTCCATTTTTCCCTTAGAACTGCTCTAAATCTCAAAATAAGCACTCTATTTTCATTCTAAAGCCCTGCACTTGCACGTATAAGTAATCTCATAGGTAAACACTAATAAACTTAAGCACTACATCCTCTTATACTCATTTAAAGCACTTGCTCCCTATTGGTTCTTTCTGATCAGTCAATAAGTAGTTCCCTGTATTATTCAGGCATGTCCAAAGGTCAGTTTTGGATTTACTCTCCAATCCAGCAGGTGAATCTGGGAATCTTGAGGCAATGTTACAACTGCCTTATGTATACAGACCACCCTCTCCTCCTCCCAACAAGTTCAAATATATGTGAGAGATGCAACTATATAGACAAACTGGAGGCTAAGCTCTCTCAACCCAGTACTGGCACAGCCTGTCAGGAGGAGAAGGTAACCACACACACCACAAATCCAGTCTCACATAGATCTATTGAATCAGCAAACCAAACACATAAACACACAAAAACATACTCGGAGGCTCTAAATAAAAATCTGCCTAAGCAGCAGAGACCTCCAAAGCAGACATCCAAGCAACCCCTACCACGAAACGATACCCATGTAGCACATAGTTGACAAAGTCAGTGTGCCACACAACCCTTAAGGTTAAACAACACACCTAATACACTTGTAATAGGTGATTCTATTGTCAGACACACTGACGTCCCACTCACCAGGCTGAACAAGGAGAAGGTCACTGTAAGCTGCCTGTCGGGTGCCAAGATCCACCACATAACACAAGCACTCAGGTCACTCCAAAGCAAGTACAAATATGACTCTGTCATTGTCCATGCTGGTGTGAATGACCTTAGACGTACCTCCCTGGACTACATGAAAAAAGACATAGAGGAGCTCTTTCATCATGTAGCTCAGGCCGGTATGACTCTGACCTTGAGTAGCATCTTACCCTCACCAAGAATGATGCCACAGTATAAAGACAAAATGATCAATTTTAACAACTGGCTAAAGTATTGGTGTCATTCAAAGGGGATCCAGTGTCTGTCAGCCTGGGATGACATGCTCAACAAGCCACATTGCTTCACTAGGGACGGCTTGCACCTGTCACCCCTGGGTTTTCGAATACTGGCAAAGGCTCTTGCCTCCCCCATAGTGCCTTTTTTAGGCAAGGCTCAAAA
Organism: Protopterus annectens; assembly: GCF_019279795.1. NCBI lineage: Eukaryota > Metazoa > Chordata > Ceratodontiformes > Protopteridae > Protopterus > Protopterus annectens. Next base: position 330,023,787 of record NC_056737.1, read on the forward strand.
GACAAACCCACCTCCATAGACAACACAAAGAAAAAAAAACTAAGGGTAATGCTGCTCAACGCCAGAAGTCTAAATCTCAAGATGTACGCACTCAAGACTCTCCTCAGTATGGAGAATATCAATATCTGTGCAGAAACAGAAACCTGGTTCAAGGCTCCTGACAGCACCCCAGCACTAACAGGCTTTTCAGCCCCAAAACTCGGACCGAACCACAAAAGGAGGGGGAGTATCCATATTTATCAAAGATACCCACACCTCCAGGTTAGTGGCACTGCACGAAGCATCAGAGACCATCCATGTGCAACTAACAGTGGGCAAAACTGCCTTTCAGTTTGTAGCCTGCTACAGACCACCCTCCCAAACACAGGAACCTCACTAGGCTTTCTTGAGAACACTGGAGAATATGAAGGTCTCTCCAAACACCATTATATTGGGTGACTTCAACTACCCAAACATTGATTGGGAAAACTACTCAAGCCCAAACACCCTCGTCCAACAGTTCCTAGAATGTATAAACTCAAACGCTATGGAACAACTGGTCACCACTCCCACAAGAGGGGAAAACATATTGGATCTGATCATCACCAACATGAGGTCTCTATGTTCCACACCAGAGGTATACCACTCATTGGTAAGATCAGACCATAAACTAATCTCACTGGACATCCATATTCCGTCCCCACTCCCAACCAAGAAAACCACGGTGAAGAACTTCTCAAAAGCAAACTTCACACTTCTCAAAACCGAGGTGGAATCCTTCAAAGCCCCCGGGCCAGTGGAAAATAAGGCCCAAAATGCAGAATCCTTTACAAAAGCATTCTGTGGACACCTACAGGAATGCATGGAGCATGCTTTCCCAAATAAAACCAAGGCTCACTCCACCAAAGGCAGGAGACCTGTCTGGTGGACCCCGGCCATAAATAAGCTATACAACAGAAGGAGAAAGCTACTACATGATAGAGCAAAATCCCAAAATGGGAAGGCATCTCTGATTAGTACTAGCAAGAAACTACGATCCCTCATAAAATCATCTAAGGCCAGCTTCGAAAGAAAAATTGCACAAGACACTAAAGATAATCACAAGACCTTCTTTAGTTATGTCAGAAACCTGGGAGGTAACTCCCAGATATGCTCTGAGTTAGTGCAAAATGACAAAAAATACACTGAACCCACAGACATTGCCAACATCCTGGCAGAAAGGTTCAGTGCAAACTACTCCCCCCCTTCCCCCCCAAAAGAGCAAATGTCTATCCCAACAGAGTGTAGCCTTCCTGAGATCACAGATGCACAGGTGAGAGCTTCCCTCTCCAAAGCAAAAAACACAGCATCAATGGGACCAGACGGTGTCCCGGGCTGCATCTTACACGAGCTCCAAGAAGAACTAAACCCTCATATAAAGTCACTGTTCAATCTCAGCCTTACTACAGGATATGTACCCAAGGAATGGTGTACAGCAACAGTGGTCCCACTCCACAAAGGTGGTGCCACAACAGACCACGGAAACTATCACCCTATAAGCCTGACTAGCCTGGTCTGCAAAGCTATGGAGCATATCATCATGGAAGTCATAAACAAAGATATTGGAAACCTCCAGACACTGGATACTATCCAATTCGGCTTTGTTAAGGGCAGATCTTGCCTCTTGGACCTGGTCGACTTCTTTGAAACAGTTACCAAAGCCATAGATGAAGGGAAGGTAGTCCACACAGCCTACCTAGACCTCGGAAAAGCCTTCGACACAATATCCCACTTGGGCATCATAAATAAGCTCACCAGCTTAAATATCAACCCCTGTGCCACAAGATGGGTTGCAAACTGGCTCAGGGATAGAACCCACATGGTCAGAATAGTAGGTGCCATGTCAGACTCTAAACCAGTTACAAGTGGCATCCCACAAGGCTCAGTCTTGGGACCTCTCTTGTTCGGTATATATTTTCCGAGGTACAGGCTAACACAGGTGGATTATGGCTGACCAAGTTTGCAGATGACTGCAAACTGGGTGCCATAATCGACTCTCTGGCTGACACAAGCATCCTCCATAAGGGTCTCACAGAGACGGATAACTGGTGCCAGAGCCATGGCTTAAAGCTAAATGCCAAAAAGTGCATAGTCATCCCCTTTGGGAAAAACAGTGTCCACAAATTACCACATAGGTGGTAATCCATTAAGTATGGAAGAAGTAATTAGGGACTTGGGGACCCAAGTAGATAGCAATCTCTCCTTTGACAATCACATTGCCAAAGTGGTTAGAAAGACCTTCTATATAGCCCACCTTATCACGAAAGGGTTCACATCTAGATCAAGAGAGGTCATTGTGCCCCTCTACTCATCACTTATCAGGCCCATAATTGAATACAATGCCCCATTTGGGATGTACCTTACCCAACACCTGCAGCAACTGGAAAGACCCCAAAAGTACCTCACCAAGAGGATCAAGGGGCTCATACAGATGCCCTATGCAGTTTGGCTAAAGAAACTCCAGCTCTACTCAGTTGCATACCGCCTACTCAGAGGCGATCTGTGTCTGACGTATAAAGCCATGTCCAACCCAGAATTAATGGACATGCTTCACCTCAGGAAATCCAAATCCCTTAGAGCTACATGCTCCAGGAACTTGAACCTCAGCACAGAAATAAATAGGACATGCTGGAAGGACAGATTCATATCCCAGAGGCTCCCCTCACTCTGGAACAAAATCCCAATCCATGTGAGGCAGAGCCCCTCACTGACCCTCTTCAAGAGAAATCTTGACGAGTGGATGGGAGATTGTAAGTTTACCCCTGGGATCTCTTCTGTGTCCCTGCTTGACAGAGGTACAGTAAACTAACCTTAAAAGGGCTACTTTCTGTGACCAGTAGGTGGAGGCACAGTCAACTAATCTAAAAGGGTGGCGAAAGCCAAACACACTCTGGCTAGGCTTATAAATGCCCTAGGGCAGATAGCCTAGTATGAACCTATGAACCTATGAACTTATGCACGTATATATATATATATATATATATATATATATATATATACACACATGGGTTCACTTCAAAATCCTGAAAGCTCAAAATCCTGAATCTCAAAATCCCAAACTCAAAATCCTGAAAGCTCAAAATACTGAAAACTCATAATACTGAATTTCATAATACCGAAAAACATACAGGACACCAACACTGACTGTATTGCAGCTACACTACACTGCACACACACTACTATCTATCCACTTACCTTAACCCAGACCCTAACCCTAAGGTCCATTACTATCGCACACTCACCTCACCCGCGCCCTAACCCTAACTAACTTAACCCGTCCCTAACCCCAGATTCTGTCACTATCGCACATTCACCTCACCCTCTCCCTAACCCTAACTCACTTAACCAGCCCCTAACCCTAAAGTCCATCACAATCACACACTTACCTGACCCGCGCCCTAACCCGAACATCCACACAATCACACATCAGTGTTGGTGTCCTGTATGTTTTTCGGTATTATGAGATTCATTATTATGAGTTTTCAGTATTTTGAGCTTTCAGGATTTTGAGTTCGGGATTTTGAGATTCAGGATTTTGAGCTTTCAGGATTTTGAAGTAAACCCATATATATATATATATATATATATATATATATATATATAGACATATGTATCTATAGATGTATGCATATGTATATATATATATATATATATATATATATATATATATATATATATATATATATATATATATATATATATATATATATATATATATATATATATATATATATATATATATATATATACACACACGCACACACACACACACATGCACATACATCTACATGTATAAATAAATTTCCTCTACTGTTGAATGACTGTGCTGGATGATATGTTTGTGAAAACATCAGGGTTATGTATATCTGACATGGCTTAGTGGTAAATTACTTTGGCTATGGTGTGCAGGGTTCTGCTTTCAAGCCTTGCAAAGGCTGTTTATGTTGTTACTGGGCAGAACAAGGGCCATTGGATACAGAGTGATTAAGGCATTTTTAAGCAGTTGTAAGAGGGTTTGCATGAAGGTAAGCACTGCTAACTTCCAGTTACAGTTTCTTATACTCAGTTAGTTTCTAAATTGCTTAACCGGTGTAGGCATTGTTTACACCCACACAAACAAGCTTAAACCCATTCACTGCTGCTTAAAAGTGCTTACTCCCGCTTACCCCCACACTAATTTCTTTAAAAGAATTGAAAACGGGTAGATAGGAAAGTGGTGAAAAAGGGGCACAAAGAGGGAAAGACAGTAGGGGAAAATAGTTAGGGATGTAGGATAGGTCCATAGCTGCCCATTTTGTCTACAACAACAGCTGTGCATATACACTGATTTGGAGGTAGAGTTGGACACTCATACCCCTGAGAGAGGGGTGATGACAACAATAATATGTTGTGAAGCAGATTACATGTGCCCAGTGGACATGTGTGCGAAATGGGGCAAGATTTTTTTTTTGGAAACAGATTGCCCTTTTTTATTTTTTTTAAGATTAGAGTGGGATGTTGGGGAGGGACAGTATGTATATTTGGGGAGGTAGGTTGGGTAGGATAACAGACAAAGACAAGACAGCATACATGGGCAGTATATGACACATGTGGGGGATAAACACCTTGGATGGAGAGGGGTGTTTGGAAGTCGGAAGCCCGTTAGCCCCCTAGTGGAAACAGTGGGACTGAGGTTCCCCACCCATGGGCAGTCACCACTGCACCTTCACAGCCCCGAAGGTGGCTGTGCTGGGAGCTGAGTAGGACGGGTAGGCTGACCTTCTAGTTGCACCACATGGCCCTCAAGCTAGCATAGCAGATCTCCAAACTCCCTGCGGGGCTCACTACAAACCAGACCCCGGACCTGCTGACAGGTAACAGCATCCTGTCCATGCCCGCTCCCGGGCATGGGCCAGCTGCATCTCCTGAGACAGTTTTACCCGAAGGTGGTGCAGGACCAGCATTCAAGAAGGTCCCAGGGTGGGCCCCAGACATGCTGGTGCCTAGTAGCACAGCCAGATGAGGTGGGAAAGGTGGGTCCGCTGGGGCCGGCCTTCCCAAATGTGCTATGGTGTTTCAATTTTAAAACATATGTGGGTTATCAATAGTCAACACATTCCAGGATTAGGTATAACAGCATGTATAGATATTCCCTTTAACTCAAAACACCAGATATGGAACTGTTGCACAGCAAACAGAACATGTGCATATATGGAACCACAGTGGCCATTACAACAACATGCAGGTACAGTGATGGCAGCATGCCACCAGTGTGGGAGGATATCAACATGGCAAATGCCTAGAACAAATTTCAATATTTATCAAACAATAGGACATATGTCCCAGCAGTAGATTTAATAGAGCACATAGCGATTTAATTGTGTATTTAGTTTATTGTTGCAGTTATGGTGTGTGTGTGTGTGTGGGGGGGGAGATGTCAATTAACAACTTGTATATCCCTGTAGTTCTCATTACATTCCTAGTCAGTGCTGTGATCTGTACCTTACAGGTATTATTACGCTACCCTATGGCCTTAGTTTGGACAGTGGTATGAATGTAGACAACTATATACCTGAACTGTGTTTTACCTGCAGTATACACCTCTTACCTGGTATACCTGAGGAGGTATTGTTTGTTAACACTACCTGACTGTTTCTACACATATTCCCAGATTCCAGGTTGATGTTATGCACATACCTCTCCATCTCTTATTGCACACACTCTGGGCATGTCTTGAAAACATGCAAGTGAAACCGGGACATATTTTGACTATTGCCCTCATAAACCTTTGGTGAGTTGTACAATGACAGGTTTGTTTTTATGGACATTTTCCAAATATTTATAGCCCTGACAATCAGTTATATGACATTAAATGCTGCCTACATGTCAGAGATTAGCACACTTATATGCCAGGGGGACAGGGTTACAGCCAGCAGATATGGGCCAATTCTCGGGATATTCCAGACAGATCTGTACTGTCAAGGGGCATGATTCTGCATACAGCTTACTACCACTCACAAGGATTCGAATCATGGCTGTGTGTGCTAAAATAAAACAGTGTACATCACAGTTGGGTGTGCTACATAGATATTTGCTGTCTATCTTTTCTCTGAATTCTTTCTATAAGTCTCCAGTGGTTTTACAATCTGACCTTGTAATTACAACACTCTTAATCAGTATTTCCTAGACAGTTTTATTATGTAGCACTGTGTGGATGACATTGATGAGTAATACATTATTAGTCAGAGATATTGCAACGCTAACACTGCCATACAATACCAGACTAAACAGTACTGGTCCACGATTTCAATCTTTTATTTCTAGGCACAGTTTTCGTATCTGACAGACCTGTGGGGGGAATGTTTGTTAACACTACCTGAATGTTGTCATACATTACCAGATTCCACATTATTATTATGCACATACATCTCACTCTGTTACTTCACACACTCTGATCATAGCTTCACAACATGGGGGTGGAGTTGTGACATACTTTGCTTATTACTCTCATAACACTGGTGAGTTGCTAGAGTGAGAGGTTTGTTCTTATGGATATATTTCTGACAGTTCCGATGTCTGAAAATCAGTTGTATGTCATTATTTGGTGCCTAAACTTCTGGGATCGCCCCACTGATTTGTCAGGGGGACAGGCAGGGGACTTTCACCAATTATCTGGACTTTCTGACAATATCTGTACAGTTGTGGGGTATGACTCTGCATAGAGCTTACTACCACTCCCAGGATTTGAATCATGGCTGTGTGTGCTAAAATACAACACTTCACATCTCATTTGAGTGTGCTATTTGGATTAGGTTGTCTATCTTTTCTCTGTTTTCTGTCTAAGTCTCTCTCAGTTCTACAATATGACCTCTTGTGATTACAACAGTGGTATACAGACATTCCTACACATTTTATTTATGTAGCACAGTGTGGGTAACAGTGCTTAATACAACAGTACTATTAAGAGATTGCAACACTACATTAGCATATGATACCAGAGTAAACACAAGCAGTCCAGCAGTTAAACCTTTATTGTCAGGCTGTTAACCTTTTCTTTACATACAACCTATATGATACTCTTCCTAACATATTGTCTGGTTTATTCAGTACATGCCATACACAATACAGGTTTTATACTGGCAATTAACTTTCTACTACTTTTAGATTTATTTCTTATAACAGTACATGCAAAATTATTACTAACTTGCCTCACGACGCAACCACTGCAATCTATAGACATGGGCTTCCCGGTTCATAGCCCACTTGTTTGCCACTGTCAAAGACATACAAGAAATATTTAGCCATGCCTATCCATAATATACATGAGCTAGCAATTATTAAACAGGTAGTGGACTGAAACTTACACATGGCTGGGACATCACCCATCTGCCTAGCCTCTTGGATCCACTGATCCAAGAGCTCCCTCTTTCTTTGTTTCAGGTGAGCATAGTGATGCCTGACCTGCTCACCAGTTCTAGGGATGCCAGTGGCACTGGTGAGGTCATGGGTGAGACAGTCCCAGGCTTCCGCTTTATATTGAGAACCCTCATACTGGCCCTGCAGCAGTCTCTGCTCATGGTCTTTAACAAGGAGTCCTGCCATGACTTTGGACTCCTGGATGCCCCAGTACTGCACCTGGAAGTGCACTCCTTCACCCACCCTGGTCATAGTGCCTACAGGAGGAAGCTGCAACCAGTTATGAGATGTATTCCCATCTGTGGGGTTTAAAAATGGAGCTGATTTCCCACACTTTGTCTTGATTGGATGGTTTTGAAAATGTTAAGGTATGGGCAAACCTGCTTACCTAAGGCTGGCATTGCTTAAAGGGGTATACCAATGGGCAAACTGATTTAGCTGGCCTACACATTGCTTACACCTAGTAAGCAGGGGTGTGCAATGCTTAGCATTGCTTAATTTTTAATTTGCACACTATTTGCGGTTTGGCATTGATTTATCATTCATTACATGTTATATATGTGTTTGGTATTCCATGATTCATGTGTACGTACACTGTATGGGGTCCTTTGTTTATTGGGGGATTTCAACACTTTATTACAATGACACCTCACATCTGGACTTAATGCAGTACTCCAGTTCACATATTTATGTTATGTAGTAGGTTATACAACATAAACTGTATATAGATTCCTTTTATTTGTTAATTTTGTTTTTCTTATAGTGAGGATCTCTTTGGTGATACCTCTGTCCTATACAGTGCTGTGATGGCTTACTGGCTAACTACTGTGACTATAGTGTACAGAGTCCTGAGTTCAAGACCTGCAAGGGCTGTTTATTTTGTTGCTGGGCAGAGCAGTGGCTGCTGGATACAGAGTGATTAAGGCACTTTTAAGCAGTTATAAGTAGGTTTGTGCAGGTTTGCACGATGGTAAGCAATGCTAACTTCTGGTTAAATATGCTTACAGAAAGTTAGCTTCAGTATTGCTTAACCTGTGTGCGCATTGCTTACCTCCGCACAAATAGGTTAAAACCGTTTACTACTGCTTACAAGTGCTTACTCCCGCTTTCCCCCCACACTAATTTAGACAGAATTGTAACATGGTTCTTGGAAAGGTGGTGGATTTGGACACTCTATGGATTTATCATTCATTGCACATTATACCTTCGATTTGTATCCCTGATTCATGTGTACATATATTGTATGGGGCACTTGTGTTTATCTGTGGATTTTACAACATTATTACAATGACACCTCACATCTGCATTTAATGCAGTACTCCATTTCACAAATATATGTTATTTAGCAGGTTATACAAAAAAAATTGTTCATAAAGTGATTTGACATGGAAAATAAAATTTACTGGCGTAGGAATCGAACCGGGAATGACTGCTTATAAGGCGAATGCTCTGACCACTACACTATTGAAGTACTGCTTCATTTGCATATATCTTCATATTTATCTTCTTGTGTCATTTAAGCTACAGTATGCATAGCTAAGCAATGGACAAACCCATGCACCTATGGTTAAATTTAATCTGTTTGATAAAAGAAATGTTTATATTATTATATTTTAAATATTGCTCTTATAAACTTGAGGTGTTGTTAGGGTAACGGGATTTGTTTTTATGTACATTTTCTGATGGATTTGAAGTTTGACACTTGTATGTTTGCCATTATTTCAGACTTCATTGATGAAATCATCCCAGTGATTTGGCAGGGTAAATGAGGGACAGGCCAGACATATGTGCCACATATCTGGACATTCTGCATTGATCTATGTTGTTGGGGGTATGTAACTCCCTATGAGCAGTCTCACTCATTGTAATTGCCAAACAGAAGTTCTTGACTGTGGGGGTGTGTATATTGTGAGAGCTCTGCTTTCAGACATACCCCCTACACTCGTCCATGCTCCATGTCCGTTTAGGAGCTGAGGCAGCGAGCCTTCATTACTATGCATGGTGCGCTGCCGTGCTGCTCCTAAATGGTCAGTTCCATGCAGGAATAAGCTATTCCTGCATGGAACCTTACTGAATCCCGGGGACTGTTTGTTTTGCTTTGCTTTGCATTCTTTGTCATGTATAAACACATAGTGATGAGCATTTTCTTCTTCGGAAGGAAAAGAGTGTTTCAATTAGATGGTTTGAAAATGCAAGGCTTATTTACACCTTATGTCCATCAATTTCTTCACTAGTTTCAAGTTTCTTCAGTCTGCACATCATAAATTACCACACAATTCCAAATGGCTCAATGGATTTATGACCCTGGAAGTTTATTTTTTTTGCTTTTTTGTTTTTTTTTTTTTTTTACTTCACACTATGGTGTTTTATTTTGGATGATAAGATACAGATGCCAGGGTGACACACTTTATGAATGTGCATACTTTATCATGTATGACAGCACCATGTGATATCTCAGAAGTAAATTACTGCAATGAGAATATTTAAAGTTGTATTATACTATGCATAACAGCCCTCTCTTTATGTTAAATGCTGAGAGATTATACAAAGACTGCTATGAAAATCTATCTTTATCATAAGATATTACAAAGTCATTTCATTATCATGTCTTTTAGATTATACTGTCATATTCTAGTTACTTTAAAGTCTGTAGTGGTTGATCAGGTCACAGTAGGTATGACAGTCATACCCAGAAAAGTCTAATGATCAGGTGCTAGAATATCTTCCATTCATACAGGTGACATACTGGCAAATATAGTGTCACAATCAGGGTAAGTGCACACTTCAAGAGCTCTAAATTGTTTAATTACTGAGGCACTTCTTTTCTAGATCTGGCATTCCATCAAAAACGTAATATCCTAAGACGAGAGCAGACCAGTCTTAAATAAATGCCTTTGGTTACAAGTAAGCCTCAGATTAACTTTAGTTTGAACAGTATAGGTCAATCACAATAGTTTATGTTGCTAAATGTGATTGTCAACTGGATTCTAAATTCTTTCTCTGTCTCTGAGCTTGAGGATAGTTAGTACCTTAATTGATCAATAGTACACATTTCCAACAGATTAACAAACCTGACAAAACTGGAAAGTACTTAACAAAATGTCACTATAACCAAACAGGTAACAGAATTAACTACTAAAGTTATCACTGATCAACACTTAAGATTTGACCATCATATAATTTGTTTTGTGAAAAAGACAAACCACATACCTGGACTGCTGCATACAAACAAACTGTACCTCACTGATGTTAATCAGCCAACAACAGCTAGACCCATACTTCTGCTTTTCCTTCTCTTTACTTCATTTTTTCTAACTAATATCTTATCAAACCATCTTAAAAATCTAGAAGACACATACAACAAATATGTAAATATGGAGCAAACCACCAATCCAAATAGAAATAATTATTCAATTGCTTTAGTAAAGCTAGAGAGGCTCAAACTACATTATATGTAATCATTATTAGACTACAAATATCCCATAACATCTTCTGTAAAGCAGAAAAATGCTCTACATTAATAAATCTATTGCAGAAACAACACTCCTTCTAGACAACTCATCTCCATAAATCAGCACCTACTGCCAATAGAAAAAAACATACATTCACAAGGACACCCCTATATTCTACCCCCATAGCTAAACATAGAACTCAGTACTTGAGAATGTCAGGAATCAAATCTCCAAAAATAATCCAAAAACAGCTGAAGAAACATCTAGCAAATAAATGGTCTTGCTCATATTTACGCCACATTAATTACCAAAGCTGCTTCTTTTTCTATACATCTTTCCCTGTCTCTTTCTAAACTATTTAATAGCTATATGATTTTCTATCCTTATTGCCTCGTTTATACTAGCTATATATAATTCTGTGTCTGCAAAAATCCTTTTCCTCTCTCTTTCTTCTTTCCTTTTTCTAAACCTTCTATTAATTGTACTTCTATACATTATACAGTTTTTTCTTTATCTTCATCTTATTCGTTTATACTGAATTTTGAGCAATTAAGTTATACAAATACACAAGTCACTACACCACAGGTATCAGTACGATTCCACCATAGTCCATGTGGGAGTTAACCTGAGACGTACTTTCCTGAACTACATGAAGAGAGACAATGTTGATCTTTCTGAATATGTGTCTCAGGCAGGTATGTGTCTTGAACTGATCAGCATTCCAAAGCAAACGACTTTCTACTGAGCGATAGTTTATTGAAATCCATTGCCTTTCCCAAACTCATGTCCACAACAATCTATGTGGAATTGTTCACAGAGACCCTGTACAGTCATGTAATTGGCTGTTTAGAGGCTGCTGTACCTACTAAAAATAAGCCAAAAACAAACTATTCTAACAAACCACACTGGTGGAATCCTAACCTTAAAAGACTATATAACAAAAGGAAAGAAATCATGGCTAAAATCAGGAAGAGCAACTCCTATAATGATGAGTTCTCTAATTAAACTTCAAAAGAAACTAATAGGACTAATTAGTCCAACAAGGCTGATTATGAGATCAACATTGTTTCACAGTCTAGAGACAACCACAAGGCCTTCTACAGCTAAATTCAAAACTTCAAAAGCAGCACACATCAGTCTGCTGAACTGGTAATCAGTGGTGCCACCTTCACTGAATAGAGTGACTTAGTAAATTTTCTGGCTAACATATTCAGCTCAAACTTCGCCCCCTCACTTCCCCTCACCTCCTTCTATGAAATACTACTAGCATAACCTCCCACCAACTGTTAACAAGGAGCAGGTCCTAGTAGTGCTCAGTAAGGCCAAAAAACACAGCATCAATGGGCCCTGACAGTATCCCAGGATGCTTCTTAAAATAGCTGGAAGCATAACTCTCAGGATCACTTGAATCACTTTTGAACTATAGCCTCAAAACACGGTTTGTACAATGAGAATGGAGGAATGCAACAGTTATCCCACTTCACAAGGGTGGACCATTGACTGACCAAATAAACTACAAACCTATTAGTCTTTCTAGTATAATATGCAAAGCCAGAAAAGGAATGAATTATCATGGAAATGATCAACAAAGCTATAGCAGCCTTAAGACACTGAACCCAACCCAGTCTGGCTTTGTCAAGGGAAGATGATGCCTGCTAAACTTGGTAGACCTCTTTGAGAAGGTCACCAAAGCAATGGAGGAGGACAAAATGGTACATACCACCTACCTGGACCTGACTAAGGTATTTGATACAATACATCACTTGGGTATAGTTGACAAGCTCACTGAACTGGGCCTAAACCCCAGCATAACTCTCTGGATTGCTAACTGGATCACAGATAGGATCCAGGAAGTCAGCATTGGTGATACCATCTCCACTAAGAAATTGGTCACCAGCAGGGTACCTCAGTGCTCAGTGCTAGGACCGCTTCTATTTGGCATCTACTTCTTAGAGGTAAAGGCTAATGTCAATGGCTTTTGGCTGACCAAGTTCACAGATGACTGCAAATTTGGAGCTATCATAGATTCCGCCCATGACATAAACATCTTACACGGGAGTCTAACACAAATGACTACACAAAATAAACTAGGAAATTAAATCAAAGGAAAAGCATAGACTTGAGTAAACACTCCAACATTTATTGTAAGTGCTTTCATCCAAGGAAAATTATTGAGACTTCATGAGACAAAAATCTTAAAACAAGTGACAAACTTTAAAATACCTTTGAGGTGAGTCATATGATCCAAGAGTTGTCACATGATTGGCCCACGCTCTAAACATAGGAGTTTAACTTAAGTAAAATATTAGTGATTTAATGCTTATATTAATTATAAACCCTTATAGTATGACTTTATGTATTTATGCGTTTCTATTTATTTATTTATGTTCATGTTATAATCTGTTGCTCTGCAGTCATTCATAGCAACAATAGAAATTGTGTACATACTTTATTGCAGTTTACTTTTAAAAAATTATGTTTAGAGCTTCGGCCAATCACATGATGGCTCTTGGATCATATGACCCACTTGAGGATAATAAAAATATCATCTTTTTCAGCTTCAGGATAAAAAATGGTTTGCAATGCCCTGTTGCCAAACTCCACACAGACAGGTCTGCCATCTATCTATATATTAAAGTTTTCACATCAACAGAGTTTAGTTAACAATTCCTTTTCAGTTTGAGCATAGCAGATTTGAGAGACTGTCATTGCTATGGAGATTTAAATACCAGTTTGACCTCATTGTGGAAGGACTATTGCAACGCCAGCCTGGCCGCAAACAATCTGCAATAAAACCAGTTTAGTTACATCATAATGTTACATTATAATCTTAGACATTTAAAGACCAGTTTCTTGACCAGCAATAAGTCTCTCTCCTGTGAGTGTTTTATTTGCCACAATGTCCTTTTGAAGTTTCATCAGTAGCATTAAGAATTCATACCAATTTGGAATAAACTTGGATAGATACTACAATACAAATGAAAATCTAATCAGGGAGTATTTCCCAGAGGGTGGATAGCTGTCCTTAGCCTTTCTAGTTCAGGTTGAATCCATCCCAACTACTTAACAGTAGTTATACATAACTGACATTTACTTCTGTTTAATTTAAAGTTTTATAATCTTAGGTAGTATAGCAGTTATTTTAGCTTCATAGCATGGTATTTTTTGGATTCACACCAAACCAGAATATCATGAATAATGCACAAGACAACCTCTAAGCCTGTTTTGAGCTGTGCCACTGCCCACTGAAATACCTCTGGAGTTGATGATATTTCAAACGGCATGTGCAAAATCTGTATCTCCTCAGTGATACATCGAGGAAGGCTAATCATGATCCAATAGGGTCTTGATCTGCCAAAAGGCTTGTTTGGTATCAGTTTAAAGAAAAATATTTGCATCTGGGTATCATGCAGATTACTTTTTTGTCAGTCTCAAATTAGTGTTCCTTCAAAACTGTTTTGATGAAGTCTAGTGGCACAATACATAATAAAATTATATCTAGTTTCTGTTTCCCTAAAATTTGATCCAATGTCTTTAATAATTGCTCTCATTCTCTCCATCCATTCTAATTCCTTTATAATTATAATGCTACTAGTACTTTCCATACTGACTGAATAACAGGGATAACTTCTGGTTTTAACATGATACTACATTGTTCAAGTATATGTCCAAGATGGTAAACATGTAATAATTTTCTCTAAAACTATCAAATGAAGAATTAGCTTTAATACTTTTACTTGCATTTTTATCCTGCATCACTGTATATTGTGCGTTGTGTTTAGGCATAATGGATCATACTGCACAAATCTGCCAAACATCTGACTGGGTTTTTTAACTGTTACTCTTGCAAATGGGTGAATCATCTGTTCATGTACAAATGCATCATGTTGTCTGTGAGTCTGTGAATCATAAATTTCATGAATATGCAAGCCATGGTTATTTTGGATCTGCAAATCATCTGTATATTGACTGGCTGTGTAGCAATGCATAGTATTTTTTTCTTGCATTTGCACACTTTGAATTCACTTTATCATGCCCAATTGCTCATACACGAGACTAAGATATTTTGTTGTTATAAATAAAAGTCATTAACACATCCAGCCATGAGACCCCCGATTTTGACATGGGGATGGGTAACTTAACCCATCTCTAAATATTTAGACACAGCTGAAAATGAGTTTATATGAATCAGAAACTATTGTTAAGGACATATCTGATTTTTACGACAATTATTTGAATGGTCCATTAAGAAGGACTTAACAAAATATTTATTAGTAACATTCACTTTTTTATATCTATACCTAATGATGAATGAATTGAGTATGTGAGGAAACATTTATTGTCTCTGACTAATTCTGATAGAGAGCATATTAATATAATATGCAAATTACTGCATATTACTTTAACCAATAATATTTTTATGTTTCAAAATTTTTATTTTAAACCAGATAAGGGGATTGCTATGGGCACCCTAGTTGACAATACTTATATGAATATTGTCATGTATATTTTGGAAAAGTAATATGTTGTCTCTGCAGATACAAATCCATACTATGCTAATGTTCTTTTCTATAAGAGATTTGTAGGTGACTTTTTAATATAGGATGGAACTATAACAATACTAGATGAATTTCTGAATCATATACATAATATAACTGATTTTTTTTAAAAAAAACAGTACATAGCACTCAACTTGATATTTTGGATATAACACTTATCAAGAATGTAGCTGGCAAGTTAGATACAACTCTATACAGAAAAAATGTCAAAAGGAACACTCGTTTACATAGGACTTGTATGCATCTCCCCATTTATTTGTAATAATGTACTTAAAAAACAGGTGTTACATGTAGCCAGAGTTAATACACTAGATTTTAATATAAATCAACAGATGAAAAAGACAACTGTTGAATTTGTTCAAAGAGGCTATAATAGTGAATGTATTAATAAGATAGAACAAGAAGTTAAGGAAAGGAGGAATGAAGATGCTAAACCCATTTTTCTGAAGTAAATGATGCAGTCAATGAAGCCTCTAAGCATTAAAATAATAAATGTAGCTGTATGCTTACTTATAATAGAAATACTGAGGATGTAATATATATTGAACTTTCAAATGTTCGACTTTCATATGGCCGAGACCATATGATCAAACATTGAAAAGTTCGAACATGTAAAAAATAAAATAAACATTTCTAGTGGGGAAGAAAGCCCACCTGCACCCCCCTCCCTGCTATTTAAATATACCAACTCCGAGATCGCACTACATTGTGGAAAAGGGAAATCTTCCCATTCTGTGCTGTATGGAGATCTCCATTCAGACCATTCAAACTTTTAAAAGTTCAGTCATATGGTCTCGGCCATATGAAAGCCGAGCTTTTAAAAGTTCGATCATTTGAAGGGGACCCATATATATATGTATATATATATATATATATATATATATATATATATATATATATATATATATATATATATATATATATATATATATATATATATATATATACTGATAAACAGATTATACACCCTGTATATGGTACTAATTTTACATTATATGCTTATGGCACATGTGATACGAGAAATATTATTTATATGGCAAAATGTGAAATATGTGAGACATACTATTTTGGTAAAATGAATTGTAAATTGAAAAAATGAATATGAGATCATTTGTCTAAAATAAGTAGGAAACTACAAACTAACACATTATACAAATATAATACATAGACTAACACAAAGCATTGATTTAAATTTATGCTTCTGCAGGTTATTTATGAACAAGTTAGAGAAGGTGACTTGATTAACATGACAGAAAAATAGGAAACTAAATGGATTATTAGGATTAGAACACATACAGTTCCAGGTCTAAATGAAGTGGTTAGTATTAAACCTTTTTAAAAGGAATTGCAATATAAGGTGAATTGAACTTTGTCACTTTAAGTTTTACATTAACAGTCATCACAGCTTTTATTTCAGCCTGTTTCATCTAAACACACTATTCCTCTGAAACCAGAATTACAACAAAGAGCAAGGCCAATCATTTTATCCACAGACAATCAATACACCCTTTGTCTACCCATAGTATCAGCTATGCAGGCATCTTGACTGCCAGGATAAAAAAAATTACCTCCTGCAATCTGGAACATAAAAACTCTCTAAAAATGACTCCTTCCTATTTTTTCTGCATCTTGACAATTCCCATGCTTATGTTACTCTCAGGGCTTTAGGCTGCAGCTTGACATGGAACCACTTTTGGTTATAAGTTACTATTCTAAGTTTTATTCTAGATTGGACAAAGAATCTCCAGATGAATCAAGATTAAAAAGCAGCATTCACAATACAGCCAAATACAAATATGAGGTAAGCACAGCTGTTTATACTGCTAAAGGGAGAGCTTTAGCCTCCCTAGCCCAAACCCAGTAAATTCACCACTATTTACTAGCTTTGTAAGTGTCTAATGTTGAGGAAATGGATTTACTGTGTGGAAAATCACAGACTGTAAGACCCTCTTGTTGGCATACAGTACATCCACACCTCGACATAGCATGTGTCAATCACAGCAATATTGACATGTCAAATGTTCATCAAGTTGTAGGCCACGGTGGTGCAGTGGTTAGTGCTGTCACCTCACAGCAAGAGGTTCTCCCATTCAATTCTTGGCTGGAGTGCCTTCTGTGTGGAGTCTGCATGTCCTCCCCGTGGTCGAATGACGTTTGAAAGACATGCAGGTAGGTGCGTGCATGAATGGGTGAGCCTTCTTAGAAGGTTGGGTATCGGGCTGGCAACTCGGCACTATAAAAGCCCACTGTCAATCATTAGTGGAACGGGGTTCTGCTGTGGCGACCCCTAACTGGGAAAAGCTGAAAGACCATTATAAATGTTCATAAGGTCATAGGACATTACTAAGCTTACAGCCAACATCACAAAATACTAGCCATTATTATACCATTTAAAACAAACTCCCTTTATCTGTATGATGGAAGATAGTAAGCTTTTTGTGCTTATATGTGTATACCTGTTGGATTACTTTACATACTGCCACCTCACCACTGCCACCTCACTGCACCTCACCATGACAGATTTAGCAATCACACATGCAGTGGTCTGAAGATGGCTTGCAGAGGCTCATGGAAGGACTCTGCCTCATGATGTGTGTATACATATTTGACATGAGGACATCCTCCACTTTCTGCAGGAAGGATGTAGTGTGGCCAGAGGAAAAAAAACAGGATGCTGGATGCATGGGGCTATGTTAAAGGTTTTCCAAAGTGGTAGTGAAATGATCAATTCTAAAGATGATACAGTGGCCCTAATGTACCACCAGCCACACACACACACACACACACACACACACACACACACACACACACACACACACACACACACACACACACACACACTCACACACAGCAGTAGACTGGGACTGATTTGAAAATTACACCTGTGTAGGCATAGAAGTTGAATGTCATGCAAAGTAATACTGGCACCACCACATATCTCTGATTTTAACTGTGTCACAATGAAGTATAATATCATCGTATGCTGAGAAGAGCATGTTGATAGGAGTGTCTGACATGGATGTAGAGTCACATCCCTATGTAAAATTGTATCAAAAGTAATATTTGGATATATAGATATACTCACATTGTCCATTGTCAGATTAGAATTCCTGTATATGACACAGCACAAGTTTGACTTGAACACTGTCAGAGTGCATGTTATACAGGATGACATCAGTGTATGTTGCAAGAAGATATTTTGAGGAGTGTCTGGCATACCTGTAGACTTGTGTCATTCTAAAATTGTCACCATGCTGATTGTTGCATGCACACACAAACCAGTTGACCACATTGAGAGTAGAGCCCCTACATAACTATCTAGGAAGCACATTAGTTAACACAAGTGCCACAGTACAAGTCTGGCTTGTATAGTGTCAGACAACACTTTATAGCTGATGACATCAGCAGCGTCTGGTGAAAAGAAGATGGTAGTAGGAGTGTCTTACATGCTGTTCTAAGATGGTCTCTTCATTGTGAGCCAACTGAAAGCAAACTCACACACCAGTTGACTACAGTGAGATTAGAACCCCTGCCTAACTAGGAACTCAAGCTAGAAAGCTCAGTACTTAACCCAAGGGCCACAGTACATGTCTAACTTTTACAATGCTGCTGGACAATTTATAGTGGACAACATCATCACTGGATGTTTAAGAGAAGTTGTTGGGAGGCCTGTATGACATGAATGTGTAGTCATGTATGATTGTCAAAATATTTCTACTTCATGGGACTATATTGCCAATAGTAATATACACAGTTACATTCTTTAGACTACACATTGGACTACACACACACACACACACACACACACACACACACACACACACACACACACACACACACACACACACACACACACACACACCAGTTGACTGGAGTGAGATTAGAACCTCTACATAACTAGGTATAACAGCTAGAGAACTTAGTACTTAATGCAAACACCATGGCACAAGTCTGACCTTTATAGTGCTGCTGGACAATTTATAGTGGGCAACATCATCATTACATATTTGAGTGACGATGTTGGGAGGACTGTATGAAATAGATGGATAGGCATGTACAGTTGTCAAAATATTTGTATTCCATGGGGCCATATTGCTGACAGCAGGATACACGCTTATACTTCTCTGACTAGACACACACAGCAGTTGACTCCAATGAGATTAGAACCCCTACCTAACTAGGTACACCAGCTAAAGAACTCAGCACTTAATGCAGGTGTCATGGCACAAGCATGACATTTACACTGCTGCTGGACAATTTCTAGTGGATGACATCCTCAGTGGATGTTTGCAAGAAGATTTTGGGAGGCCTGCATAACATGGCTAGGTAACCATGTACAACTGTCAAGATATTAGTTCTGGACGGGACCGGATTGTTAATAGTAGGACATAGACTGACGTTCCTCTGACTATGCACACACACACTTACACATACATAAAGACACACACATAGTGTGGCTGCTGTGCTAATTGAACACACATGTAAGTATTTTGTTCCCATCTGCAAAACACAGTATTTAATGATTGCAACACACCTGAAAATGCTTTTGCCTTATCATAGTGGTCTTTATACATGATGCCATCATCATTATATGATGTGGGTAACATATCCTGTTATGAGAGTAATGTGCAAAGTGTGGATGTACTATTTCCTATTGTGTTTCCAATGTGCAGGTATACTTTAAGAGACAGCTTGTCAAACTAGATGTAAAAAGCTGTCAGGAATGCATGCAGCACAAATGGGACATATGCAGCTATTTCACAGTATGCTGTGTACATTACATACTTATTGTCACATGCAGGTACACACACACACACACACACACACACACACACACATTTTTGTGATCATCATGGATGCAATTGTGTATGTACATGTGTTCATATTTTGGGAAGAGCTGTTGTCCACATTAATACACAGATAAGACAATCTCAGTGGTTATTGTCATTATAAATGTGTACATGGTATGTAACAATGCAGTTTTGCAATTTATTTTTGTAGTGTAGAAAAACAACTCAGCCAGTAAATCCAAAAGCAGAATGTATTGCTGAAATGACTGTAGACAAGCAAACTCTTTGGGCAGGAAACCTCCGTGTAAGAGTTAGCAAGCCTTACACGGAGGCTGCAGTTAAACGGTGTGATGTCAGCATGCCACGCATATTCATGAGGGCATGCTGAATCACACCCTAGGCTAACATGGTCTGTGTAGGAAAGTAGGGGGCGTGTCCGCACGGCAAGTCCTGCAAAGGGACATGCCCCCAGAAGAATCACAGTCCCGAAAGGAAACACCCACAAGCAAGGCCGTGGAAATGTTCAGAAGCACAAAAGCACACATGTCCCCACAGACTATAAACCCAACTGTAATGTAAAACATAAAAATCAACAGTTTAATTTTTTTTTATAATTTCAAAAAAGTTTGCCCATAATTGCGCTCGTTTGCGCGGGTGTGCCCTTCGCTCAGCCACAGTTAGCACTCATTGGAAAAGCATATAAGATCTAAATATGTAAATTAAGCCAAGTAGCAATAGCATAGCGGTAGAGACGTCAGCCAAAGAGGAGGTAGTCATGGTTCGAGCCCCAACAACATAATTTTCTATTTCTAGTGAAAAAAGCACGAAACAATCTCCTGACATATATGTATATATATATATATATATATATATATATATATATATATATATATATATATATATATAAAACACTATAATTTAAGTAAAATGTAATGAAATGGGCCATGTATTTTTGGAGAAATCGAACACAATAAAAAAAAAAATTTATAAGTGCCCATAGCTGAGCAGCACTCCACCAAGCTGAGTATGACTGCCTGCAGGTGAGCAGTGGTTTAACAGGTGTAATATGAGTGCATGGAGTTGAGCGGCGCTTTAACATGCTGAAACTATGTGTCCGTAGCTGAGCAATGCCTCACACAACGTAATATGCGTGCTCATAGCCAAATGACGCGTAAACCAGCGTAACCTGTTTGTGCGGAGCTGCGCAGCGCGCCAACCGGCTTACCGGCGGGCAACGTTGAGCAAGCTGCATCAAAGCCGCCTTTACACAGACACACCTCCTAGCCTGTCTAGACAGTAGTAAAATAAAAAAAAAGCAATGCCCAGGCTCGAACCCAGGATACTGTGCATCATAGTCAAAGTACAGAACCACTAAGCCATGACAGTTGTACTGAGAACTGCAGTATTAGCATATATATATATATATATATATATATATATATATATATATATATATATATATATATAGGAATGAATGGAAATAGAAGCATGACAAGGCATTTTTTTAAGCTGATACAATTCCAAAATGGCCAATCACAGATAAGTGAGGGAAAAATGGCATATATAAGCCCCATAGGCGGAAATACACAGCATAACTGATTGTGGAACCTATTTGCAGTCAGGATGGCAGGTGTAGGAGAGGGCAGTCACTTCTGAGCACAGAGGTGGGGTGTTGAGGAGTCCAAATATATGGTTTGGCTCCTAGTCCACGATCATGAGGCTCAACTCATGCAGGGCCAGGTTCTGCGGGGAGCATACAAGGCAGAGGTGTGGAACTGGTTGGCACATGATCTCACCAGTGCCACAGGCATAAAAAGGACTGGTGAACAGGTATGTCACCACCATGTGGACCTGAAGAGATGAAAGCAGGACCAACTGAACCGTTGGATCCAGGAGGCCTGGCAAATGCCCAACGCCCTACTACTGAGTAAGTATCCATGTAATTACGTATGTAAGAAATTCTCCTAGCTGATATTACAGAGATATATGTTCCAATATTACCTCATTTATATTACAGCTGCAGGTGTGCATTCCGTGAATCGGCGAGCCTATGGTGATAGGCTGGAGCGGTTGCGCCACCAGGCAGGTTAGTAATTATTTTTCTGTAATTGTTATACAATAAAAGTGAGACAGCTTGTAAAAGAGTTCAGTGTAGTTACATATTAATAAAGTTCAAATAACACTAGAAGAAAGATTCTGCTAGTATTGTATGATTAGATAAATGATCCAGCCTGTAATCCAGAAATAAAAATTAAACAAGTCTGAAATAGAGATTTTCCACCTGTATTGTAATATCAGATAACCTGCTGCAGCCTGAAAATTAGTGGTAAACAAGCTAAAGACAATAGACATGTGTCAAATACATCCCCTTTTAAAATCTGCCATATGAAACAAGTGAGTCTGTTGGAAAGGATTGTTGTAACCAAGTAAGACATGCTAATAACACCTAGAATTAAGTACCATCCTGAAATGTAAAAATGAAACAAGTGAGAGTGTGAGAAAGAGGTATGAATCGACCAAGAAAGCTGTCATAACTCTTGAATAAAGTATACTGCAGTCAGTACATAATAAAATGAATGAGACAGCCACAACCAAACAGTGAAATGTTTGTAATAAAGTACTGAAGCTGGAATGTGTCTGTCCCACAATTTGGATATGTTGATGTACCCTTGCAATATGGAGATAGTATGGTTATATGAAATAATGAACATCCACAGTTGTCTAGAGCCATATAAATCAAATGTAGCAGGATGCTGTACCTGAACACAACCAGATATGAATGTGTATGAATAAAAATGCAATGTAAATTAATGTAGCAGTAACAGTCCCATCACCAACATTCCTAAGGTTACATATAGGAAACTGTACTAAGACCTGTAGGGTAGCTGGCGAGTGCAACTGGCACTAGTGCCCAGGCCGGAACCTCCTCCGTTGGCCCTGTGCCACCTTCAGGTGGAAGCGCTGCAGGGGATGGGGCTCGTCCCCCCTCTGCAAGCGTGGCCGGAGGAGACCATCCACTCACCCTCCAAAGTGTCTGGTCTGTGGTGCGTAGCGAGATCAGGCATTTTGTGCTTGAACCCCTACGCCAGCTTGAGGCATGGGTGGCGCAACTCATGGGTGTGCCTGCTGCCCGTCCTACACAGCCCCCAGCACAGCCCCGTCCTGGGCAGTGAAGGCGCAGTGGCAACTGCCCATGGGTGGGGATCTCAGTTCCACTGTTGCCATCTGTGGGCTTATGGGCTCGCAATATCCAAACATCAGTCCCCGTCAATTGTGTTTCCCCCCACATGTGTCATACTCCGCCCCTGTATGCATCTTGTTTGTCTTGTCTGTAAACCTCCCCTTCCTACCTCCCCAAATATACCTACTTCCTGTACCTCACATTCCACTCTCACCTGAAAAAAAAATAAAAAAAGGGCACTCTGTTCCCGCAAAAAAGTTACGCCCCATACATAGCTGCCCATTTTGCAGACATGTCTGCTGGACATGTGAACTGGTAATTACAATTGGCTGTACAACATATTTTGTTGTCCTCACCCCTTTCTCAGGGGTGGAAGGTTTCAAATTTCACACCAAATTACACACATATGCACAGCTGTTGCTGATAAAGAAATGGGCAGCTATGGGCCTTTCCTACATCCTTCCTGCAAATCCCGAGCTTGTTTTCCTACTGTCCTACCCTCTTTGTGCCCCCTTTTTCACCACTTTTCTATCTCCCCATTTTCTTTTCTTTCAAAGAAATTAGCGCAGGTGTGCACGAGAGTAAGCACTTTTAAGCAGTTGTAAGTGGGTGTGCGTTTGTGTATGCTTAGTTAAGCGTGTGTGCGCGAAGCTAAGCAACAGTGTGCATGCGTGAGCTCCGCGCAAACAGCACTAACCTGCTTACAACTGCTTAAAAGTGCCTTAGTCACTCTGAATGACAAGGCCTGTAGTCTGCTCAGCAGCAAAATAAAATTCCTCTGTCAGTCTCAAACTCAGGACATTGGAAACACTAGTCTGCATGACTTACCACTAAGCCATGACTGATATACAAGAACTTTGTGCTGAAAGCAATATATCATGAAATAGTAGGACTGAATGTAAAGGAAATATAGGAAGGCTATTACACAAAGCTTTTCTTGTATCTTTACTGGCAATTCTTGTGGATTTGTATAACATTAGTGTGAGAAGAGAAACAGCCATGCTAGTAGGTAGCTAGTAGGTAATAATGTGACAGTAGCACCTTGCAAACCACACACACTATCAGAGCAGGATAAACACTGCCATATTTGAATAGGTAAGAGGCCAGGCCTCGCAACTGTGACTGATTTACAGGGATGTCCCTGATTTGAAAACAAATGTTAACTGTGCCCCACTGACTCACTGTGAAATGTACTAACAGTAGGCAGAAAGGTGTGGAATCCCACGTAATGGTAACAGCCAATTACTTAAAGTATGCACTACTTGTATGTTAGAAATGGTGTAGTAATACATATGCTCAAAATACCCCACAGTCACAACTGCAGAATATCTGAAATATATCGCGGGTGTATCCCACTGATATGTACCATTCCCTGAGGCTGATAAAAGATACACCTGAGAGTATCTGAGGCCTGCAAGTGTCACAAACTCACAGGCATATCATTCTGTCTGCTGTCACACACTCTGTGAATAGCTGTAGAATAGCTTCCACAAGCACACCCTCATGTAGGAGTACAACCCAGAAATATCAAAGGATGTAGCCAACTAATAAATTAAGGGCAGTATAGCAGTTTGCAAGCGCTGCATGTGCCTGCTATCCATAACTGTTAGCACAAAGTACAAGGCCCCACTACTGCTCAGCAGCAAAATAAAATACCCTTGTAGGTGTCAAGCCCCACACCTTGGCCAGACTAGACTGCATGCAGTACCACCAAACCACACCAAACATATAAGAAATTGATGCTGAAAGAAATATAGCAAGCATTACAAGGAGTGAATGTAAATGGAAAATAGGAAAGCCATAGCAACACATTCCAGTAAAGACACCTAGCAGTCCTTCAGGAAGTGAATCTAAAGGTTAAATAGTGAAGCCATAGCAACAAATTGCAAGAGCCACTGCTGTATAACAGTTAATCCACAAGTCCCACAGGAAAGCACATATTCCCATTTAAACAGTATTAGTATTATTAGGTGTCAGTTAACATACACACTAAGAAGAATGAACTGGAGGAAGCACTAGTCAGGTATCAGTACAACATGCATTTCAGTGCCTACAACACAGCCTTAAATATGAGAGACATACCAACCTTTACACTCACAGAACAGTGTCCACAGCATACCAGCATGGTCCCCACCTTGAAAATCTGAAAGGGCTATGCCTACCTAACCTAACATTTTATAGCACTGTCCTGAAATTGTGAGAACTGCCACCTACATAGGTAGCACAGGGAATAAGAAAATAGAAGCAATGATACTCAATGCCGGACATGTAAACCACAAGATGCATGCAGTCCAAACTCTACTTTGCATGGAGAATGTTGATATCTGTGCAGTAATAGACAACAGGTTCAAGACTCACAAGAGCACCCTAGCACTACCAGGTTACACCTCATACCATGCTTGACAGCCCCAAAACATGGACCTAACTATGACAGGAGGGTGAGTCTCATTAAATGTCAAGGATACTGTGGTGGCAGGACAGGTAGCTTACATCCTTCTAAGTTGAGAACTGCTGATTGAGGGCTCAGTGTCTGTTATTCTAAAAGTGTATTACATCCGGTTTAAGCACTTGGGCTTCAGGCCAGTTATTTTACATTAAGAAGGTTCATGGTCTGCACTCTTGTGGGAGGAGAGACTGGACTCTGCCCGTCTGAGCTGGGAATATCTGGCTAAAGGCTTATAGTGCCTGCATATTTGAACTGTTTCTTACTGAAATTGGTACACCTTGTTTGCTGTAGCATAGACTAGATCCAGGCCTGCTGAATGTAGCTTTGTTTGTATGCTTGCTTGCTTGTTATTTCTCTGACACAGTAATTCCACCTAAAACACGGCTTTTCAGCGCTTCTGTGGATCCCTAGTGACATCTGCATTGCTTACTGTACTCATTTCCTTGTTTCACTTGAAAGAAAGTTACTGTTTGTCATTTTTGCATTTAAGTTACCTGTAATACATTGCATGTAAGTTACCTGGCACTTGCTCACTAAAGCAATTATATACACCAGAACAAACAAATTAAAAGCACTACACCCTCACAAACTCCCCTTGAGTACCTTGTTCCCCATTGTCCCTTTTTGTTGTCAATTATAAAGGAATTCCCAATACTATTCTAGCATGTCCAAAGGTCAGTTGTCAATCTCCTCTCCGGTCCAGCTGGTGAATCTGGGAATCTTGAGGCAATGTTACAACTGCCTCATGTACTCAGACAACCCTCTCCTTCCCCCAACAAATTCCAACACATGTGAGAGATGCAACCATATAGCCAAACTGGAGGCTAAGCTCTCTCAACTCAGTACTGGCAAAACCTGTCAGGAGGAGAAGGAAACCACAGTCACTACAGTTCCAGTCTCACATATACCTACCACGACAGCAAACCAAACACATAAACACAGAAAAACATACTCGGAGGCTCTAAATAAAAATCTGCCTAAGCAGCAGAGACCTCCAAAGCAGACACCCAAGCAACCGCTACCCCAGAACAGAACACGTGCAACACATAGCTCACAAAGCCAGTGTGCTGAGCAGTCACAACCCTTAAGGCTAAACAACACACTTGATACACTTGTAATAGGTGACTCTATCGTCAGGCACACTGACGTCCCGCTCACCAGGCTGAACAAGGAGAAGGTCATGGTAAGATGCCTGTCGGGCGCTATGATCTGCCACATAACACAAGCACTCAGGTCACTCCAAGGCAAGTACAAATATGACTCAGTCATTGTCCATGCCAGTGTGAATGACCTGAGACGTACCTCCCTGGACTACATGATAAGAGACATAGAGGAGCTCTCTGAGCATGTGGCCCAGGCTGGTATGACCCTGACCTTGAGTAGCATCTTACCCTCTCCAAGAATGATGCCACAATATGAAGACAAGATGCTCAATTTCAACAATTTGCTTAAGTTTCTGTGTCATTCAAAGGGGATCCGATGCCTGTCAGCCTGGGATGACATGCTCGACAAGCCATGATGCTTTGCTAGGGATGGCTTGCACCTGTCACCCCTGGGCTTTCGGATATTGGCAAAGGCTCTTGCTACCCCCATAGTGTCCTTTTTAGGCAAGGCTCAAAAGACAAAATCACCTCCATAAGTATCACAAGGGATAAGAAACTAATAGTAATGCTACTCAATGCCAGCAGTGTAAACCTCCAGATGCATGCACTGGAAACTGTCCTTTGCATGGAGAACATCAATATCTGTGCAGTAACAGAATCCTGGTTCAAGGCTCCCAAGAGCACCCCAGCACTGCCAGGTTATACCTCATACCATGCTTGTCAGCCCCAAAACTTGCACCAAGCCAGAACAGGAGGGGGAGTATAAATATTCATCAAAGATACACACACCTCCAGGTTGGTGGCACAGCACGAAGCATCAGAGACTATCCATGTGCAACTAACAGTGGGTAAAACTGCCTTCCAGTTTATAGCCTGCCACACACCACCCTCCCAAACCCAGCAACCCCACTTGGCCTTCCTGAGAACACTGGAAATATGAAGGTCTCTCCAAACACCATTATATTGGTGGACTTCAACTACCCAAACATAGACTGGGAGCATTGCTCTAGCTCCAACACCCTAGCTCAAAGGTTCCTAGCATTTATACACTCAAATGCTATGGAACAACTTGTTACCACTCCCACAAGAGGGGGAAACATACAGGACCTAATCATCACCAACATGGGGACTCTATGCTCCAGACCAGAAGTGTATCCCTCACTGGTAAGATGACACCATAGACTACTCTCACTGTATATTCACATACCAACCGCAGACCCTGCACAGAAAACCACAGTCAGAAAGTTGTGTAATGCAAATTCCATATATTCACATGAGGCAGGCTTCACACATGGGAACTATTTAAGGTCACAGGTACATATGTCTATGTGGCACACACATACCTCATGTGTGCATTGACATTACTGATATAATCTATGTCATACAATATTAAGAGCAACACCCAACACACATGGACAAACTGTGTGACAAAAACACACAGAGCATTTGTAGGATTCAAATCCCTACCTAACTATGTTATGACACTTGAGAGAGATGCATTAGCAGAGCGCGCCATTCACATTACTGGGAGGTTTCTCTTCTCCTGCTATACTTATAGGGTGCTGACATCATCAGTGTTTAGAAAGAGGAATGTACATCATGTAGTGTGTTCTTCTAGTTGCCAAAAGGGACATTTTTTTCACACAGAATTGCACACACACTAACACCCCCCACCAAACACACACTGAGCCTTTGCAGGATTCAAACCCCTACCTAATTATGTTATGACACTTGAGAGAAACACATTACTAGAGCGCACTATTCACATTACTGGAAGGTTTCCTTTCTCCTGCTATACTTATAGGGTGCTGACATCATCAGTGTTTAGAAAGAGGAATGTACATCATGTAGTGTGTTCTTCTAGTTGCCAAAAGGGACATTTCTTTCAAACACAATTGCACACACACTAACCTCCCTCTCCCCAATCACACATGATGCGCATTTGCAGGATTCAAACCCCTACCTAACTACATTATGACACTTGAAAAAGAGACATCAGCAGAGCGCGCTATTCAAATTACCGGGTATTTTTTCTTCTCCTGCAGTATTTATAGGGTGCTGACATCATTATTTATAAAGAGGTATGTACATCTATTACTATCTGTCAGTAAGGGGGATAGCATATATATGCATTAACAGCCGCCTACTTCAGGGTCACATATGCACATCAGCACTGCCAGGTCATGTTTTATACCATGCGTCATGACCACTGGACCTGTAACACACAACACAACTGGTTCAGACCACCCCTCCCATATCCAGGAACCACACTTTGCTTCCCTGGGAACAGTGTAGGATATGAAGGTGTTCACATACACCATTACAGTGGTTAACTTCAGGTACAGGTATATTTAGTGGGGGAACTACTCAGGCCTCAACAACATCACCCTACAGCCACTACATTTTGTGAATCCATGTGCTATGGCAGGACCAATCACCACAGCCACAAGGGGGAATACATATTAGACCTGACCATCTGCAACATGGGGACTCTATGTTCCACACTAGAGGTAGACCATCATTGTTAATATCTGACCATAACCAACTTTCCCTGGACATACATATACCATCCCCACCCCCAGGCAAGGAAGTCATTGCAAACAAAGTATTTATCAAAAACAGACTTTGCACTTGTGAAGACTGGGGTGGAAGACTTCAAAGGACCCATGCTGGGGGATTATACAGGACACTCTGCATAATCCTTGACAATTGCATTCTATGAGCATCTGGAAGGTTTGCATTGATCATGCTATCCCAAATAAACCCAAGACTCCTCCACAACAGGAGACCTGTCTGGTGTACACCAGCCATATATAAGCTGTACAACAGAAGGAGGGAGCTAATACATTACAGAGCAATATCCCACAGAAGGAGGACGGCTCTGAACAGTATTGGCATGACACTTCAATCCCTCAAAATCATCACTTCAAAGTGTTGACAGTGAAATTGTCCAGACACTGCAGATAAGGCTCCCCTCAGTCTGTACTTGACACCCAATTACTGTTATAAGTCCTCGCCAACCCTCTTCCAGCAAACACCAGCCACATGGATGTGACATTGCAAATTCAACCCCTGGGATCTCCACTGTGTCTCTGCTTGACAGGGGCACAGAACACTAGCCTTAAACGGTGCCTTCTGTGACCTATTTTACAGAGGCACAGTAGCCTACTGTACTGGGGATGCAGATGCCGCACACACTCTGGCTAAGCTTGTATTTCCAACAGCCTAGTATTGACCTCTACACCCATATGTTTAATTTTCAGATGAACAATATTTGTTGCTGATAAACTGTTTGCAGGTCTTTATTGCCATAGCTTTCCCTGTTTCTATGAACAACTTGTGTATCTGTGGAAGATGTTTGAATATGAGAGGGATCCACTGTTTAACTTATGCCTCTGCTGTCATTTAACTGTGTGCACTGGGCAGATTGCTGTATTGTGGGAGGTTCCTGGATTAACACATACAAATGCCAGATATGTGTGGCCAACTGCTAAACTGAGACATGGCCTAAGTGTGTGAGCATGCCCAGTTCAGGCTTTCCATGGCTTGTTGCCTGACATATGTCTCATTTATCAAAGTGTGCGAGCATGCCCAGTGTGAGCTTTCCATATGTTGAAATCTGCAGTCCACCACATTTGTGGTTGTGTGTGAACTTCAACAATATGTCACATTTATAGTTGTGTGTTGGGAGTCATGTTGTGTACTTACTGCCCAACTGCTTTGTGTCTGAACCCAACAAGGATTATACTGTGCCTGCAGGGTTTCCATGGGATAGTTTGCATACAGTTGTCAACATCCTTTCATACTGACCAAACACTGTAATATTGTATAGTGTACTGGTTCAGTACTTTCACTGTGGTGGACAGTATCCTGGGTTTCAGTCCTATCACTGCTTTAAATATTCATAGTGAGCACACCAGACTGGTTAAGGGCCAGTTGTGCACATATGACCATGTTTCATTTTGTTCAGATATGGACTACTTAAACCAGGCTTGTCCAACATTGGTAGTGTATTCCACAACTTGGGTGGACATTGACAAACACTAGCTATGTGCCCTAGGCCATTTCTAATGCTAGTCAGAGAGTGTGTCTGTCCTTCAACACACATTGTAACTGGAGTTTGCCGTGACATATTTCAAGGTTAGTATACTGTGCCTCTGTCTACCCGTGACATAACAGTGATATGCAGGGTAAACCTATGATCTCCCATCCACTCAGCAAGATTCCTCTTGAGGAGAGTCAATGAGGGACTCTCTGGCTAACCTGTACTGGGAGTTTACTCAAGAGTGGAGGGAGCTTCTGGGTTATGGATCTATCACTATAGCATGTCCTATTTATGTCAGTGCTGGGGTTCAGGTCTCTCATGTGCATAGCTCACTGGCATTCAGATTTTACAAGGTGCAGCATGTTCATTGATTCCAGCTTGGACATGGCTTTATACATCAGGCACAGATTGCCTCTGGGCAGGCAGTATGGCACTGTGTGGAGCTGCAGTTTGTTTAATCAGGCAACACATGGCATCTGTTAGAGCTCTTTGATCCTCCTGGTGAGGTACTTTTGGGGTCTTTCCAGTTGATGGAGGTGTCTGCTGAGGTACATCCCACAGGGGCCATTTTACTCAATTGTGAGGCTGATGAAGGATGACTGAAGAGGCACGATGACCTCCCCTGGTCTAGATGTGACTACCTTCATGATTAGGTGGGTATATGGTATGTTTCTGTAACCACTACAGCCACATGGTTGTCAAATGCAAGATATCTATCAACTTGTGTCCCCAGGTCTCTTATTACTTCTAAAGTACTTAATGGGTTAACACCTATGTGGTGCTTGGTGGGCACCTACTGTTTATCCACAGGGGATGACTATACACCTTTCTGCATTTAGCTTGATGACATGGCTCTGGCACAAGTTGTCTGTTTATATGTGGCCCTTTTGTAGGATGCTTGTGTCAGCTGGAGGGTCAGATATGGTGCCCAGTTTGTAGTCATCTGCAAACTTGTTCAGACACAGTCCTTCCATGTTGGCCTGTACCTATGGGAAATATATACCAACCAAGGGAGGTCCCAGGACCGAGCCTTGTGGGATGCCAGTTGTAGCTGGTTTGTAGTCTGACATGGCTGCAGCATTTCTGACCATGTCAGTTCTGTCCTTGAGCTGGTTTGCAACCCTTCTACTGACATAGGGGTTTAAATTTAAGCTGGTGAGCTTATCTATAATGAACACATGGGATATTGTATGGAAGGCTTTTGCAAGGTCCAGATAGGCTGTGTGGACCACATTCCCCTCATCAATGGCCTTGATGACTGTTTCACATGAGTCAAACATGTTTAAGGGGCAGGATCTGCCCTTAAGAAAGCCACACTGGGTAGGGTCCAGTGTCTGTAGGTCCCCAATATCTTTATTTCTGAAGTCCATGATGATCCTTTCCATAGCTTTGCAGACCAAGCTTGTCAGGATTCTGGGGTGATATTTTGCAGTATCCATTCAGGCACCACCTTTGTGGAGAGGGACCACTGTTGCTGTACACTACTTTTTGGGTACATATCCTGTGGTAAGGCTGAAATTGAGCACTAGTGTTATTTGGAGTTCCATTCTTCTTGGAGTTCATGTTGGACACAGCCCAGGACACCATCTCGTACCATTGATGCTGTGTGTTTTGCTTTGAAGATGCTGGCTGTTACCTCAGCATCTGTAATGTCAGGGGGCCAGCACTCTGCTGGGATAGATATTTGGCATTTTGGTGGGGGGGGGGGGTTGCACTGCACCTGTCAGGTTGGATGTTGGCAATGTGTGTGGGTTTGGTGTATTGTTTGTAATATTTGAGTAATTCAGAGCATATCTGTGCATTCCCACCAAGGTTCCTACCATCAGTTCAGAAAGCCTTGTGATTATCCTTAGTGTCCTGTACAATTTGTATCTTCATAGGTTCATAGGTTCATACTAGGCTATCTGCCCTAGGGCATTTATAAGCCTAGCCAGTGTGTGTGTGGCTTTCGCCACCCCTTGCTATGTGAATATTATGCCCATTTAGGGTTTACTTTACTGTGCCTCTGTCTAGACGTGACACAGTGATGACACCCAGTGTAAATCTACGATCTCCCATCCACTCATCAAGATTCCTCTTGAAGAGAGTCAGTGAGGGGCTCTGCCTAACATGGAGTGGGATTCTGTTCCAGAGTGTAGGGAGCCTCTGGGTTATGAATCTGTCCCTCCAGCACATCCTATTTATTTATGTGTTGAGGTTGACATCTCTCGCTCTCGCGGCTCTGATGGATTAGGATTTTCTGAAGTGGAGCATGTCCATTAATTCTGGATTGGACATGGCCTTGTACATCGGGCATACATCGCCTCTGAGTAGGCAGTATGTGACTGAATACAGCTGGGGTTTCTTCAGCTAGGCAGCATATGACAAATGTTTGGGACCCTTTATCCTCTTTGCGAGGTACTTTTGGGGTCTTTCTAACTGCTGCAGGTGTCGGGTAAGGTACATCCCAAATGGGGCATTGTACTCAATTATGGGCCTGATAAGAGAAGAGTATAGGGGCACAATGACCTCTCTTGATGTAGATGTGAATCCTTTCATGATAAGGTGGCCAATATAGAAGGTCTTCCTAGCCACCTTGGCAATGTGAGTGTCACATGAGAGGTTACTGTCCACTTGTGTCCCTAGGTCCCTGATTACTTCTTCCATACATAATGGATTACCACCTATGTGGTAATTTGTGAGTACCTTGTTTGGTATTTGGAGAGACATTCATACTCTCCAGTGTCTTCAGGAAGGCTAAGTGGGGCTCCTGGGTTTGTTTTGGTGGTCTGTAGCATGCGACAAACTGTACAGCAGTTTTGCCTATGGTTAGTTGCACATGGATGGTCTCTGATGCTTCATGCATTGTCAGTAACCTGGAGGTGTGGGTATCTTTGATGGATATGGATACTCCCCCTCCTTTTGTGGTTTGGTCCAGGTTTTGGGGCCGAAAAGCATAATATGAGGTATAACCTGGTAGTGCTGGGGAGCTCTCAGGAGCCTTGATGCAGGTTTCCGTCACTGCACAGACATCAATGTTCTTCATACTGGGGAGGGCCTCGAGAGCATGCATCTTGAGGTTTAGACTTCTGGCATTGAGCAGCATTACCCTTATGTTTTTTCCACTTATGTTTTCTAGGGAGGTGGGTTTGTCTTTTCAGCCTTGCCTACAAAAGGCATTATGGAGGTGGCAAGAGCCTTAGCCAATATCCAGAAGCCCAGGGGTGACAGGTGCAAGCCATCCCTGGCAAAGCAGCGTGGCTTGTCAAGCATGTCATCCCAAGCAGACAGACATTGGATCCCCTTGGAATGACACCAGTAATTGAGCCAACTGTTAAAGCTGATCATTCTGTGTTTGTACTGTAGCATCATTCTTGGTGAGGGTAGGATGCTGCTCAGGGTCAGGGTCATACCGGCTGGGCTACATAATCAGAGAGCTCCTCTATGTCTCTTTTCATGTAGT
The DNA here is from genome assembly GCF_019279795.1 of Protopterus annectens. Lineage (NCBI taxonomy): Eukaryota > Metazoa > Chordata > Ceratodontiformes > Protopteridae > Protopterus > Protopterus annectens. The sequence goes on from NC_056737.1 coordinate 330,058,218, forward strand.
CCAGGGAGGTACATCTCAGGTCATTCACACCAGCATGGACAATGACTGAGTCATATTTGTACTTGCTTTGGAGTGACCTGCGTGCTTGTGTTATGTGGCAGATTGTAGCTGCCTACAGGTAGCTTACTGTAACCTTTTCCTTGTTCAGTCTGGTGAGCGGGACATCAGTGTGTCTGACTATGGAGTCACCTATTACAAGTGTATCAGGCATGTTGTTTGTCCTTAAGGGCTGTGACTCTTTGGCACACTGACTTTGAGAACTATGTGTTGCATGTGCTATGTTTTGAGGTAGTGGTTGCTTGGGTGTCTGCTTTGGAGGCCTCTGTTGATTTGGTGGATTTTTAATTAGAGCCTCTGGGAATGTTTTTGTGTGTTTATGTCTTTGGTTTGCAGTTGTGATAGGTCTATGTGAGACTGGGTTTGTGGTGTGTGTGGTTACCTTCTCCTCCTGACTAGTTTTGCCAGTACTGAGTTGAGAGAGCTTGGCCTCCAGTTTGGATAAATGGTTGCATCTCTCACATATATTTGTATTTCTTGGGGGGTGGAGGGGGTTGTCTGTGTACATGGGGCAGGTGTAACATTGCCTCAAGATTCACAGATTCAACATGTTGTAGCTGGCCTTAGAGGATTTTATGTGTGGCCATATTTTTTTGCCATAATACTGATAAGAGATTACTTTCCTTTTTGGGATTTGCTCTATCATGTAGTAGCTTCCTCCTTCTCTTGCATGGTTTGGTAATGGCTGGGGTCCACCAGGCCAGATGCCTGCGTGTATGGAATTGGGTGTTGGTTTTATTTGGGATTGCATAATCCATGCATTCCTGAAAGTGTTCATAGAATGCATTTATAAAGGGTTCTGAGGTGTGGCCCATATTTTCCACAGGCACAGGGCCTTTAATTGATTCCACATCAGTTTGGAGGAGTGCAACATTTGCTTTACAAATGTTTTCACTGTGGTTTTCTGCCCAGGGACTGGGGTCAGGATGTGAATATCCAGTGTGATTACTCTATGGTCTGATCTTACCAGTGAGGGATACACTTCTCATCTGGCCATAGAGTACCCATGTTGCTGATTATCACATCCAGTATGCCTACCCCTCTTGTGGGAGTGGTATGTTGTTCCTGAGCACTTTGGTTTATGAATTCTAGGAACCTTTGGGCTAGGGTGTTGGAGCTAGAATAATGCTCCCAGTCTATGTTTGAGTATTTTCAGTCGCCCAATATAATGTTGTTTGGAGAGCTTGATATTTTCATGTGTTCTGACGTAGGCCAAGTGCGGTTCCTGGCATTAGGAGGGTAGTCTGTAGCAGGCTACAAACTGGGAGGCAGTTTTAGCCACTGTTACTTGCCCATGGATAGTCCATGCTGCTTCTTGTTGTGGTACCAACATGGGGGTGTGGTTATCCTTGACAATTATTGCTAGTCACCCTCCTTTTGTAGTTTGTTCCATGTTTTGGGGATGTAAAGCACGGTATGAGGTGTAACCTGGTAGTGTTAGGGTGCTCTTGTGAGCCTTGACCCAGGTTTCTGTTACAGAACAGATATCAACATTCTCCATGCTGAGAAGAGTTTAGACTGCATGCATCTTGCAGTTTAGACTTCTGGCATTGGGTAGCATTATGTCTAGGTTCTTATCCCTTGTGATACCTATGGAGATGGGTTTGTGTTTTGAGCCTTACCTATTCAAGGCATGGTGGGGGTGACAACAGCCTTTGCCAGTATCCAAAAGGCCAGGAGTGATAGGTGCACACCATCCCTAGCAGGTGGAGCATCGTGTCTTGCTCAGCATGTCATCCCAGGCTGGCACACATTGGATCCCCTTTGACTAACAGCAATACTTAAGCCAATTATTGTAATTGATCATCTTGTCTTCATATTGTGGCATCATGCTTGGTGAGGGTAGGATGTTAGTCAAGGTCATCAAGTTTGCATATACTACATGGTGTTACATTGCTTAACACATGGCAATCATGCCTCAGGTGGTGCTGCAGGGCTGTCTATGTTGGATGCACATACTACACTCCCTGTACATGTTTGAAAGCAGGTTGTGTCAACTTAGGCATCCCTTTTACTATATGTGTGAGTCAGAGAGAGGTATCATTTCCAGGGTTCCTGCTGAGCCAGTGTATGTGCTATGCATTGCCGCTTTGCCAAGGCCAAGGCATACTGGGCATGCCTCCTTCTGCCTACTGGAGCAGGCTCAGGTTGTTCCTCCTCCGAGTCATGCTCTGCCTGTGATTGGCTTGGCAATGGTGGGGGGCTGTTTGGCCCAGCCCTATGCTGGTCCTGCTGCAGCTGTTTTCACAGAATCATATTATGTAGCATAGCACATACCATGACAATTTGGGTACATGTAGTTGGTGAGTACTGTAAGGCTCCACCAGATGTGTCCAGGCACCGGAAACGTGACTTGAGCAGCCCAAACATACGCTCGATTAAATTTCGTGTTTGTGCGTGTGCCTCATTATGGCGTTCTTGTTCAGGTGTGTGTGCATTTCTGATGGGTGTCATCAGCCATGGCTCCAGTGTGTAGCCAGCATCCCCCACTAAGTGACCATGTGGGATGTCCCCATTGCAAATGTCTGGTACAGCTGTGTCAAATGCCAGATATGGGAATCATGGTAGCTTCCAGGGTAGCCAGCACACACATTCATTATTATGCCCTGGGCATCACACACAACCTGGCAGTTGATGGAGGGGAAGCCCTTGCAGTTAATGTAGGCCCTACCCTGCTCACCAGCTGGTGCTTTGATGCGTATATGATTGCAGTCTATTGCACCCACTACCTCAGGGTATTCCGCTATTTGCTGGAAGAGACGCATATTGCTGGCCAATACCTCACGGGAATTGGGGAAATATACATGATCACCGACATGTGCTGACATGGCATCCAGGAACTGGTGCAGTACCCTGGATGCTGATGCCTGTGATATCCCCATCATATCACCAGTTGGTCTCTGGAAGGTACCTGTTGCTAGTATTCTTAGGCCAACACATACCTTGGTTTCCACTGGGATGGGTTCCCCTCTGTTGGTTCTGTGTGTGAGGCGTGGCCTGCACAGCTCAACAATTTGCTGTAGGAGGTCTCTGTCCACTCTATAGCGCTCCACTATCTCCAGCTCATGTAACCCCTGGTAGGTGACCCTGGGCCTGTACACTCTTCTCCGTCTCCTCACTGTGGGTTGTCTGGCAGCATTTGTATATTCACCACCCTCAGCAAGTTGCATATGTCTCCTTATAACAGCTATGGCAGCCCCTAGCATTTTTGGTCTGAGTGAAGCTTTTTCAGTTTTCTCTTCTAATAGCTTACTCCTCTGTTGCAGTGTCTCTTGAGAGAAACATTCTGCACTGTTGTTTGCAGAGTTTTAAGTGCTGGACTGGGCTACTGTTCTGCCTGTGTAATTGCCTGCTTCTGATTGTTTTCACCTGCTAGTTCTTCCAGTAATCCCTGCTAGCTTCCTACTATTTCTCATGCTTCCTTTTTCCCTTCTGTTTCCTCAGGGGGGAGCAACGTGCATACCAGCGAAAACATGCTCACAGCGGCTAACACACGTGAGCACATGCTTAGACGGACTAGAATCTGCTTATTCGGGTTAAAACGCGCGCACACCAGCACAAACAGGCTTACAGGTGTTTAAACAGGGTATTACATGCGTATTCTGCCTTAAACGCGTGCACTCACTCTTACACGCGTGCACTCTCTCTTACTCGTGCTTACCTGCATGTACATGTGCACATGCACGCCCTGCAAGAAACTTTGGTGTTATCCATAGTGTACACCTTCCATTTCTTGGCTTTCCCATGCCTACTTGTTGACACTCCTCTTTCCATGATGTGTGACTGACATCTTTCACATGCCACTGTGCTCCAATGAGCTGCATTGCTTTCATACATTCCCCCCTGTGATGTCACCTATCTCCTACTCTGTTACTCCCCCTTATCCTACTCCTACACTGCACGGAATGTGCTCATTTCCTATGTGACAGTACGATTCACTATCCTACCACTCATTTACATGGGATTGCCTACTAATGCTTAGTTACATGTCTTACACTTAGCTTCCCCCCTTAGCAACCCCTACTCGGTGGCCATGTTGTTTTCAGCCTGCTATTCCCTTACATTGTAAATTCATGCTTTGCATAAAACCCACGTTTGTGGGTTTAATATTTTTATTTTTCTGTTTTTTTATAGCGCAGCCCGTTGGCATGGCGCTGCACTAAGTTTAAAAAAGAACATTTTATTTTATTTTTGCATCAGGGTACGTTGCCAGTGGCCACATATTTGGCCACTGGCATGCTGCCTGGGACGTTTGAACCTTTATTTGGAGCTGACAAGGCTCCATTGTGTTATTTGCAGAATGGTACTCAGTTATCAACTGAGTACATTTCTGCAGATAACACAGTTCTTACACGGGCAGGTTTCTGCTTCCTGGATCGCGAAATTACCTCATTTGCATGCCTTTCGGCTGCAAGTGAGGTAATTAGCATATCCACGTCCTGTCCGTGTAAGAGCCATTTTAGGTGCTCTTTTACACGCACATACAGGCTGTTCCTGGATCGCGATGGCTGCATGGAGTCTTACACTACTCTTAGACTCCATGCAAGCCATCGTGAATCCTGCCCTTTATCTCTCTTTAGCACATCGGCCAATGCCTTTAACAGAGTACAATTACATCCATTCACAACTTTATATATATATATATATATATATATATATATATATATATATATATATATATATTAAAACAAAACCAATTAAACAATTAGAGAAACACTTTACAAGAGCCATTTCCAATTAAGCTCTTTATTTAACCCATAAGGGTACAAAGTATTGAATTTCAAAATAAAAAGTGCTTCTTTATTTTGTAATTTATTTTTTAAACATGCATCTCTTTTACAATAAACTTTTTCTAAAACACTTCCTTTCAGCTTGCTCCCATCACTATTATGGTACATTTTAAAATGTAACCCTAATGGGCTTTCCACTTTTTCATTTTTTATATTTCTTAAATGTTCTAAAAATCTAACATGAAAACTTAGTTTAGTTTCTCCTACATAAAATAAGTTACATTCGCATTTAAGCACATAAATAATTCCCTCTGTCATACAGCTATAACTGTCACACACCTCATATTTCTGTCCATTTATTTTATTAAAAGTATATACTGTATAATTACATATATTAAAGTGACCACATGCCCGAAGACCAAAATTTCTAATAGATCTATTCAACTTTTCCATGGGAAATTTAAACTGAGCATGTATTAACATATCCTTAATACTCTTCCCCTGCCTGTATGACACCATCAGTCTTTGAGGCAACAATTCACCCAAAAAGGGATCCTGTGTTAGAAAATTCCAATGGGTCATAATGATCTTAACTAATTGTTCAGTGTAAACACCATATGTGGTCACAAAAATATTTTATCCACTAAAATATTATTTTTATTTCTAGCCGATCTACCCTTATATTCTGCAACTATCTTGTCTTGATTACCTGACATAAGTCTATTTCTGGCTTGTTCTACACATTTGGCGCTATAGCATCTATTTTTTAATTTCTCACATATTCTTAGTATTTCTTCTTCCATTTTACCAGTATCTCTGGTCAGACTTGAAATGCGTAGCAACTCATTATAAGGAAGAGCAGCTATTAAATTGGGAGGATGACAACTGGAGCCATATAAAATGTATTTACTCCCTCAAACTTGTGATGAACAGATGTAACTATCTTATTTCCTTCTACCTCAAAATTAACATCTAAAAATGTCACTCTTTCCCCACATTGTGCCCCATCAAATTTAATCCCAAAATTATTTTGGTCCAAATCATGTATAAACTCACCTACCTCAGATCTACCACCTTCACACAGAAAAATTAAATCATCTATATATCTAAAATACGCCACTATATAACTTCTGAAAAACTTAATTCTATATAGAAATTGTGCCTCAAAATGGCCCATCAACAGATTTGCATACATTGGGGGCAAATACTGCCCCCATCTCTGTTCCCTTAACTTGTTGGTACAAAGTACCATTAAACTCAAAACAAAATATTTCTGAGACAAAAATGTACCAAATCCATTATGTAGTGAGTTAAAGGGGTATCTCCCAAGAAAAACGTTAAGGCTTCGTTACCCAATTCATGTGAAATATTCGTATATAGATTTTTAACATCTATCACTATCCAATATTTACTTCCATTCCACTGGATTTTATTCACCTTACTTAGAAAATCAAAAGTATCTTAATATAAGAAGACAACTTCTCTACTTTTGTCAGTAACTGTTCATGTAGGACACTACCAATATTGTGAAGGAAGTAATTACATGCAGACACTATAGGGCGACCTGGGGGATTAGTCCTATTTTTATGTAAGTTAGGAAGACAATAATATTTAGCCATGAAGCATCCATCTGCAGAAAATTTCCTCTCAGCATCTTTCTTTATAAAATATCCCAACCTATAGCCTCTCTGTATTAGTTCATTATAGGCTGTCAATGCCAATTCATATTCTTTCCATTCTGCTGCCCTATATACCTCATTAATACTTAAATTATCCATACACATTTTGTAATACTGTTCAGCAGTCATAACTACTAGTTTATTACGATTATCCGCAGGTTTAAAAACAATGTAATTTCTCTTTCTCATTCCTTTTAATGCCTTCCACTAATTTTTTGTCAAATTATACTTTATATTATTCCTTTCCTTAAAAATTCCTTGTATGGAATAATTTACCATATTAGAAAATAGTTTTACTATCTCATTTGTAAAAGGAGGCATAAAATTGCTCTGACTTCTAACATTCTCAGTTGGTAATAAACAACAAGCATTTTCATCTTCATTTAGTTCAAATGAAGAATCACATGAAAAAAAAATCCATAGATGCAGATTCATTCAAAGAAACATTTTATTTTGAAATTCAATACTTTGTACCCTTATGGGTTAAATAGAGAGCTTAATTGGAAATGGCTCTTGTAAAGTGTTTCTCTAATTGTTTAATTGGTTTTGTTTTAATATATATATATATATATATATATATATATATATATATATATATGAGGTTGTGAATGGATGTAATTGTACTCTGTTAAAGGCATTGGCCGAGGCGCTAGAGAGAGAGAAAGAGTTTGCTTGTCTACAGTCATTTCAGCAATAAATTCTGCTTTTGGATTTACTGGCTGAGTCGTTTTTCTGCATTGTATTTTCATCTGTGGTTTCTTGCTATTTTTGTAGTGTAGTTGACATTTGGGAACTAGTGCTGACATACCAAGTTTTAAGTGCATAGGTGCAGGTAACACATAAATGAGTGTAAATATGTGTTTAGTCATTAAAACGTGCCTTCCCTTTGGTTATGTTTTTACATGGGTTTTAATGGGATGAAGACTAACTGGGCAGTAAATATTACTAATACATGCTAATAAGCACTTTCCATAGTGCGCCGCTGAGCAGCTGGTTTGCAAGATCGATGGCAAAGTGTTTGCACATGCAAGATACACATTTAAGGACTCCTACTTGAATTTGAGAAGTAATTATCCATACTGGCTGTGGTAGAGATAGCCAACAGATACTATGGTGTTTATAACTGGTTCATATTGGAAATGCTGTGTCATAAATTGCATAACCTTAAAAAAAGTATTTATACTTCTTTCCCTGTTTGTGTGTAGCTAATGGATGAGCAAGCATGGGTCTTTGCTTCACTGAGAAACTTATGAGAATTCCGTTGGTTTGCTTTCCTTACTTCCTGCAAACACACTAAGTGGAGAGGCCCAGCAGTCAGAACTTTAAACAGTACTGAGTGGAAGAAAAACACTTGATGCCTAGCTGACTCTGTGGCAGCAGGTGTAATAGAAGTGAGGTCTTTTTTTTGAGCACAGATAATACAGAGTTCAAATCCAGCTCTGCCTAATTTTTTTTACATATGTATTCAGGATGTAATTAAATAATTACATGTGATAATTATTGAAAATGTGAGAGGGAATGATTACAGTGAAGTACTGTATAAAAAATACAGTACTCAAGTGATTTTTTTAACAATATAAATAGAGAGCTGCATATTTATACAGTCATCAGTCTAAATGAATATTACATGAAATGTTTAATATGAGTGCCTTTATTTTACTTTAATTGTATGTTTCCTTAGTGCAGCAGGTTTAAACAGCATTGTGTGGAGGTAACCGCACCATGCCATAAGACATGAGGAGCCCTTCACTACCACTTGGCATTGGTGCATGATGCCAAACTCTGAACAAACACATAAGACAAAAAGTGAAGGGCTTCACCGGGGTATTTGCTGTCATGTGTTTGGTGTGTGATTCTATTTTCGGACCAGATTAAAGGTATGAAAATTGGGATAGATAGGAAAGTGGTGAAATGGGCAGCAAGCAGGGGGAAGAGCAAAGGGGAAGTGATATAAGAATGTGCATGAGGGAATTAGGAAAAGAACCATAGATCCACTTCTTCAACAGTGTAATATGAACATGGATAGGATATTGGATAAATTTGGACTCTCACCTCAACAAAGATGGGTGACAGCAACCCAGTAATGTTGTATGGCCAAGTGGACCAAATCAATTGTGTTGAGAAGACATGTGCAAAGTGGAGAGATTTGCAGATGAGAGAGATGTGTGCAGATTCTAAAATTTATTCTCAGACACATCAGATTATAGATATATTTACAAAATCTTATGCAAAGCAGTTTGGCTCCACAAAAAGGTTGGTAAGTTGTCCTAGTAACATCCAGGTAACCCCAGATACTGGAATCAAATTCGATTATATTAAAAAAGAACTGGGCAAACTGAATCCAAACAAAGGGCAAGGGGAAGATGGAATTAGTAACAATGACCTGAGAACACTTCAGCAAGAACTTACGTACCATTATATCTATTATTCACTAGGTCATATAAATATGGGGTGAGGTGCCAGTTCATTTTATAGTTCATGTAGTATACAGCCCAGGATGTCATCTGGTCCCATGGATGCTGTATTCTTAGCTTTGGAGAGTGCGGTTTCTACCTGTGTGGCCGTGATTACTGGAATTTGGCAATCTTTTGGTATTGAGATGGGCCCTTTAGGGGGTGAGAGGGGGGGTGAAGTTTGCACTAAATCGATCTGCCAGGTTATTGGCAATATCCTTGGGATCAGTATATTTAATGCCATTCTTTTGTAGCTCAGAGCATGTTTGAGCATTGCCATTTAGATTCTTGACATAACTATAGAATGCCTTGTGGTTGTCTTTGAAATCTTTGGCAATTTTTTTTTCATAACTAGCTTTGTAGGATTTTATGAGTGATCTCAGCTTCTTATTGAGGCTGGTAAGGGAATTTTTTTCATCCTGGGATTTTCCTCTTTTCTGCAACAGTTTCTTTCTACTGTTTTATAGTTTATTTATGGAAGGGGACCACCAGATTGGCTTTCTTTTTTTGGAGGAGAGCATCTTGGTTCTATTTGGGATGGCACGATTCTTGTACAAGTGGATGTGCTCGTACAGTGCCTTAGTGTAGGATTCAGCAGTCGAACTTTCAGCTCCCATCTGCATGGGTGTCATGAAGTTTGTCACTTCTGACTTGAGTAGCATGAAGTTGGTTTTGGAGAAGTTTTTTACAGAGGTTCCTTACTGGTGGGTGGGATGTGGATGTCAAGGGTGATTTTCTTATGGTCAGACCTGACCAATGAGGGGGTGACCACTGGTGTGGAGCATCTATCTCCCATGTTGGTAATAACCAGGTCTAGGATATTGGAGCCTCTGGTGGGACAATGGATTAGTTGATCCAAGGCTTTGGAATTTATGAATTCCCAGAACCGTTGAGAAAAAGTGTTGGTACCTGAGTAGTTTTCCCAGTTAATGGCAGGGTAGTTGAAATAACCCAGTATTAGGGTGTTTGGTTTTATCTTAATATTGTCCAGTATGTTTAGAAAGGTGTAGTGAGAATATTGGGGCATGGTGGGTGATCTGTAGCAAGCTACAATTTGGGTTGCAGTCTTACCTTGTGTTAGTTGCACCTGAAGAATTTCAGATGCATTGTGTTGGGCAACTAGCCTGGAGGTGTGAATATCCCTGGTGAATATGGACACTCCTCCAACTTTAGTGTTTTGGTCTTGGTTTGGTGGCCAAAAAGTGTGGTAAGAGTTGTAGCCTGGTATTGCAGGGGTGCTCAATGGAGCCTTGAACCAGGTCTCAGTTACTGCACAGATATCAATGTTCTCCATTTTTAGGAGTGCCTCGAGAGAGTGCATTTTGAGGTTTAGACTTCTAGCATTGAGTAGCATTACCTTAAAATTTTGCATGCTTGTATCTGTTACTGTGGTGATTTGTCCTTTGAACCTTGCCTAAAAAAGGCACTATAGGAGTGGCGAGAGCTTTAGCCAGTAACCTGAATCCCAGGGGTGACAGGTGCAGACCATCTCTGGCAAAGCATCGTGGTTTGTCGATCATGTCGTCCCAGGCAGACAGATACTGGATCCCCTTTGAATGACACCAGAAGCTTAGCCAATTGTTGAAGCCAATCATTTTGTCCTTATACTGTGGTATCATTATGGGCGAAGGCAGGATGCTACTCAGGGCTAGGGTCATACCTGCCTAGACCACATGATCCAAGAGCTCTTCCATGTCTCTTTTCATGTAGTCCAGGGAGGTACGTCTCAAGTTATTCACTCCAACATGGACAATGACAGAGTCGTATTTGTACTTGTTGTAGAGTGACTTGAGTGCATGCGTTATGTGGTGGATCCTGGCACCCAACAGGCAGCTGACTGTAATTTTCTCCTTGTTCAGCCTGGTGAGTGGAACATCAGTGTGCCTAACTATAGAGTCACCTATGACTAAAGTGTTGGGTACATTGTCTTGCCTTAGGGGCTGTTGTTGGGTGGCACACTGGTGTTGTGAGCTATGTGTCACTTTGGTTGTGACTGGTGTTTGCGTTTCAGCTTCGGAGGTCCTGGTTGCTTGGGCAGGTTAATGTTAAGGGCCTCCGCATATGTGGGTTTAGTGTTGTTATGTGTGGGTGTTGATGGTGTGGGTTTTGAAGGGCTATGTATTGCTTGAGGTGTAGTGCAGGTGTTAACCTTCTCCTCTTGACTGTCTAGCACAATCTTGGCTGGAGAGAGCTTTTCTTCCAGTTTGGCTATGTAAGTGCATCTCTCTCAGGTTGTATTGCTGGGTGGTAGGAGGAGAGGGTTGTCTGTGTACATGAGGCAATTGCTGCATTGCCCCAGTATACCCAGATTCACAAGGTGGACAGGAGAAATCACCGGAAGCTGACCCTTGCACATGCCTGTTTAGGTGCTTTTTTGTAAAGTACAAGAGCTGTTTTTCCTTACCTTTGCAAGGTACTTTGTAGTTATAGGCTGTTTAGTGCCTACAATTAATTTCTCCTTATTAACAAGGAGAGTTGAGTGCTTGTATCAGTTTAAGGCTTCCTAGTGCTTTCCAGCAGGTTCTAGAGCAAGTGCTAGTCACAGGGGTTCAGAGCTTTTAGACATGCTCCACTTAAAGAAATCCCAATCCCTACGAGCTACACGCTCTAGGGACCTAAACCTCATCACCACAATAAACAGAACATGCTGGAGGGATAGATTCCTGTCCCAGAGACTTCCCTCCAGGAAGCCAGGGAAGCCAGGGTATCTTTGGCTAGGCTTATATAGGCCCTAGGGCCAATAGCCTAGTACCTACCTATGAAGCTACGAACCTACTACTGAGAAACCAGCTAGCTCTAAGGGAGAATTTGAAGATCAGACTTTCTGGCACCTGGAATAGGTTAACCATAGCCCGGCGGTGCTGCACGATGTGAAAAATGCACAAACACGCGTGTTTTTAATGCAGAAAGTTGAAAGGGATAGAAATCAGATTAAAATGGCTAAAATTACAATTTCAGAGCTGGAAACCACTCCTCTAGTGTTAGACAGACAGTACAATGCTCACCACTCCCACTGATAAACAGTAGGACTTCTCTCTACCACAGCAAGGTCTGGATAGCTCTGAACACAGAAAATAAAGTATTGAAACCAGCATAGCCTGGGATCTGGACTATACTAGCTAGGAAAGTGGGAAATGAGCAAACAATATATATATATTTTGTTTGGTTAAAACAGGCTAAACAATGCAATAATAAATGAAATAAACACAGAAAAGACTAACGCACTTGAGTGTGTAGCCCTAAACAGTAAATACAATTAAAACTCTACAAAATAATAACTTTACTTTTACATTAAGTATACTTTTTAACAACTACAAACTATGAATGATGATTGTTCCAAGTAATCCTTACAATATACATATATTGCACATTTTTGTTTGATCAAATAATACAGATTAAGTTAACAGCATGGCATGTATGTCAATTTTGTTGATATTATTATGTAATATTTTTTAATTATTTTACTGTATATTTATTTACCTGTGCGATTTGAGCCCACAATATCTGAATACTCTCTTTGTAAGTGTATCCTGGGTGACACACCCACTGCAGGTAAGGTAGTCTGATTTGCTGTCATGTCTTCCTTCCCCTACCACTAATCATTCACAGTTGTAATCCATTAGCAACTATCACTGAGGAAGTGCCTGCACTATGTTTACACCTGGTACACAAAATCAAAAGTTTGGCATTCAGCAATTGTAATGAGTTCACATCTCATTTGCATCTTCACCATGCTCAGAGACCTGAATCTACACTATAAAAAGGTAACTGTGTAGCTAGGGCACTTGAAGGTGAGGAGAGTTGTGTATGTAGAGAACAATGAAGAAGATTGCTATTAATTTGGATTTATCTGCACAGAAGCCTTCTAATCTTCCTAAGGTATGATTGTATTTTCAAGTACATGCTAGATCTGTTCACATGTTGAAAGGAAAATATTATATATATATATATATATATATATATATATATATATATATATATATATATATATATACATATATATATATATATATATATATATATATATGGATTCACTTTATAAGCTCAAAATTTCAAATTACTGAATCTCAAGCCCATAAAGTAGAAAATCCAAATGCCCGAAACGACACAATCACAAAGCCCTAAATCCTGAAACCGCAAAACCGCAAAATTCAAACTCCCAACACTTTCAAACACCATTACAACACACACGCACACAACTAAATAAGTACACACACCTACCCTTATGATATGCTGCACCCCCACACCCCCCTACTTAAATATTCTAACTCCAAGGTTGCATTACATACACACAGATACAAAACACCACCACACAAACTACATTACTCTTGCACATACACATTACAGTAACAACACACACTAACACACATTACAGCCCCTACCCAACAACCTTAAACATAAACACTTACCTGAATCCACAAACACAGCGCAACACCAGAACTACTAATTCAAAATCTCCCGCATTTGAGATTTTGAATTTCATGCTTCAGGGGTTGTGATCTTCTGATCCTTCCACTTTATGAACTCAAGATACTGAATTTCGAGATTTCAGTATTTTGAGCTTATAAAGTGTTCATGTATATCTATATATATATATATATATATATATATATATATATATATATATATATATATATACATTAGAAAATGGAACTTTTATCTGTATGCACTTCTTATATGTTCACTGTTAGCATAAGCATTTTGGTCAGGCATATTACTTTCTCAAACAGCCTTATTAATTTTCATCACAAGCATTATTGTTACAACAGTTTATCTTACACTCTTCTATGTTATTTCAGTGAAATGTAATATCCTGTATTGTCAATGACACAAGTGTTAGGCTTCTAAGATGGCTCATAGGCACCTGTAGGGGAGTGCTGGGTGTGACAATAGGAGGTACTGCCAGCCATGCTAGGAGAAGTGGGGCTGTGGATATATAACATATGCCAGCACAGCTAGCTAGAATTTTGTAAATAATTATATGTCATTTGTATATCAAACTGGTTTGTACAAATGCTTGTGCTGAAAATATATATCTGTGGAGTTTGCTTGTGTAAAATGTATCAACAGTGTGCCCTGCTGAAAGGAAAATAAATGTACATGTATTATTGTAACTGAATTAAATGTCTATATTTTAACAGAGGACTGGAAGAGAAGAGGTTAATCTCAAACTATAAAGGATATCTGAAATTAAATTACTTTATGGGTTAAGCCATAAAGATGTTATCCATCCCACAGTTTTGAATGGAGCCAGAGCACAATGTCTGTGCTAGAGAATTGGTTGTAGCTCCTGTAGGAAGAGTGGAATTATTTTATTGTTTTACGGCTTCCAGATGCATTGATAAAACT